>NC_064849.1:7511741-7811741 GCF_024139225.1 Suncus etruscus | reverse complement strand
GGGGCGGGGAAAAGGCACTTGAGGACTGATGATCAGATTCCCCCATGTGGGGGACCAGGTGGGCACCAGAACCCCGCAAACACACACACACACACACACACACACACACACACACACACACACACCATGGGGAGATGTCAATAGCTACTTCGAAGCAATAGGAAGCTTTTACCCCTTTTTTGGGGGGGAAGAGAGAGAGAGAGAGAGAGAGAGAGAGAGAGAGAGAGAGAGAGAGAGAGAGAGAAGATAAATACTTTCCTATTCTCTAAGCTAATGTCAAATTACCTGCAAACGTGGCCTCTGGGAGCTGGGAAGAGAACAAGGTAGCATTTCATCTTCGGCTCTGACAGCTCAATTTCAGCAGCTCCCAGGGCGGTAGGCGACCCCCCTGCACACCCGAGGAGCCAATCATGGATGTTGAGGGGCACAGCGGCCCTTTGACAGGAAGCTGGCAGCTGGAGGGCTTCTCTGTGCAAAGCTGAGCTCCAGGTCAGGATGCCACAGTCCCCTAAGATTCTCTATCCTGGGGTGACAGGACAGCCCGCTCTGCTTTCTAACTAACACTCACTCATGTCCCCAGGCACAGATTTTGGGCCCCAACTCTCACCTAAGGCATCCCTGGGGTGTACCCGGACAGGGGGAAGAACTTTCAAGGGAGCATGTGCCCATGTCCCGCAGAAACTCCAGCCCTGGGGGACGAATAGCACAGCGGTAGGGTGTTTGCCTCGCATGCAGCCAATCCAGGACGGAACCCAGTTCAATTCCTGGCACCCCATATGGTCCTCCAAGCCTGCCAGTAGTGATTTCTGAGCACAGAGTCAGGAGTAACCCCATGACTTGCTGGGAAGATCGACCTGGGTTCGATCACCAGCATCCCCGAGTCTGCCTATATTCCGCCAGGAGTAATTCCTGAGCACTGTCAGGTGAGCAGGCCGAAAAGGAAAAGGAAGCTCCAGTTCTCCACATTCACTTCTGCAGCACCTCACCCTGGATTTGCCCCCTCCAAGAGTGTGGGAGAGATTCTAGACAAATTCTCCGAGTGTGACATTTCAGCCATGCCCACTTCAGACCCTAGTGTGCCCCCTTTTCCCAATACCAGTGTCAGGGCACAAGGTCAGCCAGACGTAGCCTTCACAACCCATTTGGTGATGATGGTTTGGTATAGATTTAAATATCAAGTATAAATGCCACGTGTTGGGTGAGGCCGCCCCAGGCTTTGTGTTTCTAACCCCTCAGGTGAACGGGTCTTATGATACAGGATAACAGTGGAGAAAAAAAATCACAGTCAGTTAAAGTTTCATTGGAGTCAGCTCACTTTAATCTCTCATGGCTTTTCTCCGCCATGAGTTTCTGCACCATGTCTGCCTAACTCATGTCATTCTCTTAGGAGTTCTGTCTGTCCCCCTTGCTGCTTTTCTTCTAAGCTTTCTGTTGTTTCTCTCTCTCTCTTCTCTCTCTCTCTTTCTCTCTCTCTCTCCCCACCGCCCTCTTAAGCTTTCTGTTCTGTTTCTCTCTCTCTGTCTCTCTCTCTGTCTCTCTCTCTGTCTCTCTCTCTGTCTCTCTCTCTCTCTTTCTCTCTCTGTCTCTCTCTCTCTCTGCTTTTTGCTGCTTCCTCTCCTGCCTTTCCCCATGCAGACTTTTTTTCTCTATTCAAAATAGCCCATCCCAGGTGTGGGTGGGTCTCATCATCCAAATGGGATGAACATCCAAAAAGAACAGATTAGGTAAAAGGGTGTTGGGGGCAAGATTACAGTTGGGGTGTGGGGGAGCCCAACCCACCTGCTTAGGGACACCATGGTGCACTTACTTCAGGGCCTGCTGCCCGCCTTCCCCGCCCCCCCCATCTATGCCAATCCAGGCTGTTGTTCAGGTCCCACAGAGCATTTCTGGGGAAAGAAGGAGTGATTCAGAGGGCCTGGGAGGGCTGCTCTGGCCCCAGGGTGTGGCACTTCATCTCCATCACATCCCCCAAGCAAGTATGGGGCCCAACTGCAGAAAACATTTCAAATTCAGAGGGCCTGAGACAGGAACCCCGATAATCTGGTGGACACCCCTTTCAAAGCCACCCTGAAATCCCAGCTGACCTCTGCTCCCAGTGCTATTCAGTGTAAAAGGACATGTGTCGCTCCCAGTGACCCTCTAACACTCATTTCCACGTGCACCCCAAAATCCTTATTTTGCAATTGGACACATCACATCATTTAGACCACGAAACCCTGTTTTGCAAGAACCTGCCAGAGAAACGCACCTCCTCCCCGCCAGTCCTTTCCTGGAGCAAACCCCAGCACCAGAGGCATAAATAACCAGCCAGAAGCCCAGAGGAAGATGGGCTCTTGCCAGCCTAGTCACCCCATTCTAGCCCTCCCTGTTAACTTGAAACCTCACACCCACAGTGGGTACAAGGGCATGAAGGACAACCAGCCAGAGAACCTCTGAGCCTGTCCCGGCTTCACACAAACATGTGGAGGAAATGGGCAGATTGTGTCTCCCATGGTGGAGAAGCTAAAAGAATCTCTGGGTGTACACACACACACACACACACACACACACACACACACACACACACACACACACGTCTGGGAACTATGTGGGGTTCGGAGATGAAGCCTGAGTGCAAGATGAATGCCCTGCTCACTATCCCCCTCTCTGGTCAAGACATGGTGGCAACTTCAGGTGGGATTTACAGTTCACCATTTAGCTGCAGTGGATCCTCTCAAACAGAGAAGCTTCTTGAAAACAAGAAGAAAACAAGCTTGTCACATCCGGCTTCCCATTGTATCATGGCCACCACTTTCATTAACGTCTGTAAGCATGGGATGATATTACAGCTTTGTTTTCATCCTCTGATGGTGACTGTCCATGGAGCACTGAGAGTCCATGTAGCAGCACTGAGAGTTCTGGGGAAAACCGGGCTCGATAGCTGGATCCCAGACACGAATCGATCTGCTATGACCATGGCTGGTGTGCCTGGAAATTTGCAGACCTTCAGTCCCGAGAGAAACTGGACAGAAGATTTCCTCAGTGCAGCGAGGAGACAAGACAGAAAGGAAGGTGGAGGCAGAATCTTATCATAGAGGCAACAAATCGCGCCCCCTCCCCTTGCAAAGAAATAATGCCCTTGAGCCCCACATCTGCAGGGGACAGTGCTGGCCCTCGGGGCTAGAAAATGCTTTTGTAAGTAATCATGGTGGTGTTGGGTGGTTTTTTTGTGCTGCTTTTTACAGTACTGTCTCCCAACTGGATGCAAAACAGACACAGTACTTTAGGTTCCTTCACTTCAGCCTCCTAGAACTGTGTCCGGGTCAAGCCCTCAGTGTTCCCAAGTGGGCAGATGGGCATGCTGCCTCCCCCACCCCTGAATCTGAGGACCCCCTCCTCCGTTCCACACTGCCCAGGACAAGTTAAAGGTGTAGCTCTAGACAAGACCATCAGCTCCCAAATCAATTTTGTCTTCTCTTTCTCTCTCTCCCTTCTTTTCTTTTCTCTCTTTCTCTTTTCTCTCCTTCCCTCTCCTCTTCTTTTTTTTTTTTTTTTTTTTTTTTTTTTGGACCACACCCGATGACTCTCAGGGGTTAGTCCTGACTATGCGCTCAGAAATTGCTCCTGGCTTGAGGGACTATATGAGACGCCAGAGGATCTGTCTAGGCTAATACTTTCAAGGCAGATGCCTTACGGCTTGTGCCACCTCTCCGCACCCCCTTCTTTTGGGCCACACCCAGTAGTGCTCTGGGCTTACTCCTGGCTCTGCACTCAAGGATCACTCCTGAGTAACTCTATGGGTTATTGGGGTCACTGTGCAGGGAAGGTGCCTTCTCTGCTGTAGCCCCCTCTGGCTCTCTTGAACTCACTCGCAGCTGCCTAGCTGCTGGTGCCCCTGAGATGGGGGAGGGGGGGCACACACCACTCCACCACAGAGCTCACTGTGAAATCAAGCCCACACCATCCAACCCTGTCCTGGGCAAAGCGACCTCAGCTCAACTCCCTGAGTTAGTGGTTCTGCTGGGCTCTGCATTTCCCCCCAATAACCTTGAAGCATTCCACGAGGGCGGGTACTTTACAAGGCCGATTCATCTAATTGATTTCCAGAATTAGGATCTCCGAGAACCTCGTTATTTTAAAATCAATCTTCATCAGGACTTGATCATGCCTCATCCATGCGATAACAATACGGGGGTCTTGCTTGGCCTATCTCCTTTCACGGAGCTCTTGAAAACTCCTCACAGTAGCCGTGCTCTTTGCCTCTCCGGAACATACATGGGAGCATGCAGAGGCACACATATACACACATGTGGTGCTCACACTCATGCACACACATGATGCTCATCCACATATACATGTGCACATTTGCCCCAGTTCTGTGCATCAGTGACACTCCACAGTCTACAGGCTGACATTGGGACCATTGGGGAGAGCTCATTGGGCAGTGCTCAGGGCTGAGACAGGGCCACAAATCTAGGAAGTGATTCTCGGACCTCCGAAGGGCTAAGGCCCAGAAGGGGGCACTCTGCAGCCACCAGCCTGGTGGCATTGCCTCCTCCAACTATTGGCTATTGACTTTTCACATGAATAACCTTTGATGAACTTCATTTCTGGCAGCAACCGCTTCCCATTGACCTGGATGAATCAGGCAGAGGATTTTCCATTAGGCAGAAATGAAAGAAATACATCTTCCAATATCTCAATTAAGACAGCATCGACGGGCCTTGCCGAGGAGAGTGGCTGATGTGATCTGAGTGGAGGGGCGGGTGGGTGAGAGCAAGCAATGGGCCACTCCATGAGCATGTGAGCACTCACATCCTCTCAGCTAGGCTCCTTCCCGCATCCCAGACCCACCCCAAGGCTCACAGTGAAGTGGGGATGCCCCGTGCTCACTGCAGATTACTAGAGGAAGAGACCCAGACCACATCATGGCCACAGCCCTCCTGATCGTGGGTAAATGAATAAATGGATGAGTGGATGGGCAAGTGTGTGATGCATGGAGGATGGATATACAGAGGATGGACAGTGGATGGTGGGTGGTAGAGGGAGCAGAAAAATGAATGGAAGGATGATGGATTATTAAGGATGGATGAATGAATAGATGGATGGATGGATAGGTGGGTGGGTGGATGGATGGATGGATAGGTGGGTGGATGGATGGATGGATGGATGGATGGATGGATGGATGGATGGATGGATGGATGGATGGATGGATGGATGGATAGGTGGGTGGGTGGGTGGGTGGGTGGATAGATAGATGAATGGATAGGTTGGTAGGTAGATGGATAGGTGGATGGGTGGATGGATAAATGGATAGGTGGGTGGGTGGATGGATGGATAGATAGGTGGGTAGGTGTGTGGGTGGATGGATGGATGGATGGAGGGGTGATGGATGGATGGATGGGTGGGTGGGTGGATGAATGGATGGAAGGATGAAAGGGTGGATGGATGGATGAGGGGGTGGGGTGGATGGATGTGGATGGAAGGATGGATGGATGGATGGATGAAAGGGTGGATGGATGGATGGATGGCTAGGTGGGAGGGGTGAGTAGATGGATGGATGGGTAGGTGGTTGATGGAAGGATGGTGGGTGGGTATATGTGTGGATGGGCAGATAGATGGGCAGATAGACTGTGTAGATGGATGGATAGACAGACTGAGAGCATCCTAAACCGAGGCTAGACAGAAAGGTTTCGTGGAAGTCACAGGCAACTCCAGCTGACAACAGGCAAGGTCTCCAGCACAGCAAGTGGTGGCACCTGTGTTGGTAAAACCATCTGTCTGTTTCCCAACAGCCCCTTACAGGCCATGGTCCTAAAAATGCTTTGTTCTTGTTTGGGGGTTGAAGGGAGAAAGACACATCAGGGCCTATTAGTGGGAGTCTCTGCTCTAAGGGGCGCCAACATTCCCCCAAACCAGATCACTGGGGTATGGGGAAATGGCTCTGCCGACCCACACACACACCACTACTGGACTCTGACAATCGAAGGAACAATACCCAGAGGTTTTCCTGAATCTCCAAGACAACTGGGGGGAGGAGCTGACCAGGCCCCTCACAGTGAGTTTTGGGGTGGGGAGTGGAGAATGGGTGCGTGACCTTGTTCTAACCGAGGAGGAGGGGCGCAGATTTCAAAGGCAATAACAGCAAAGCCAATTCCAGAAGCTCAGTTCTCCCGCCCCAATGAAAGCTGCAAATTATCAGCCCAGCTGGTGGAAGTGTCGATTCAAACTCCATTGATAAAACCATTCCGGGCTCTGATTGCTAAGTTATTATTTTATCGGAGACGGAGTGTTCCCTGGATAGACGGTAGCAGCACAGCGGAAGCTTCCATTTACCCACTGCCCCTCCCCTCCCCACTACTCTGACAGATTATTTCAGAATTAGCAGTGACCCCTGGTAACTGTAAACATAAGAGGGAGCCCCATCCCCACTCCCAGGCAGATGTCATGTATAAAGTTTGATGAGGGCCCATGAAATCAAGGGGGGGAGGATGTGGCAAAGCTTTTGATGGGGCACGGGACGGGGGCATGTTGGGCCACACCCCAAAATGGTCAGGGGTGACACTTGGCTCTATGCTCACGATCACTCCTGATAGAGCCCAGGGAACCCTGTGATCAAAGCAGCCAGGATTGGCCTTGTGGAACTCGAATTCCCTACTCACTCTCTCCCCAGTCCCCAAAACTCCTTCATCAACTATTATTTTCCCCCTTTTTCTTCTGCAACCAGCTCCTTGGGAACAGCCCACGGACGAGACAAGGTGATTAATTTTACAGTTCGGCTCCCCATGCAGAAACACGTCCCTTCAAACTCAGAGCAGAAAGGGAAGGATTTAATCAGTCTCTGGTGGGGCTTCGGGGCAGGAGGCAAAGAGGTTTCCAAACACTGAAGCTTTCCAAACATTGCACGTTCTGCTTCTGCTGCATCAACTCCCAGCCCGGCCTCAGGGAAGAGCCCTTGGGGGCCCAACCATCAGACTGAGATCCACGCTGTCCTCTCACTCTTAAAACCCCCGTTAAGTGGGGAGCAGAGCCAGAAAGGCGGGGTTTGGGTGGAGGCAGTTCAGGGTGAACGTTCATTTTTTTTTTTCCGTGCAGACCACAGGCAAAAGGGAAAAAGACCAGGCAAACAAGGTTTTGGGGAGGGAGGGAGAGCATCAAGCCCACAGTGAAAGCTTGTGTGCAGATGGGAGAGGCAGGGGATGGGGGAAGAAAAAAACGAAAGTCCCAAAAAGTTCTAGGCTTGGCATTAGCACATCTGTGTTGCACCAACTCATTCTGCTCTTGTAGCAAGAGGCAAGGCCAAGGACCACCCAGAGGCACAGATAAGAGTCCCAGGTCAGGCTGGTAGACATCAAGGAAGCGAGAGAATCCAGGAAGATCCCACAAGGACATGGAGAAGCCCCAAACCCACTGTCCCTGCCAGGGCCAGCTGTGGGTTCCACTTCTAGAGCTGATGCTGTGTGGGAGAAGGGAGGTGACTGCCCAGATTGCAACACACATACAGACACAGAAGGGTCTCCTGCATACAAAATGTGTGTATATTTAGGTGCATGCATGCATATACACATAAAAACACACAAAAAATATACGCGTGCACACATTGCCTATAAGGGTCTCTGCCCCCCTCCTCAGGGTTTCCTCCTCCTCCTAGGTTTCCCCAGACAACACACCCTGCAGCCCACCTACACTGCTGCAATATCTCATCACCTGCAGCTCTGCCCTCAACGGTGCCTGCTGGGGGTGGGCGGCTGTTCCACCATTCCCCACTGGCAAACTCGTAGATCCTGAGAGGTTGTGGCGGGCGTGCAGCTAGGGCCCTGCCGGGAGGTGAACCTGAGGGACCCACCTTGGACCATGGGGGCTCAGTGGAAGGGGACAGCAGTGACCTCCATGGCTCCCCTGAACCAAGAAACTCTCCTTGTCCTTAAGGCTCTCGGAGTCACTCGGGGGACCCGGGGGCGCTCAGGGATTCCTCCTGGCTCTGCGCTCAGAAATAACTCCTGGCAGGCTCGGGGGACCATATGGGATGTCGGGATTCGAACCACCGTCCTTCTGCATGCAAGGCAAACGCCCTACCTCCATGCTAGCTCTCCAGCCCTTCTGCTTCCTTTTTTTCTACATGGGTTTAAAAAAGAAACCAAACCTAGAGATGCAGTGGCGGCCTGTAACCTGCAGGGGGCGAGGCAGCCCCAGAAAAGCAGCCACTGCCAGAGAATTGAATGTGGAGCTTGGGGCAGTTAGATACTGGGATGGTCAGTGAAGGACAAGTGACACGCCCCCTTCCCCTGGCCAGCTCTGCAGCCCCGAGAATCTGATATTCCTTCTCCTCAGGCAGCGCTCAGCAACTCCAAGCAAGCAAGTCCCACTTCCCTGAACGAGGAAAGGGAGCCCGGATATCACTGGGTTCCTCTGGGCCCCTCTCTGCCTCTCTGAGGCCCTGCACACAGAGACCCAGGATTCGGGGTTAATATTGGGGTGACCTGGGGTGCAGTCCTGGAGCAGCCCTTCTGAGCTGAGTGACCTTGAGCTGAAAACTTTGCCCTCTGCTGGTGTGTAAGGCTACCGACTACGGATCACCAAGGCGCCAGAAGGAAGCAGCTCCTGCCCCAGAGCCACCCCTGTACCCCAGGGGGCCCCACTAAGGGTCGCAGTTGCCTAGTGAGTGTCCAAGTCTAGCACGGCCTGGGGAAAGCAGGGATACTCTGGTGATCTGATGTCCCTCCAAGACCTGCCATGGATAGCAGAGAGGACGGATCTCTCCAAAAAGATCACTTAAGAGTTTTTTTGTTGCTGCTGTTTGAGGGTCTCACCCAACTCAGCCTGGGGGTCATGCCCAGCACTGTTGAGGGGGGCGGGTGAGGGACCACAGTACCAAGGGTCATGCCAACCGCATCTCTGGGCCCGAAAAGGCAGCAGTTAACCAGCCACTCTGCCAGCTGCTCTCACATGGGCCATGCTTCACCTTGCAAGCTGGGGGCCAGAAAAGGGGCCCAGAGCATGCACCTTATCTTTTTTCTGCTGGGTAAACTGAGGCCAAGGGCTGATATTGTCCTCTGCTTCAGGAGCAGAGCCAAATCACACTCAGAGACAAATGCCTACCCCCTTCTCAAATGATGGTAATTAATAACAATTAATGAGCTTCGAGTCTGTTGGCAGAAGAGATTAGGAATGGGGGGGGGGTCCATCCACCAGGCTTCTTTTCGCCTCCTCGCTGCCACCCTTTCATCGACGTGCCTACATGGGGGGACCTCCTAACACACCTCCATCTGCAGGCCTATTTCTGCGATAATTGAAGGCTTAGTTCAGCTCCACTTGAAGGCAGATATAGGGGGCAGAGGAGGATTAAGGCAAATTCTCCCCACTCTCCTCAGCTGAGTCCCTGACGGGCTTCGAAGGGAGGAGCAAGCGCAGGAAACTTTCACAGGTGGAGGGACCAAGCAGGAAACACCAACACAAGTATTGGACGCCTATTGGCAACTTTGGTCCCTGCAGTCCCATGGTGTCCCCACAAGTCTCTGGAAATAGAGGCACCCAGTGAGGCTGGGGGGAGAAAGGGAGAGCAGAGAAGGAAGGGAGGTCCAGGCAGAATCCCTGGATCTCCCCTGAACTGCAGAATGATCCGAGTTGCTATTGCCTTTCTACACCCCAAACTCTCAGCTGGATTAGTGTGATCCAACTCCTACCAGGTTGCACCCCCACCCAACCCCTTGTTCAGTCTCCTTCTCTCTGCTTCTCTATGGCCTGCACCAAGAATAGGAAAAAGGAGGACTGGGGGAGTACCAGGAAATGTGAAGGGAGGGAGGGAAGGAGGGAAGGAAGGAAGGAAGGAAGGAAGGAAGGAAGGAAGGAAGGAAGGAAGGAAGGAAGGAAGGAAGGAAGGAAGGAAGGAAGGAAGGAAGGAAGGAAGGAAGGAGGGAGGGAGGGAGGGAGGGAGGGAGGGAGGGAGGAAGGAAGGAAGGAAGGAAGGGAGGGAGGGAGGGAGGGAGGGGAGGGAGGGAGGGAGGGAGGGAAGGAGGGAAGAAAGGAAGGAAGGAGGGAGGGAGGAAAGGAAGGAAGGAGGGAGGGAAGGAGGGAAGAAAGGAAAGGAGGGAGGGAGGGAAGGAAGGAGGGAGGGAGGGAAGGAAGGAAGGAGGGAGGGAGGGAAGGAAGGAAGGAGGGAGGGAGGGAGGGAAGGGAGGGAGGGAGGGAAGGAAGGAAGGAAGGAAGGAAGGAAGGAAGGAAGGAAGGAAGGAAGGAAGGAAGGAAGGAGGGAAGGAAGGAAGGAAGGAAGGAAGGAAGGAAGGAAGGAAGGAAGGAAGGAAGGAAGGAAGGAAGGAAGGAAGGAAGGAAGGAAGGAGGGAGAGGGAGGGAGGGAGGGAGGGAGGGAGGGAGGGAGGGAGGGAAGGAGGGAAGGAAGGAAGGAAGGAAGGAAGGAAGGAAGGAAGGAGAAGGAAGGAAGGAAGGAAGGAGGGAGGGAGGGAGGAGAGGGAAGGAAGGAAGGAAGGAAGGAAGGAAGGAAGGAAGGAAGGAAGGAAGGAAGGAAGGAAGGAAGGAAGGAAGGAAGGAAGGAAGGAAGAACGGAAGGAAGGAAAGAAGGAAGGAGGGAGGGAGGGAGGGGAGGAGGGAGGGAAGGAAGGAGGGAGGGAGGGAGAGAGGGAGGGAAGGGAGGGAGGGAGGGAAGGAAGGAAGGAAGGAAGGAGGGAGAGAAAGAAAGATTAATGGATGGGTGGATATTTGGGTAAATGAATTGGTAGGTAGCTGGATGACAGAGGGACTCAGGAAAGCAGGGTAGAGGGTTATAAGGTAGACAGGTATAAATTGTGCCCCATTCTTCTCTTCTTGAGAAGAGACAAAACTTCAGATTCCAAAATCCTATGTGTCTATTTCCATTTGCAGCAGACAGAAAATTCTCCCAGAATCAACCACAAATCCCAGGTCAGAAAGAGTCGCACCATCTATGGGAGACTCTGGAGCTCTGTGGGCCCCCATGCGTGTGTGCGTGTGTATGCGCGCGCGCACGCACACACACACACACACACAACCTAGCTGAGACTCTACACCAACAAAAGGCAGAATGATTATAGCTGTTTCATTTTTCTTTTCTATTTTTTTTTTTTTGGCTTTGGTTTTGGTTTTTGGGTCCCACCCAGCAGCGCTCAGGGGTTCCTCCTGGCTCTACGCTCAGAAATCGCTCCTGGCAGGTTCAGGAGACAATATGGGATGCCGGGATTCAAACCACTGTCCTTCTGCATGCAAGGCAAATGCCTTACCTCCAACTATCTCTCTGTCCCCTGTTTCATTTTTCTAATGCGGAATAAATGAGACGATTCACGCAAAGGACTTAGATGAATGAAGCCAAGTGATGAGAGCACGATAAAGGGAGCCTCTCTCCCCATTTCATTCCGTCTCCTCCAGGCCACACCACCTCTGCAGACCCATTTCACTGCTCCACTCACACCTGAAACCGATATAGCACTCACCAGTGGCCCAGGAACCAACTCGGAGCCCTTAGCACTGGGCTGGGTGTGGCAGGCCCCAGGGAGGAGCATGTGCTGGGTACTTAGTCCAGAATCATTATCAATATTTGACTCCATGCCATATTCCAGCTGATCGCTAATGCAAAGCAACAGAGTAAACAGATTTATTTGTGCTGCATGCAGCATTCACTGGGTCTGTTTTTAAAGCATATTCCTGCTCTGAAGACAACGTCTGTCCACGCACGTGCCACTGGAGAGCAAAGAATTAATTTTCCAGCAAATTCTTGCAAGTGGCTCCGAGCAACCCAAGAAGCCAGAAGAGCAGTTTCCCCGGGTGCCTTTCCCCAAGCAGGTTCAGATTGGGCAGTGGGCCAAAGTGTGGTGGGCAGAGAGGGTTCCTCCCTACACTGGGCTAATGCAGTAGGAAAGAGACGTTTGTGCACTGGGGCCAGTAAGATGGCACGGGTGTGTGTGTGTGTGTGTGTGTGTGTGTGTGTGTGTGTGTGTGTGTGTGTGTGTGTGTGGCTGACCCCATTTCTGGCTCTGCATCGGGTCCCCTGAGCACCACCAGGAGTGGCCCCAGAAAGCAGGGCCAGGAGTAAGCCCTGAACACTGCTTGGCATGGCCCAGGAAAAGAAGAGGAGCTGAATCCTGTACAGTCTGGGCTTCAGAGTCTGACTTCTTCTCCTCCATGCTAATTGCCTCCTCCGACTCTCCTATTAATCTGGCCTTTAATGGAGTCTGAGAATCGATGTTTCATTATTTTTTGCTGCAGGGGCAGCGGCTCGGCACAAATCACACTATCCCAGCGTCTCCCTGGGGTGCTATGTCCCAGCCCTCCAGGAAGAGGAACATCTGTGTGAGGGGAGCATTCAATAGGAGTCAGAAATTACTGGCTGGGACAACCACTGCTTCTCTCTTAGAGCAGCTCCACACAGAATTCAAAGTGTTTGGTGAGGCTGGATGGAAGGTTCTGGCTGGGACGACTGTCAGACAGTTTTTCCAGTACCTGCCCAAATGCGGGGAGATGAGGACTGCCCAGGTCAGGAGGTGTTCCTGATGCATGGGTCTTCTCTGGAATTAGTGCTCATACCTAAAACCTGAGGTGTGCCAGTGTACTGAGACTCACGCACCCCAAGCCTGATGGCCTCATGTCATGGCAGACAGTGGCAAACTGGCTAGCAAGTAAGTGAATGACCCCACAGACCTCAAATGCCTCCCTTCTCCATATTCAGCTGCTCCACAAGATTCCAGCAAACACCCCATTTTTGTGGCAGGTCATGTTCCCCACACATTTAATTGGGGGGCAGGTTTGGCATTTCCTGTCTTTGCTTTCTGTAGGAACGGTCAGGAGGTCAGGAGACTTCAGCCAGAGGCCAAAGAGATAGCACAGCAGAGAGGGCCATTGCCTCACAAGCAGCTAATCAGAGTGAAGTTCAAACCCTGGCACCCACTAGAGCCCTGTCTGAGGTAGAGCCTGGAGTCAGCCCTGGGCACTGCCCATTGTGGCCCCAAAACCAAACAAACAAGAAAGATCTGAATAAGGCTACTAAAATCCATTTTGTGGCCAACTGGATTGGCAGCATCCTGTGACCCACGGAAGCCTCCACAAGGACCCATCTGGGGACCCCTAGGCCCCAGGTTCAGGGATGTTGAGTGGACAACCTGTCTTCCTCCTCCTAGCCTCACTTCCTTCCAGCTTTGCAAGAACTCCTCAGACCATGTTGTGCCACCAGACTGCTGCTCCCAGACTTCTGGCCAGGAAGTGGCTGGGGTGGGTTTGAAGATACCAGGCCACACCTTTCTCCTCGCCAACATGGAGCATGCTTTGCTTCCACCAGTTTCCTTCACACTGTTTGTTCCCTGTTTCCTTCCAGGCATCCTCCATGTCAATACAAGGTCCACATTCGTCCATGACAATAGGGTGAAATTTATGTTGCAGCAATGCTGTGAAAGCTCTTTGAGTCCAGTCAGAATGCAAATGCCACGATGAGGTCATCATTAGCAACAGGTGACCAGACAGCCAGTCAGCCAGCTTGGCCTCGCCAGCCAGGCTTGCTTTTATCTCCTGCCAATTAAAACCCATTGATCAGACACCCCCACTCCCAACACACACACACACACACACACACACACACACACACACACACGGTAATTATCAGAACATGGAACATCTCTGGCCTCTCGTTTGAAGGTTATAGTTTTTTGATGGAGTTTCAAATGCCTCCATGTCGCAGTTAGACATGGATGCTTTGCCAATAGCACTGTACTCACCCAGAACAATTCACTTCAAGAGACACCACTGTCCCCTAATTTCCGTTTGCTAATGCAATCACCTCTTTCTTGCATGATAATCCTTGAGACAAATGAAATAACAGAAGAGAGGTGAGAGTGATATCATAGCAGGTGTCATTTGCCTTTCACCCGGCTGACCCAGGTTCCAGCCCCAGCATCCCATAGGGTTCCCTGACCTTGTCAGGAGTGATTCCTGAGTGCAGAGCCAGAAGTAACCCCTGAGCACCACAGATGTGGCCCAAAACCCCAATAAATAAATAACTAAATAAACAACAGAAGTGATGAACGACGACACGCTGACTGCGTGCTCAGTGTCCCGGGGCCACAGGAAGAGCAGAGGGGCTCCCATGATGGGGTCCCACCCTTTACTGACATCCCTCTGTGTGTCAGCCCCGCAGTAGACTTTGCAGAACTTGGTTCCCTGTCACGCCTCCATAAATTTTTAGGGGAATTCAGCCCACCAGATGTATCCTTAGATTTTCCTGATGGGGTAAACTGAAATATCCCCCACGAGATTCCTCAAAGGCCCACTATGGACGCCTTTTTCCCCTGTATGGATGGTTGAGGAATTTCGTTAGAGATGCTTGACAGTGCATTTTTAGTTAATCGACTATCTCTCCTTTATAAATCTTAATGAAAAACAATGTGGTCTCTATTAAATAATTGGCTAAAAAAAATTCCAGCACCAAAAGATTACAATAAAACCCTTTTAAGGACCTTGTAAGTTTTTTTCTTTCTTGCAGCTGAAGTTCTGGGGCAAATTGAAGTTAAATTGATAAAAAAAAAAAACTGTTTCATTACGATAATTAATATCTTTAACACCTGTGACTGCTATACCTTATAAAAACCTCTGTCTCGAGAATAAAGTCGTCACACTCCTGCCAGAATGTGTTGACCCCACCACATACTCTGTGTGTGTGGTTATTATTATTTCAATATTATCCCATTCGTCCGCCCGTGCTCCCGCTTTCTTCTCGTGAGGACTTCACCCCTACTAGAGCTGATGAGACGCAGGACGCCTGCAGCAGTTCCCTGCTCTAGCTGGGTCAGCTCATACAGACACACTAGGGGGTGCTTCCACCTCCCCACATGGACTTACTCCCTCCTAGGTGTTGGAAGGTAAGGGCAAGTCACCCCTCTAGCCACACAGCCACCCCAAGTCCCCATACCACAATGTCCTGCACTTACAGCTGTCATCATTGTCCCTGCCATTTCTCCCAATCTCAGACTCAGTGAAGTGAACGGCTGAATCCTCCACTGTTCCCCACTTCAGAGACTGTCACCTCGAGTTTTTCAAGGCTCTAGGTGGCCATGGGTTCAGTAGAAACACACTCCAAGGCACCTCTGGGGGGTCAGTGTCCCACCCACAAGAGGACAGAGCTGCCCACTCCCTGCATGGCTGGTCTGCCTCTCCCAGGTCATCAGGAACAGTCCTGGTGTACGGGCAGGAGAGGAGGAACACGGGCTGTGGACAGGCCTGTCATCCTCTCTCTCCACGGGCCCATCTCATCTCTAACCAGCTGGGCCCATCGGATTCTGCAGCACAAGAGTCACTGCTGTCACAGGGTCACCGTGTGACGGGGAGTGGGGAGTTTGTCCAGCTGCTGTCCAGCTGCTCCCCTATGGGAGCACTGCATCTGAGGGCCCAGCATCTGCCCACAGCCCCTCAGGAATGGAAGGGGTGCTGGGAACCTGGATGTGGAGATGGAGGGGCTGGTGACCCCACAGAGTCTGTGGCCGGAGCTCATGGTCTATGGCCGCCAGGAAGACACATCCGGGCTCAGAGCCAAGCCAGCCCCCCCCCCCCCACCCCGAGACAACTGGACACAGATGCTGGACTGGAGCTGACAGGCACCCTCCAGGTCCTGCCTTCAGAAGAGGCTCCAGGGAGAGTGTTGGCAGCTCTAGGTTAAGCCCAGAGTAGTTTCCCCCCAGCATCTTTCACATGGAAATGAGGCAGCACCCCAGAGAGTGAGTCAGGCCCAGCCATGGAACCTCACCTCTGCCGGCCTGAGTTTACAGAGGGAATTGAAAGGCTTTATTTGCAGGGCAAAAATGGGGGTGGGATGGGAGTTGAAAAGGAAAAGAGGGGGAGGAAACCCAATAAGGGGGGTGTCGGGTGTCAGGTACCCTTCCCCAATACCCAATAAAATGTTAATTTCACCTGGATGGTCAGACCCACCCTCACCTGGGAGGAGTCTATGGTTTGGAATAAAGAAAAAAAAAATGGTGCTGGCTTGGGGGAAGGAGAAAAAGAAGCAAGGAAGCATGAAGAGCAGCTGAAAGGGAGACAGAGAGCTCCTGGGAGAAAGAGGCAGAGAGCCAGAGGAGAAGCAGCTTAGGAGAAGCTGCTTGGAATAAGCTGAGTACAGAAGCCACGTGAGGAAATGCACATGGCAGATAGGCCCATACAATAAACTGAGCTGTCTCCAGTGAAACTTTAACTGACTGCTTGATTATTTCTCTGCTGTTATCCTGCGTATTCAGACCTGTCCGCCAAAGGGGCTAAAAGTGCCCTGCGGTGCTGAGAAAGGCCTCACCCCAACACTAGGACTTTACTTTTTTTTGTTTTTGTTTTTGTTTTTGTTTTTTGGGTCACACCCAGCAGTGCTCAGGGGTTACTCCTGGCTCTACACTCAGAAACCGCTCCTGGCAGGCAGGCTCAGGGAACCATATGGGATGCCGGAATTCGAACCACTATCCTTCTGCATGCAAGGAAAACACCCTACCGCTGTGCTATCTCTCTGGCCTCTTTACATTCTATTTTATAACTAAAACAACAGCAGGGAAGGCAGGTGCTTGGAGGACAGAAGTTTGGGAATCTGGGAAGGTTAGCCTGGTGCCCCCGACAGTCCTTCCTGCAGCAAAAACTGCTCCACTGCTCACATGAGGGAGGAGCAAGGGTTTCTTGAGCATGAGGCCCCTAAAGGCCCCAATGAGGTGAACTCACGTTGACACTTTCTCAGGAGTCAGTTCTAACCAGATCCTACATGTGCCCCGGACCCCAACACCGCGGTCCAAAACCTGTAACCTGGGAACACCAGGATGCACAGAAACCGCCATCCAGAAGAACCGAAGACAGCAGGGAGGACAAAAACCAAAGTGAGGGTCCCCGTCCTCAGGTCTGTTACCATATCTGTCCCCACATCTGACCTCATGTCCAACCCTACTCTCATCCTCCACACCCATCCCCACAGCCCTGTCTTGATTCCCCCCCCCCCCCAAAGGATGGGGAGATGCAGAAGCAGGAGACCGACTTATCACCAACATCTCTCCTCAGCCCACACTGCTGCCACTGGAAAACTTCTGCAGACACTGGCAGGGGCACAGCACATGGTTGATGCCCCCATGACAGGGGTGGGAAAAGGCCCACACTGGATACTCCTCCCAGGGGCCACAAACAGAGAAGACCTAGGTGGCCTCCCAGGTAGGATGATGCAGCCACACAGGACACTGAGAGTTGATGAGCAGGGGAGAGCAGGGAACCAGTGTGTACAGCCAGGACAAGAGAAGCCCTGGGTTTGGTTCTTGAACCAGGGGAATTTCCGGGCCTTGTCCAGGCCAAGCCCTGAAGAGCCCTGAGCACTGACACCAGAGCACCCGGTCATAGGCCCAAACCATACACCACCAAGGCTAGAACCTGTCCTAGCCCTGGAAAGAGAGAGGCGGAGCCTACACAGTCATCAGTACAATGGCAAAGGGGTCGTTTCAGGGGTCACTCAGCAAGGGGCTGCTGCCTGCACGAGATCAGGGTGCTGCAAACTCCTGCCACGGACAGGCCACTTCACACACACACACATGCACACATACATGAAGCAGCTGGAACCGAAGAAAATGCGAAGCACTGAGGCGCCCAAGAGCAGCCACATCCCACACGGCCTTGCACCGACTTGTATCCCCTACCACAAGATAACCAAACCCCCGGGAACCAGGACTGGGGCAGGGGCAGTTTAGTAAGGACCAAAAAGGCTTCTCTGGCCTTAGAGACCAAGTCCAGGTGTGAGGCCAGGCAGCGCCACAGAGAAAGCCATGAGTGACTCTCGGAGCCTGCAGGCCCTGCCTGACGCATCAACTGTCCAGCCCGTGAAGGGCCTCTGAAGGGTGCTGGGGCTCACGCCATCACTGTGCCCCCAACACTCCGTCTTCATCCCCCACACTGTGGGTCCTCAAACAGCAGGTCAGCTAGCTCACCACTAATTAGTACATTAGTGGGGTAAAACAGGAAGTGGGGTGCAGCCCACACCCAACCAGCCAGGGACCCTCCTCCTTTTCAGCACATCAACACCGAACCCCCCCTCAGCAGCCCGACACATAGCACTCTGCTCCGCCAACCCCCCAGGAGAGCGGAGTGTGAAAGTCACTCCACAGGGTAGTGTCCCCAATTCCCACCACTTGGCCACGAGCAGCACTCAAGGCAGAGCCCAGACCATCTCCCCGAGTGCATGCACAAATACACACACACACACACACACACACACACACACACGCTCACATTCACACATTCTCTTACATACATACACTCACATAACACTTTTATACATTTGTTTATTTGGTCTTATTTTATTTTGCTTTTTGACCAAAAATATTCATTTTGTCTCAAATTATGACCTTATGAACACAGACATACACATAAGGCAGGGGTCCTCAAACTTTTTAAACAGGGGGCCAGTTCACTGTCCCTCAGACCCTTGGAGGGTCTGACTCTAGTAAAAACAAAACTTAGGAACGAATTCTTATGCACGCTGCATATATCTCATTTTGCAATGAAGAAACAAAACAGATACAAATACAGTATGTGGCCCGCGGGCCATATTTTGAGGACCACTGAGTCATAAGGAGATCTTGGTACTATTTATCCGCAGCAAATAGTCCACACAGACAGGAGGGTTAAGGGGTCAAAGGTTGGGCGCTGAGAGTCCTTTGTCAGCCTGTTGCCAGCTCCAAAAAACACCTGGAGCCACCCAGCAAACTCTCCCAAAAGACCCCAACATCTGGCTCCCAAACTATTTATTCGGCTGCCAACAGCGCCCCCAGCTGGAAGGTCACGGTGGGACAACAGGCAAAGAATAGTCCAACATGCAACACACACACTTCTGCACACAGCCGGCCGAGTCGGGGAGGCGGGATGGGAAACTCCGCGGCGGCCACCGGCTCCGGCCGACCCGCACCCAGTCCCGGTCCTCTGCGTGGGGGCCAGACCCCGGGGCCCCACTCACCCCCTGGCCCGCAGCATCTGTGCAGGGGCCGCCGTCCCCGGGGCCGGCTCGGTGCAAACGCAGCTTCAGCCTCTTCCCTTCGGGCGGGGCGTCCTCGGCGTCCTCTGGGCTGCCCGGAGCACTGGCCATGGCTCGGGGCGCGGGGGGAGTCTGGTCGGGGGCGGCGCGGGTCCGAGCGAGCGGGGTCCGAGCGGGCTCTGGCTCCCAGAGATGCTCCGGCCCGAGCTGACTCTCGGGCGCCCCCTACTGGCGACTCGGGAGAGCTGCAGGAGGACCGGGGAGACCCTGGGACATGGGACCTGGGACCTGGGACATAGGACCTAGAGCATGGAACCTGGGACGTGGGACGTGGGACCGGGACATGGAACATGGGACATAGAACCTGGAACATGGGACATGGGACCTGGGACCTGGAACATGGGACCTGGGACGTGGGACCAGGACATGGGACCTGGGACATGGGAACTGGGACGTGGGACATGGGACATGGGACCTGGGACCTGGAACATGGGACCTGGAACATGGGACCTGGGACCTGGAACATGGAACCTGGGACGTGGGACCGGGACCTGGGACCTGGGACCTGGGACCTGGGACATGGGACCTGGGATGGGGGACGTGGGACATGGGACATGGGACATAGGACCTGGAACATGGAACCTGGGATGTGGGACGTGAGACTGGGACATGGAATATGGGACATAGGACCTGGAATATGGAACATGTGACATAGGACCTGGAACATGGGACATGGGACCTAGAACATGGGACCTGGGACTTGGGACGTGGGACCAGGACATGGGACCTGGGAACTGAGATGTGGGACATGGGACATGGGACATAGGACCTGGAAGATGGAACCTGGGACGTGGGACGTGGGATCGGGACATGGAACATGGGACATAGGACCTGGAACATGGAACCTGGGACCTGGGACGTGGTACCTGGACATGGAACATGGGACATAGGACCTGGAACATGGAACATGGGACCTGGAACATGGGACCTGGGACGTGGGACCGGGACATGGGACCTGGGAACTGGGATGTGGGACATGAGACATGGGACCTAGGACCAGTGGGAGGTCGGGAGAAGAGACCCGCGTCCTGGCGGGCATCAACACCAGCCACCATGGAGCAGGGTCCCATCTATGTGCTCCTAGCACACAGAGTAGAAGGCCCCAGGTCCTAGCAGGGCGGAGGTGAAAGCGGACAGAGAGAGACCTCATCCAGGTAAGAGACCCTGACTTCATTTGTCAGGGGTGCTGCCTCATTTCTTTGTGAAAGATGCTGGGTGGAAACCACCCTGACTGCGGGCCACTCTCCCTGCAAAATCCACAGGGGTCCTGGGCAGTTCGGAGTGTCAGCTTGGGGGTAGGAGATAACCCCAGCCAGAGTGGCTGCTGACAGCCAGGTCTAGGATGCAGGACCACCCAAAGACCAGTTCTGAGGGTGTAAAGGAATAGGTAGTGAGGGGATCTGGGGTCAGGCTGAGGAAGAGGAAAAGGACTGACCAGGCCTGCTGTCAGGGAGGGGTGCTAGTTATGGCCCCCCAAATAGCCTTGGCAACTGTATGGGCACCTACCCAGCTGTGGGCAGAGACCAAACAAGGATTTTCAGGGATCTTAAGGCCTCTGGGTGTGATGGGGAAGGAATGACCTTGATAGGAGGGGGTCCTGTGGCCCCTCGCTAGAGTCAGAAAGGGACTTGTAGTCAGCAGAATCTGACTTCTGAAGCGGGTGATGAATCAGGGGACAGGCAGCTTCCCCAAGGAAGGTGCAAGGAGGACCCAACACCAGGCACCCCACTTCTGTGCTGGTGGCAGACCTGGCTCCTGGAGACGGTAGTCACTTCCCAAGTGCCTGCCCCTTCGAAGGACCATGGCGCCACTTCCTACAGACACAGACCCTGGCACCTTCCTATCCAGGTACGGTAGGACACGCCAGCTATAGGTGCCCACAGCCCTAGATCCTGAGTCGCCTCTGTCCCTCTACAGCCATCCACATCCCAACATTAGTCACAACCCCTACATCAAACCCCTATACGAATCATGACCCCAACACCAGCTGTGACCCCATATCAGCCCTGACCCCAACATATGCTGTGATCCAACATCAATTGTGACTACTGACATCATCCATGACCTCTGACATCAACCATGACCCCACTGTGCCCTTGCTCCCACGCTGGACATACCTGGGGACAGTGAGTGTGGGCATGGACGCGATGCTCCACACTATCCAGCCTCTCCCTCATACCAAGAGCAGGAGGCTGGGCTGCATCATATGCCAGAGGGGCTAGGATGAATGGCATGTGGCACCTTCCTGAGTATGGTCACTAGTGGCTGGTGCATTCATTCAATACCTGACCACGTTCCCTGGCATGTTCCAGATGCTCCTGTGTTCACAGCTCCCCAAGTTTTTGCCTTTTTGTCTGCAAGGAGATGCTGGGGAGATGTTACTACTCGGGTCTGTGAGAAGGTATCTCTGAAAAGATGACTTTTGGCCTTAGGTTCCCAGGCCTGCATAGGAAGGAGCTGGGTTTACATCTTGATGCCAGAGACAGTCACCATCATCCAGAACATTTGGGGGGGGGGGGCGGACACCGTGAGATCAGATTGACTCAGTTATGACCTCAAGGTGCTTTGAAGCCAGTCCAGGTTTATGCCAATGTTTAGGAGTCTAGGATCCATCCTTTCAGCATCAGGAGCCTGAGGAAGAAGACAGGAAGTGGGCCATGGATCAGATCTCTGGTACCCTGAAGTCCTCAACCTGTGCGTGGTGGCCTCTGTGTCCCATTCCTGTAGAGGCCCTTTCTCCAAATGCCCTGGGAGGGGTCCCACCAGGCTACCTGATATGCTTTCAGCCACCACTAAAGGGAACATGGGTTCCCTTCTGCCACCCTGGAACTTAAGAAGCAAGGAGGGACAAAGGAGAGCACAGGGGCTGTACCCCAAGTCTGCCATCCCCACATGTGCAAAGCCATCCACTAGGTTTCCTGGAGTCATGCCTCACCCCCAAGCTGTCCTTTATGTTCCAACCTGTCCCCAACTCCAAGAGTTCTGCCAAGTGGGCCCTTGTGTTTTAGGGATAAAGGGTGCGAGTCATGGTGTCTATTGGGAGGCTCAATAGCACCCCATGTGGTTACGATTCACCCTGGAACAAACAAATCCAGTCTCTGCACTGGCCCAGGGACACACAGCCAGAGCTGGAATGACTCCCGGGGTGCACGTGTCACGGAACCTCAGACTGAACCCGAAGGTGAGCTGATCCACCATGCCTGCTTCCCCTCAAACCCATTGTGTTCTCTTTGCCATGTGTCTCCTCGGTGGGGCAAGGCTGTATCCTCCCTTCCAAAGTGGGAGGGGGGGGGCTGCTGCTCTCACAGCTGGGGTACTCCAGACCCAAGAGAGGAATGCCCACACCTTGAATTCTCACACCGGGGAGAAGCACGAGGTCCATATCGATTCCCCCCACACACACACAACCCAGCTCTGATGGATGCTAAAATTTATGGACTTAGGTTTAGAGGAAGCCAAGTTATCTATTCTTGGACCTGATTAACCTCCATGCACAAATCTTTCAAATCAATAGCTAATTAAAAACCTGGCCCTGCCTGAGCTGTGAAGTTGCTGCACCCCTCAACCGACCCACCCACATCGTATATGCTGGGTGGCACACCCTGCGGTACGGAGGGACTATTCCTGGCTCTGTGTTCACTTCTAAAAGTGCTTGGGGAGAACATATGTAGTTCTGGAGATTTAACCAGGGTCTGTGGGATGTATGGCAAGTGTTTTAACCCTGTCCACTCTCTCTACAAGCCCCACCACATATATTTAATGCTAAAAGTCGCACAGGCCACCCTCCAGGACAATGCAGAATAATACAGACAGGAAAAGAAACAGACCTGTGAAATATGTCTGTACAGAACTCTCGCCTGGATCAGGTTTGTGCTGCCTACCTCCATGCAGCCCTCCTGCCACAGGCTCCAGGTTTGATGTGACACTAAATAGATGCTGGGTTTCTGGGTTTCTGTTTCCCCCCAAGGGGGGACCAAGGGATGCATACTTCCCCACATCTCGTACTCCAGCACTTCCAGCACCAAAACTCATCATTTTTTTTTCCAGAGATAGGCACCTCTGTGTGTCTTTTTTTTTTGTTTTTTTTTTTGTTTTTTTTTGTTTTGTTTTAGGTCACACCTGGCAATGCTCAGGGGACCATATGGGATGCCGGGATTTGAACCAGCAACCTTCTGCATGTAAGGCAAATGCCTTACTGCTGTGCTATCTCTCCGGCCCCTGTGTGTGTTTCTTGACTTTGACTTTCTGCTCAAAGCTGCTAACTGACATGGCATCTTACTGATACCTCATTTCGAGAGGTGGAAAGGTGCACTGGAAATCACTGTTCATTTTGGGAAACCAAAAATCCCTTGGCAATCAGGGGGTATCAGCTGTTCTGTGGAGGATGGAATTAGAAATTATAATAAACCGAGTATGGCATGAATGGTAGTTGATTTACTCATGTGCATGAGTAATACCATCTACTGTCACACCTGAAACATACATGACCAGTAGACAATGTGATACTACCTATGTCACGTTATGATGGACTCGGTAACATCTCCTGGGGGACTTTGTCTATGCCCCTAATCACAGGTGCACCTCTCGCTCGCCTGGGGCTCTGGCAGAGCCAATCCTAGGGGTCCCCACTCCTGGTTTAGTCTGCCCCATCCTGACCAATAATGTGGTCCATGGGCCTTCCAACTCGCTAGAGACTCTGGCCTAGCTGAAGTGACATTCTGTGGGTTCATAGGCTGGGAATGCACAGGTTTCTATGCTCCGAGATTCCCTTGCCTGGAATGCCAATGGTGAATAATTTTCACAGAACTGAAAACCTTCTGCCATCCAAATAAAATGGCACTCAGTCACAGAAAAGGCATATGCTAGGTCAACCACCTTGATTATCTTTTAACTGTGCAGTACCATTAATGGCACTGAATAGGCAAATCTGTTTGTATAACCAGATCTGTTCAGGGTTCTGGGAATAAAGGTTTCCCTAAGTGGATGATTTGTACCTCGATAGCCTTTAGGTCTCTGGTGGAACAGGCTGATGAGGAAATGCTCCTTTAATTATGTGGAAGGCCAATTACCACGTTATGGCCACATCACTTTGTAGATTGCATATCATTTCACCACTTCCACCACACTTCGGCAGGATAATTCTGGAGAAGACTCCAGCCCCAAGAAGGCACTAGAGGCACATTAGGCTGGAGATGAAAATGTTTTAGCGAATTCAATTTAAGCTACAGCATTAAAGTTATTTTGTTGAATAAAACATAATGCAATAATGAGCTTGTGTATGTCAACTCTATAGTGGAAGTAATAATAGCTGCAGAGAGCATAGCCCTTCCCCTTTCCTGTGCTCATTAGAGGAATAGATAATGTAATGAAGAGAGAGAACCTTTCTCTAAAACGTGCTTTATCTTAGGGTGTATTTTCTGCAACTCTGCTCTGGGAGTAAGGGGTTTGGAGAAAAGGGCCTAATTTGGGCACACTCGCAGACTTGGGAATACTTGATGTGTTTTGTTTTGTTTTAAATCCCCTGAGACTTGTTTTTCCCAGTGCCAACCAGGAAAGGACTTTTGTGAGCTGTTCAGAAGAATCACCAGCACTGGGAGGCCATAGGAGAAGCTGGGATGAAGCAGCCCAGTGAGGATGGAGGAACAAGAAGACACATGATGCAAAGAAGCAGAACAAGTGCTTTGCTGTTCTCAGTCCTGACACTTTCAGGGGGCCACTGACTTACCCTCTTTCGGGCTTGTCTGGTCTGGGAAAAAGAAGGGGAAGGGTCTTCAGTAAAGTGTTGTCATTCCATGACTCCATGGCACTGCAAAACATTGTTCCTTCCTCCTGATGGGAATCTGGGATCTTTTGCCAAAAGAAAACAATCCCCCAGAGAATTTTGCCAAACAACATAGTCATGGGCTGTGTGAGTCATATCTTGGACACCCATACCCCAAGAAGGAAGAAATGCTAAGCCAACTTTTGGTGTGCCAGATCCAATATGGCGCCCACTGCCTTGGGCCCTGACAAGTTGGAAGACTATAATTCCCAGAATCCTTTCTGATTAGGAGACCACATGTCTTGTTTCCACCAGTTGAATTTCACATCGTATGTCGGGTTCTGAGGCAAGGTCATTAATAGAGTGGGGTTCCCCACACTCTCTTCTTTCCCAACCACTGAGCTGTACATGAGAAATGGAGGTGGAAGAGTTTCAATACATAAAAAAAAACCCCAGATTTCTGAAAAACCAATGGAAAGAGCCATGGTGAAGAAGCCCCTGATCCATACTGGGCTAAAACATGAGTGGTCTGTGACTCCTTGGTGAAACCTCTGAGATTTTGGGGTTTACTTGTCCTAGCAATGTTATCAATTGTCAGTCTGATTCCCATAGATGGCTCTGAGAAAAAGAAGTTACACGTCAAGTATACTACTGGTTTGCTTGCGGCCTTGAGAATTTAAAACTCTCTCCTAGTCACAGAAAGTCCACCACATTCCTCTTACCTGCAGGTAGTGTGTGTGCAAAAGAAACCTCAACAAAATCCTCCAACTGTGTTGTACTGACTGTGACTCTGGCCATCACACAAGGTTAGAAACCCACAGCCAGAAGAGAGCTAGTTGAAAGACACTGGGGGGGGGGGTGCGGTGAGGCGTCGCTAGAGGTAAGGTTGCAAGCACTAGCCAAGGAAGGACCGTGGTTCGATCCCCCAGCATCGCATATGGTCCCCCCAAGCCAGGGGCAATTTATGAGCACTTAGCTAGGAGTAACCTCTGAGCATCAAACGGGTGTGCCCCCCCCCCAAAAAAAAGAAAGTGACACTGGGAAAACTAAAAACAGAAAAACCATGACCAAAATTACTACTAAGGGCCTGGAGAGATAGCACAGCGGCATTTGCCTTGCAAGCAGCCAATCCAAGACCAAAGGTGGTTGGTTCGAATAAATCCCGGTGTCCCATATAGTCCCCCGTGCCTGCCAGGAGCTATTTCTGAGCAGACAGCCAGGAGTAACCCCTGAGCACCGCCAGGTGTGGCCCAAAAACAAAAAAAAAACAAAAAAAAAAATCTAAATTACTACTAAAATTGACAGACATAGATAGATGGATGGATAGATAGATGATAGATAGATAGATAGATAGATAGATAGATAGATAGATAGATAGATAGATAGATAGATAGATAGATAGATAGATAGACAGATCTTGTCATGTAGATTAATTCACTCACACCCTTTATTTTTTGGCTTTTGCATTCATCACAGATTGCTTATTCTACCCCTATTCTTTGTTGTTATTGTTTGGTTTGGGGCCAGACCTGGTGATTCAGGGGTTACTGCTGGCTCTGCACTCACAGATCACTCCTGGGAGTGTTTGAGGGATTATATGCAATGCCAGGAATGGAATCAGGGTCAGTCAAGTGCAAGGCAAGCAAGCACCCTCCCCACTGGTACTTTCGCTCATTCTATTCTTAATGTCTCCTGTAGTGACAGGAATTTGCCTTTCTCCAGAACACTAAGCATTAAGATGAACTGTGCTGAAATGTGTTGCTGACAGCTGAAGGGAGGGAGGGCTGAGCAGGGACACGCAGTTCAAACACTGCTTGAACACAGCAACAGACAGTGGCAGCAGCACTGTCTGCCAAGCAACTGGACATGTGCTAAAAGGCCATCCCCAAGGGGCTCGACACTTGCATTTGGCTCTAACTTCTGGTGGCGGGTTGCCATTGAGAGAAAGAAAAGAAAGTGGTGGGGGCCACAGTGATGCTCAAAGGAGAGCATGTCTGGCATGCTCAGGGTCGTGGGTAGAACTCTGGTGCCTTGTGGTCTTCTAAGCACCATCGGGGACAGTTCTGGAACTGTTGGAACTCCCCCCGCCCCCCCCCGCCTCACAAGAAAAGAAATAAAAGTGCTCACTTCGGCAGCACATATACTAAAATTGGAACGATACAGAGATTAGCATGGCCCCTGCGCAAGGATGACACGCAAATTCGTGAAGCGTTCCATATTTAAAAAGAAAGAAAAGAAAAGAAAAGACAAGAAAAGAGGTGAGCAGGGAAGATAGTGCCCGGTCCTGAACATAAACAACAGTGCAACCAGCAGCTGGTCCTCAGCTTCTTAGAAGCTCCACTTCCTCTACCTCTGACCACTTCACTCCCAGCTGAGCCTCCTTCCAAGCATCACTTTCACACACTGCCATCACACGGCTTTCGGCATAAGAGACTGTGGGCTGTGTCAGATGTGACAAGAAGTAGGGCCCGGAGAGATAGTACAGCGGTGTTTGCCTTGCAAGCAGCCGATCCAGGACCTAAGGTGGTTGGTTCGAATCCCGGTGTCCCATATGGTCCCCCGTGCCTGCCGGGAGCTATTTCTGAACAGACAGCCAGGAGTAACCCCTGAGCACCACCAGGTGTGGCCCAAAAACCAAAAAAAGAAAAAAAGAAGTAGAGTGAAGGGGCTGAAGAGATAGCATGGAGGTAGGGTGTTTACCTTGCATGCAGAAGGAAGGTGGTTCAAATCCCAGCATCCCACATGGTCCCCTGAGTCTGCCAGGAGTGACTTCTGAGCATAGAGCCAGGAGTAACCCCTGAGCATTGCCAGGTGTGACCCAAAAAACAAACAAAAAAAATAGAAGTAGTGTGAAGGGCCAGAGAGATAGCATGGAGATAAGGTGTTTGCCTTTCATGCAGAAGGTCATTGGTTCGAATCCCGGCATCTCATATGATCCCCCGAGCATGCCAGGAGCGATTTCTGAGTGTAGAGCCAGGAGTAACCCCTGAGAGCTGCAGGTGTGACCACCACCCCCCAAAAAAAAAGAAACAATAAAAACAAAACAAAAAAAGTAGAGTGAGAGTCGAGAGCAATAGCACAGGGGGTACAGAGTTTGCCTTGCAGGCAGTCAACCTGGGTTTGGTCTCTGGCATCCCATATGGTCCCCCGAGCCTGTAAAGGGTGATTTCTGAGTGTAGAGCCAGGAGTAACCCTTGAGCACTGCTGGGTGTGGCCAAAAAACAAAAAGTACAGTGAGGTTGGAGGGGTCAGTGAGTCACTGCGGTGGCCTGGGCACTGAGCTCCGATGCCCAGCAGCAGTTCCCTCTGAGAGCATGCCTAGCCCTGGCTGAGAGCTATGGGCCAGGAACAGCCTAGCACAGACCCACTGCTCCCTTTGCTCTGCTCTGCTCGCCACCTGGAAATAAGGAGAGAGCTGTACCCGATGGTAGGTAGCTCAGAGCTTTGAGAGCTGGACTGAGTGGAGATTAGAAAGATGTGTGAGTCTCTGTGGGTTGTAGGAGCATCTAAAACTAGCTCATGTCAGTGAAGTGGGGAGCAAAATAATCCCACCACAAAAGAGGGGTAGTTTCAAAGGATCACCAGCAAAAATTGCTGACCTTCCGCTAGAGCAGATGGAAGAATAGAGATCTGGACCAGCAGCAGAATTGCAGGGTGTGGCCCTGGGGAGACCCAGCTGCCTACCTGCTTACATTTCTCCCTGCTGTCCTAGAACTACAAGCTTCAAGAACTGACTATAGATTATATTGATGTTGCTCCTGTTCAGGGGAGATGGTTCCAGCAGTGCCAATGCCGATGGTTTGGATGGACGCAAACCACATCTCACAGCACCACCGAAGCTCCCAAGAGCCTCCACTGCTGAAGGAAGAGGAAAAGCAAAGGGGCCAATCAGAGGGGAGGGAGCAGTGGGGAAGACTCCCTCACAGACACCTGTATCCTGGAGCCCAGAATGGGGGAAGATAAACCCCATGGTTCTTCTGCCCCTGACTCACCCCTGGACGTTGAGTGTGACATCACCTGTCTGCTTTCAGGGGATCCAGAGAAGGGACAAGGATGAACGAGTCCCACCCTGGGGCCGGTCATAAACACAGTGAGTCCAGCTCCACTGAGTTCTGAGTACTACACAAACATCTCTTCCCTCCAACATTATCACTTGGGGGAGTGGTGTGAACCTCAGATAAGAGGGGACAGGCTTCACTGCTCTGCTGCTCCCCGATAACTGCAGAAACATGGGTCAAAAAGCCACTTGTTTTATTGCTTCCTGGCCGGTGCTCTCTCCAGTTCCAAAGCAGCTGCCGAGTCAGCTGGTTTCCAGGACATCATCTGGGCGAATCCACAGAGCAGAGCTGATGGCTGAGATTCTGTCCTGTCAGCGGGTGGAGGGGTCATAATCCCGGTGATAAAGGCAGCAAGTGACACGCCCCGGGCTCTTGGGGAACAGAGGGATTCTCAAAAAGGCCCAGTGGAGGACTCTCTCCACAAGAATGTACTTAACACTGTGAGAGCTGACAGCCAGGACTTGCTCCTGGAATGGGGTGTGCCAGAGGAGGGCAGGAGATGTAACAGTATTTTCCCAAGTTGGTAAAGACACGCAGGCCACAGAGACTGCCTGCAACTGTTCTGTGCTTGACATGTTCCATGATAAAATTAATTTTTTTTTTTTTTGGTTTTTGGGCCACACCCGGCGGTGCTCAGGGGATACTCCTCGCTGTCTGCTGAGAAATAGCTCCTGGCAGGCACGGGGGACCATATGGGACACCGGGATTCGAACCAACCACCTTCGGTCCTGGATCGGCTGCTTGCAAGGCAAACACCGCTGTGCTATCTCTCCGGGCCCAAAATTAATTTTTATAGAGACTTAGTAACATTATAATATAAGCCCTTCAACCAGGCACTTTCATCCTTTGGTGTACAGCCTACCTCAAGAGCAGCAGAAGGGTTGGTGGAGCCCTGTCCCTTACCCAGAGGAGAGACAGGAAACGATCTAAAACTCATCAGGAGCTGGTTCACTGGGCAATGGCACTGGAAGCAATGGACAGTGTGGCTCTGACTAGAAGGAGCACTGTGAAGGGTGGTGTACAGTCTATGACTGAAAATCATGAACAATTTTGTATCCACTTAAATAAAAATAAAGAAAAAAGGAGCACCACAACCTAACCCAGGATTCTTCATCACTAAGGGGAAGTCAGGACAATATCCTCTAAAATGTCCATATTCTCACCTCCAGAGTTTCTTTTTTTTTTGGTTTTTTGGGTCACACCCGGCAATGCTCAGGGGTTACTCCTGGTTCTACGCTCAGAAATTGCTCCTGGCAGGCTCAGGGGACCATATGGGACCATATGGGACGCCGGGATTCGAACTACTGACCTTCTGCATGAGAGGCAAATGCCTTACCTCCATGCTATATCTCCGGCCCCACCTCTAGAGTTTCTGACTGTCACTTTACGCAGCAAAGGGGACTTAAGGCTTTTTTTTGGGGGGGGGTGGGGCGTTGGGGTCTGATTTTAGTTTTGGTTTTGGGGTCAAACCTAGCAGCATTCAGGGTTTACTCCTGGCTCTGCACTCAGAAATCATTCCTGGCAGGCTCTGAGGACCATATATAATGGCGGGGATCAAACCCAGGTTGTCCGCATGCAACGCAAACATCCTACTCACTGTACTGTCACTTTACCCCAAGTTAAGGATCTTTGCATGGAGAAGATGATTCAGGGCTAACCTGGTGAAGCACGCGTGAGGCATGAGTTGGGGATCTGAAGGCTGAATATGCCACTTAAGGAGGTTCTCTCTGTTTCCCAGGCAACCACATAGCAAGCTGAGGCCACCAAAGCCAGGCCTGGCAGTACTGGGGTGAAGAAGGCCCTGGAATGATACCCTGTGGTGCTCAGTAGCAAAGCATGGGCAGAGATGGAACCTTAGAATCTCAGGGCCCATGTCCAATTCCAGTGGTTCAATTTGAGAACTACTACTCGGTTGATGTCTTAGTAGCAATCAAGGCACCAGGGGAAGAAACTGAGCACTGCAGGGAACCTTCCCGGATTCATTGCACAACATAAAGGCCATTCATTGGCAAGGAGCCTCTGTTAAAGACCCACTGACCATGGGAACATTTTCCCTATATACCTTTATGTTCCTTTGGGCTCTGCCCTCTCCCTGTAATGCAGAATGAACGTACTTTGGAGCCTCAGTCTGTTCTTCTAGGCTCCCACACACTCTAAAAGGACCCCCACTCTGCCCACAGAGCCCTCCACTGCTCTGCTTTCCTGGACTCTAGCAGGGAGGAAAGCAGAGATGAGTTCTCATGAACCAGGCAAAGAGGCTTCCAGACCTACAGTGATTAGTTTTGGGGACTGGAGGCCCACACCTAGCTGTGCTCAGGGCTTATTCCTGACTCAGCACTCAGGATCACTCCTGAGAGTGTTTGAGGGACCATATGATCTGGGGATCAAACCCAGATCTGCTGTGTGCAAGGCAAATGCCCTCCCTACTGTTATGTCTCCAGCTCCATTAAGTTCACTCACATTCACATTTGAATGTTAAAACTCACTGTGAAAACTCGGTGACACCCCACCCACCCCCAACCATCATATCCTGTTCAGCTTGACTCAAACCAACCCCAGGGACCTGGCAAAGAGTGCTGTTGGTCAATCAGCCCTGGGGACAGCAGACCCTGGGAGCTTTCTCCTCCCTCACCTTTGTCCCTGGGCCACCCACAGCATCAGCCTAATCTTGCCACTTATCTCTCAGAGGACAGCTGAGACCCGCCCAGGCTCAAAGATGGGTGGCAGGGTCCAAATTAAGATACCTGGCACCTGGAAAGAAACAGGGAAATGGGTGCGAACTCTTGCTGTCCGCTGGGCACCCTGCCAGGGACGTTGCCCACACTGACTCATGCACTGCTCCCAGCCCATTTGGGAAGAAGCTTCTTGCTGAGATTCAGGTTGGCTCAGGAGACAGCGTGGCTCGGGGTAAAGGCAGCAGGGAGAAAGGGTATCCCTCAAGGACGAATCTGTCTTGGCTGGGGTTCACACTACTAGCTCAGCCCAAATCCGTACCAATAGGCTAAAACCAAGTCAGGAAGAGCCAGGGCAGGAATGGGGTTGGGATTGTCTCAAATATTCAATGAGCAGCATCACAAGTGTGTGGAACTGAGAGGTGGTGGACTTGACAGAAGCTCGCCCCACTCCACAGACTCCCTACCACCACCATGCACCTCCTCATCATCTACCCCACACTATAAAGGAGAGGCGATGCAGGGAGGGAATGCAGATTTCGAATGAAAGAGCCTGGCAACCGTCCCCTGATCACTGTCTGTGGGTGACTCTGAGCTCCATGCAGAGGATAAACCTTGAGCAACTCTGGGTGTGGGCCCAAAACAAAACTATATAAAACCCAAAAAAGGAGCCTTGGATCTTCCAGATGCCAGGAGTTTGGGCTCCATGTTCAGTGAAGTGACCTACTCATGCCACTTAGAGCACATCAAGCTCCAGGAGTGTTGGGATATATGTGGTCCACCGAGGAGGTGATGACAATAAGCACTAAAAGGATAAAGGACATGAGACAGTGATAGGAGTTAAAATGAAAAGCATCACTTTCCCTAACTTTTTTTTATTTTATTTTAGGGCCATGGTGGTGCTCAGGGGTTACTCCTGGCTATGTGCTCAGAAATTGTTCCTGGCAGGCTCAGAGACTATTTGGGATGCCAAGGTTGGAACCTGGTTCCATCCCAAATTGGCCTCATGCAAGGCAAGCACCCTATCATTGTGCTATTGCTCCGGCCCTCCCAAACTTTCCCTAACTTTAAATTGTACTATAAAGCAATAGTCATGAGAATAGCATGGTATTGGAAAAAAGACAGACTCTCAGATCAATGGGTTAGACTTGAATATCTGAGATTGACTCCCAGGTATACAACCACTTAATCTTTGATAAAGGGGCAAGAAATACAAAGTGAAGCAAGGAAAGTCTCCTTGACAAGTGAAGCTGGGAAAACTGGTCAATTACATACCAAAAAAGTGAACTCCGACCTCTCTTTAACACCATACACAAGGGTCAAATCAAAATGAATTAAAGACCTTGATATCAGACCTGAAAACAAAAGGTACATAGAGAAAAAACAGAAGTAAAACACTCCATGACATTGAGACTAAAGGCATCTTCAAGGAGGAAACACAAGCAAGTGAAAGCAGAAATAAATAAATGGAACTACGTTAAACTGAGAAGCTTCTTTACTTCAAAGGAAAAAGCAACTAGTGTAGAAAGGTCACTAATGGAATGGGAGAAATACTCAACTAGTACCCGTCAGATCAGGGGCTAATATCTAGATATACAACATACTGACAGAACTTAGCAAGAAAAAAAAAATCTAACCCCATCAAAAAACTAGGGAGAAGAACAGACATTTCCACAAAGAAAAAATACACATGACTAAAAGGCACATGAAAAAATGCTCTACATCATTATTTATCAAATCAAAACAACAATGAGATATCATCTCTTGCCACAGACACATCACAAAGAACAAGAACCACTGCTGGCGGGGATGTGGGGAGAAAGAAACTCTTATTCACTGCTGGTGGGAATGCCGTCTAGTCCAGCCTTTCAGAAAATAATATATTCCTTAAAAAACTGGAAATTGAGCTTCCTTAGGATCCAGCAATACCACTCCTAGGGATATACCCTAGGAACACATACATACAAAAACAATATAAAAATGTCCTCCACACTCTTATATCCATAGCAGCACTATTTACAATATCCAGAATCTGGAAGCAACCAAGATGCCTTACAACAGATGGAGTGGCTAAAGAAACTGGTATATCTACACAATGGAATACTGTGCAGCCACTGGGAAAAATGAAATCATGAAATTTGCTTATACATGGATAGCCATGGAGAATATGATGCTGAGTGAAATGAGTCAGAGGGAGAGGGATAAACATAGAATAATGCCACTCATCTGTGGTATATAAGGAAAATAAAAGCCAATGTGAGAATGACAGGCAAAAGAGAGGAGGATTAGGAAGGTAAATCCAAGGTAGAGACTGCCACAAAGAGCAAATACTACAATTAGAGAAGGGTCTACTACGAAAGGGACATGCATGGCACTCCTTCATTAACAGTAACGCAATCCACAATGTCAAAAAAGAAAAAAGAGAGAATGAGTGAAGTAAAATGCCTGCCCCAGGCAGGTGTCTCTGCAGTAGTCTGAGAGCTGCCCCTTGAGCGATGACCTCCCGGTCTACCTCCAGCACTGAGCAGGCAAGCATGGAAACAGGAGGAAACTCATATGCAAAGAGGAGAATGCGGATTCTAGAGATAGCTGGGAGGTAGGGCATTTAGGCCTTGCATGCCAAAGGATGGTGGTTCGAATCCCAGCATCCCAGATGGTCCCCCAGCCTGCCAGGAGCGATTTCTGAGCATAGAGCCAGGAGTAACCCCTGAGTGCTGCCGGGTGTGACCCAAAAACAAACAAAAACAAAAACAAAAAACAAAGAGGAGAATGCTGAGCCATGACACCAAGTCTGCTGCAGGGGATAAAGGAGCTGCCTTTGCCTTCAAGCCCAGCCACTAGGTTGGTTCTCACTCAGTCACCTGCCAGTTGCTGAACTCCAAGGGAACAGTGCAGGCAAGAGTCCTTAATGAAACTCAGACTGAGAGGAGATGAAGATGAGCAAATGTCATTACATGGAGTCAGGACAGTCCCTTTTTTTTGGGGGGGGGGGGCCACACCCAGCGATGCTCAGGGGTTACTCCTGGCTGTCTGCTCAGAAATAGCTCCTGGCAGGCACGGGGGACCATATGGGACACCGGGATTCGAACCACCACCTTTGGTCCTGGATCATCTACTTGCAAGGCAAACGCCGCTGTGCTATCTCTCCGCGCCCAGGACCGTCCCTTTAAAGTCATTCCAGGGATCCATCAGAGACACACCTGCTTAGAAATATAAAGATGTGCATCCTATAAGCAAGACACCTTCCCCAAGGACAGTAGGAATGACTTTATGACAGAGAGAATCTCTTCCATAGGAGCCAGGCTCTGGGGCATATCAGGGTCACTGGGGAAGAGTGATAAAATGCAGATTCTCAGGCCAGGGATATGGAAACTAAGAGCTGAACACAAACCCTGGGTCTGTGTTTTGCATGCAGGTAACTCAAGTTTGATCCTGACATTTTGTAATCCTTGGGCACCACCAGAAGCAAAGGCTGGGACCACACTCAGAGACTCAAGTGCAACAAAAATGTGGTCCAAGATTTTCTGGGCTTTTTTGTTTGTTTTTGTATAAGGACATATAGGAGTGCTCAGGGCTTATTTCTGATTCTGCATTCAGGGGTTGCTCCTGGCAAGACTTGGGGAACCATATGAAGTGCCAAGGATGAAGCCCCAGGTTGACCATGTGCAAGGCAAGTACCCAACCCATTGTACTATCTCTCTGGCCCAAAATTTTTATGATACAGGTCCCAGGCAAAGGCTAGGAATCAACATTTTATTGAGTAAATTCTCTCAGGTGATAGAGATGAGCGCTGTCTGGGGGAGGCTCAGTGGATAAGAAGCACCTGCCTTGCAAGCATGAGGCCCTGAATCCAACTGCTGGTACCTGTCACGTGCACCGAGCAGGTCCTGGCCTAGAGACCCCGATGGGCTTTTTCCAAGCAGAACTCACAGAAACACTATTAGCAGAGAAACCCAGCCATAGCGCCACCCTCATAAGCTCAGAAAACTGTTTTCTTTTTTTTTTTTTTTTTTTTTTTTTTTGGGTTTTTGGGCCACACCCTGTGACGCTCAGGGGTTACTCCTGGCTATGCGCTCAGAAGTTGCTCCTGGCTTCTTGGGGGACCATATGGGACGCCGGGGGATCGAACCGCGGTCCATCCTAGGCTAGCGCAGGCAAGGCAGGCACCTTACCTCCAGCGCCACCGCCCGGCCCCAGAAAACTGTTTTCTAAAGATCAAAACCCACTAACCCTTGAGCAGCAGGGTCTTTGAGAAGCAGTGGGGCACATGCACTAACCTAGGGCAGAGCCAGAATTCACCTGGGCTATGCATGGGCCCCTTCAGGGATGCCTCTGCAGGTGGTATCTGTCAATTCTGAGATGCTTACTCAGTGGGCACAGTCCCCCACCAAATCAGGGGTAAACAATGAAGCCTGGGAAGTGTAAGCCTCTCTGTTCCCAAGCTCCCGAGACTCAGAGGCTCACTTATTAACTGTGGCTTAACCTCGTGGGTCCTGGCAAATATTAGCACTTATGTAATCCCTAGGAATGGCAAGTGCTCATCAGATGTGAAATGATTAAATCGTATCTCCTTGGATTTATCTTATCTGAGGATCCCAGTGATGCTATTTCGTGTTTAGAGAGTTTGGACTTGGCACGCGTTGCAGCGCAGAGAGGGACAGCTGATCAGGGGACAATAAAAAATCAGTATCTCCTCGAGTTTGTGTCCTTGGATACCCCCAGTGGTCGTGAACAACAGACTCTGCTCCGTGGATGCTGGGCTGAGAGGAGAGTTGTGTGAGAGCAGGTTCATGACAGGTGGACTATGGTATAGAAAGAGTCCCTCCCTGGTGAGCAGGTCCCAGGGAGGGGTGAGACCCTAGTAAATGCCTTTGCTCTTCACATGCTCTGAACAGATCAGTTGGCACGCATCTCTGTATTCTGCTAAAGGAAGAGCCAACTGATATGCAGCAACCAGATGCGGCAGTTGGTATAGTCAGCAGGGCTTTGTGGAGATGGCTGGCTAGATTCTCAGTGTTTGTCGTTTATGTATAGTCCCAGCTGCGTGTGTCAGGGCTTGAGATGGGCGGGTGGCCATGATGGGTCTTGCAAATGACTCCTGAATGGATTTGGGGCTGCACCAAGCAAGGGCTGCCATTCCTCTTTGCTGAGTAAGCACTATTGGGGTTCCATGACTGGCAGAAGATGTGTGTGTGGAATGAGAATCTCTCTCCAGATGTGTCTCGTCAAACCCCCCCCCCCCGCCCCAGCGGTGGTGGACAGAAGTCAGCTCTCTGGGGATGAGTTGAGGTTGGGACAATGTATGCATGAAAAGTATAGTTGGCAGTATTAAAAATCCTGGGACTACAATAAAATGGGAGTGGGGAGATCCACTTCAGCCATCACCCAGACCCATTCTTTCCCCCCCTGAGACTGTCTAAACCTTGATGAAGAGAGAAGAAATGCCAAGTTAAGGTTTGATGTGGCAGAAATTCCAGAACCAGCAGACAATGATGGCCTGGGAGCTCAACACTGTTGTATTCCTCATTCATCTAATCCCAGATTCAGGACCAGATGAACTGAGTATGGTGACTCCTGACACTGGAAGGTGACACCGGAAGGGCAGTGTAAGGGCAAAAAATACCCATCTTCAAAATATTGTGCTGAGCCAAAGAAGAAAGATGCAAATGGTCATATACTGTCTGGGGTTACTTAGATGAGATGACCAGGTGAAACAATTAACTGAGTAAGTCCGAGGCATCCCAGAGAGGAAGGATGGAGGGTAGGGATTCTCCGGTGGGGTGATGAGAAGATTTTGGAACTAATTTGGTGTTGGTAGTTGCAACATCACAGTAAATGTCCTTAGATCTTTTGAATTGTTCAAGTGGTGAGTTTTAGCTTTGTTTGATGGCAACTTTTTTTTTTGGTTTTTGGGTCCCACCCGGCAGCGCTCAGGGGTTACTCCTGGCTCCATGCTCAGAAATCGCTCCTAGCAGGCTCGGGGGACCATATGGGATTCTGGGATTTGAACCAATGATCTTCTGCATGAAAGGCAAACGCCTTACCTCCAAGCTATCTCTCCAGCCCCTTAGATGGCAACTTTTTAAAAATTTCTTATAGAAAATTTTCAACTACTAATCTCCCAAACATTAAAAAAAAAAAACATGAGATGGGACAGATCGTGAATCAATAGTGCAGGCCTATAACTGCTGGGAGCTGTGCTGCATAGTGGATTGTCATCCCAATAAAATCAGCATCTAAGGAGCAAAGGAAGCACCATCCAATCTGCCCCCATCTCCACCACAGTAACTTGCACATTTTAGTTCCATATTCCTTGCAGTTCAGTTCATTATAAACCCATATAAACAGTTCATTATAAACCCATAGCCTCGGGACGAAGAGACAGCATGGAAGTAAGGTGTTTACCTTGCATGCAGAAGGACAGTGATTTGAGTCCCAGCATCCCCCGAGCCTGCCAGGAATGATTTCTGAGCACAAAGCCAGGATTAACCCCTGAGCACTGCTGGAGTCACCCAGTTTTTGGGTCACCCCAATAACCAAAAAAAATAAAAAATAAAAAGCCATATCCTAGCCCACTTCCTAAGGTGTAATCCCAGGTCTACCCCCTCAAACCACCCTCATACAGAAGCCTTTGCCCAAGGAAACATGGCACTCATCATCATCACATTCCAGCACAGGCTATGGCAACGTTTGGGCAGGATTATCAAGTTGGACTTTGTTCCGGTGCAGATAAAAAAGGGGAGCTATGGCAGTGGGCACGTGGCACATTGAGTGTGGGGAGGTGCTGTGGCATGGCGGGGCGCACGGCCCTGGGGGTGCTGCTGTTGCCGCTCCTGCTCAGCCAGGTCCTTGGCCACCCCAGGCCTGGGACTAAAAGCTTCAACAAGCTGCTGCTCATCTCCTTTGATGGCTTTCGCTGGGACTACGACCAGGATGTAGACACTCCGTTTCTGGACCAGCTGGCCCGGGAGGGCGTAAAAGCCAAATTCGTCACACCACCCTTTGTCACCATGACCTCCCCATCCCATTTCACCATCATCACAGGTAAGCTGCCCCACCACCATCACAGGGGCTACAGAGGCAGGTGGGAGTGGGCTCCTCCCACTTGCCCTGCACTTGCACTCTGCTGGGGCAGTTTAGTAACCCCCTGCAGAAGCAGTTGCTACCATCATCCTGGGAGACTAAGGGCTCTTTCTAGAATCCCACTAGACATGATGCCTGGGCCTGCAGACTGAAATGGACTACAATGGGCAGGAGCCATAGCACAATGGGTAGAGCATTTGCCTTGTACACAGGCTGACCAGGGTTTGATCCCTGGCATCCCATATGGTCCACCAAGCCTGCCAGGAGAAACTTCTGAGTACTGCTGTGTGTGGCCCCCCAAAAAACAGACAGAAACAAAGGAAAAGAAAGGAAGGGAAGGGAATAAAAGGAAGGAAGGAAGGAAGGAAGGAAGGAAGGAAGGAAGGAAGAAAGAAAGAAAGAAAGAAAGAAAGAAGAAGAAAGAAAGAAAGAAAGAGAAAGAAAGAAAGAAGAAAGAACAGAAAGAAAGAAAGAAAGAAAAAGAAAGAAAGAAAAAAGAAAGAAAGAAGAAAGAAAGAGAGAGAGAGAAAGAGAGAAAGAGAGAGAGGGAGGGAGGGAGGGAGGGAGGGAGGGAAGAAAGGAAGGAAGGAAGGAAGGAAGGAAGGAAGAGGAAGGAAGGAAGGAAGGAAGGAAGGAAGGAAGAGGGAAGGAAGGAGGATGGAGGGAGGGGAGGGAGGGAGGAGGGAGGGAGGGAGGGAAGGGAGGAAGAAGGAAGGAAGGAAGGAAGGAAGGAAGGAAGGAAGGAAGGAAGGAAGGAAGGAAGGAAGGAAGGAAGGAAGGAAGGAAGGAAGGAAGGAAGGAAGGAAGGAAGGAAGGAAGGAAGGAAGGAAGGAAGGAAGGAAGGAAGGAAGGAAGGAAGGAAGGAAGGAAGGAAGGAAGGAAGGAAGGAAGGAAGGAAGGAAGGAAGGAAGGAAGGAAAGAAGGGAGTCTGCCGGAGATAGCAGCTCACTATCTCTGGGCCACGGTAGTTTCCTCTTCCCCTCCTCAGTGTCTCTCCAGATCACTAAGGGCTTTTCTGTCCATGTTAGACCCTGCACAAGGGGGGTTCCCTTCAGTTTACCACTAAGCAGAATGCAGTGTGGCTGACAGACATTAGGCAGGGATGCAGACCCCAAAGACCAGGTCAAACTAACTTGATAAAATTGGGGACTTAGGGGAAGAACAGGGGCAAAAAGGGATTGAGTCCGTGGAGGTTTATGGTTGGGGTGTGAACAGAGATAGGGTGAGCTGTATTCCTGGAGACAGAGGAAAAGCATTTGGACAAAGGATACAGCAAGCTCTGTGACAGGGAGGGAGGATGGCCATCTGAAGCCCCAGATCACTGGACAGAATGGGGGAGGAGGCAGCCATTGGGATGCCCCCCATGGGCTAGGTCGGACCAGCTGTGGATCCAGCACACTCTTCTACCACAGACCAGATCACTGAGGGGAGGGATCACAGACTGAGCACAGGGGTAGCTGCCCTGTCATGGGCCAGGCCTGAAAACAGAGAATCCCTGGCCACATAGAATCTGGCACCCCCAAGGTGTGTCTCAGCAGGAAAATTAGACTCCGGCTGGCCAGGCAGCCTAGGTGGCTTCCCTCGGGTCCAAGGGCACCCGGAAGGATGGAAGGACAGAAAAGATAAGCAAACAGCAGACGCCTGCTGGTGGGGGAGAGGTTCATTTGCCTCCAGCAGCCCTCCAACAAAGTCAGAAACTTAAAAAATAAAAAAATGAAGCTGAAGCTGAAGCAGCATTCAGAGATGTGCTGAAAGGGGCCTTTGGGACGTTGTAAACTTCAGGAGCCCGAATCCTTAGGGATCTCTTAGTGCCAGGAAACAGGAATGAGAACCCACGTCTTAGCATGGTTCAGTCGGGGAGTTTTAAAGGCTCTCCATGGGCAAATCCCAAGTCCCTGAGCGTGGATGTACAAGAGAGTAAAGACTCAGACCCCTCCCACCCACCTGGTGTATTCCTGGGAAGATTCACATAGGGCAAACAAAAGATTTTGATCCCCAGCTGGCCACAGCCCTCCCCAGTCTTACTGGCCCGTGGAGGTGGGAGGAAGTCAGATGCAGGTCATACCTTCAGGTGCAGGGCTTCGCTCAGTGAAAAGATAGTGCTTCAGACAAAGGTATTCATTGCATTCAATCATGGCAGAAGAAAGTGGATGTGGACCCAGGAGGTGGGTTTAGCAGGGAAACCTACCTTGCATGTTGGAGATCTGGGCTCAATTCCCAGAGCTACCAAAATAAATAAATAAATAAATAAGAAGCTGGAAATACCTAAAAATAGCTGTCCACAAGGGACTGGATGAATGGAGTACAAAGGAGGCTCTGATACTTCTGGGGAGCCTGCAAGAAGTTAAAAAACAGCAGAGGAACTAGAGAAATGGCGCAGGGGCGTAAAGGCATATACCTTCCGAGCGCTAGCCTAGAAGCGGACCACGGTTCGATCCCCCGGTGTCCCATAAGGTCCCCCAAGCCAGGAGGCGATTTCTGAGCGCATAGCCAGAAGTAACCCCTGAGGGGCCGGAAAGATAGCATGGAGGTTAGGGTTTTTGCCTTGCATGCAGAAGGACGGTGTGATCAAATCCCTGCGTCCCATATGGTCCCCCAAGCCTGCCAGGAGTAATTTCTGAGTGCAGAGTCAGGAGTAACCCTCAGAGCACTGCTGGGTGTGACCCCAAACACCAAAACAAGAAAAAAAAAAGCCAATTCCGAGTGCTGCCAAGCCATGAGTCTAGAACCTGTCCCTGATCTTGATGCATTATGAAGCCGAGCCTAGCTCCTGACATCTGTCTTCATGAGCTGGGCCCAAGCTGACCTCTGTCAGAGTTGGACATGAGAAGAATTGTCTGTACTAGGAAAATAATGGATAAAAAGTAGTCCTGCCAGCACCAGAGACCTCCTCATCAGACTCAGAGGCCTGACACCAATGTTGATGAAAGGGCCTGCAGTGGCCCCCCCACCCAATCAGCCATGTCCTTGGTGCACACCACTGCACCGTTCAACATAAGTGACAAGCCGAGGGCCTCAGCCACCTGCTTTAGGAGACCAAGAGGACCCCTTTTCCTGGACTTCCCCCAAGAGTCAGAGAGGGTCTCACAAAGGGGGGGAAAGACCTGTAGAGTAATCCAGGCCCAAAGGCATTGGGCTAGTGAACATTCTAAGACAGAAGACTTGACAGAAGAGGTCCCCAGGAATAGTTTGGTGCACAGGATCCCCCAAAAACTAAGATTATATTTAATCATACAAATTTTACCACCAAATTCAGTGGGTGGAAGCTGCGGGTCTATGACTGTCACAAACACCATGAACACACATAAATGCCATGAACACCAACAAATATCATAAAAACCATGAACAACCAGAAGAGCCATGAGTGTCAGGGAATACCATGAATACCACCGACACCACGGACACCATAAATGCCATGAATGTCATAACTACCACAGCAAGGGAGCCTGGATGAGAAAAACTCCCTTCTGTCCCCTCTTAGCCCCATTTGAGAGACAGAGACTGCTGCTTGCCTCCTGAGCTGCTGCAGGCTTGATCTCAAACTGACCTGAACCAAGTGAGCAGTTATCACCCTCTACTTTCCTTCTGACCCTTTTTTCTTTTGGTTTTGTTTGTTTGTTTAGGGGGTCCAACACCAGTGCGACTCAGGAGTTACTGCTGGCTCATGAGCTCTGGAAATCAGTCCTGGGCAGGCTCGGGGGTCCATCTGGAATGCCAAGGCAAATGCTCTACCTGCTGAGACTATTGCTCCAGCCCCATTCTGGCCCTTCTTTCATCCAATTCTGTGGTGCTCTAGGTGGAAATGTCATGATTTGGTTAATTGTAATGAGACTGACAACCCAAGATACTGCTTGTAAGGCATTTTAAGTATGTAATGCTTTACTAGAAATAAGGAGTTTGAACGGGGACTCTCATTCCCATGCTAGTAGGAATGCAAACTGGTCCAGCCTTTTGGAAAACAATATGGATAGTCCCTCAAAAAACTAGAAATTGAACTTCCGTCTCTCCTCTCCCCTCTCCCCTCTTTCCTCTCCTCCTCTCCCCTCTCTCCTCTCTCCTCTCCCCTCCTTTTCTCTTCTCCTCTCCCCTCTCCCCCTCTTCCCTCTTCTCTCTCCCCCTCTCTTCTCTCTCCTCTCCCCTCCCTTCCTTCCCTCTTCCCCTCTCCCTCTTCTTTCTTTCTCCTCTCCCCTTTCCCTTCCCCTCCCCTCTCCCCTTTCCCTTGCTCTCCCTTCTCCTCTCCTCTCCCTTCTCCCCTAAGAAAAAAGAAAAAGAAATTGAGCTTCCATATAATTCAGCAATACACTGCTAGGGATATTCCCTAAAAACCAAGAATCGTCATGCAGAAAAGGCCCTCCGCAATCCTCAATGTCATAGCACTATTTAAAATCACAAGAATCTAAAAAACATCGGAAATAACCTAAATGCTTAAGAACGGATGAGTGGATAAAGAAACGGTGGTACAACTACACAATAAAAACACCATTCAACTGTTAGGAAAAATAAAGTCACAAAATTTGCTTATACATGGATGGATATGGAGATTATTATGCTGAGTATAATGAGTCAGAGGAAAAAGGATAGACATAGAATAATCTCATTCATTTGTGCAATATTACGAAATATAAAAGATAGCCATGATAATAATACCCAGAGACAATAGAGATGAGGATCAGAAGGACAGTCCCACGGTAGTGCGACAATGAGAGTTGAAACTTGTCACTCTGAACAAGAATTGGGTGCTGAGGGCCTGGAGAGATAGCACAGCGGCGTTTGCCTTGCAAACAGCCGATCCAGGACCAAAGGGTGGTTGGTTCGAATCCCGGGTGTCCCATATGGTCCCCCGTGCCTGCCAGGAGCTATTTCTGAGCAGACAGCCAGGAGTAACCCCTGAGCAACGCTGGGTGTGGCCCAAAATCCCAAAAAAAAAAAAAGAATTGGGTGCTGAAAGGGGGATAGAATGATATGCATGATACACCTTCATTAGCAATAGTGCAAAATACATTGTCTGAGAGAGAGTAGAAAGAGAAATAAAATTCCCCAGAGTGAGGCAGGGGGAGGGTGGGAGAGAAACTAGGGACATTGGTGGTGGGAAATGTGCACTGGAGAAACATTTGTGTTTCATTGTGTGGACATTCATTTGGTGGACATTGTGTGACTGGACCTCAATCAATGAACAAACTTTGTAATCATGGTTGCTTAAAAAAAGTAATTACTGGGGTCAGAGAGATAGCATGGAGGAAGGGCATTTGCCTTGCATGCAGAACAAGGATGGTGGGTTCGAATCCCAGCATACCTTATGGTCCTCCGAGCCTGCCGGGAGCAGTTTTTTTTTTGGTGGGGGGTTTTGGGCCACATCCGGCAGTGCTCAGGGGGTGACTCCTGGCTGTCTGCTCAGAAATTAGCTCCTGGCAGGCACGGGGGACCATATGGGACACCCGGGATTCGAACCAACTACCTTTGGTCCTGGATTGGGCTGCTTGCAAGGCAAACGCCGCTGTGCTATCTCTCCGGACCCGCCAGGAGTGATTTTTGAGCGTAGAGCCAGGAGTAACCCCTGAGCACTGCCAGGTGTGACCCAAAAACCAAAAAAAAAAAAGTAATTATTAAAAAATTAAAAGAGAGGGGCTGGAGAGGTAATGTTAGAGATAAGGCGGTCTGCCTTGCAAGCGCTAGCCTAAAACAGATACACGATTCTATCCCCTGGGCATCCCATATGGTCTCCCCCAAGCCAAAGGGCGATTTCTTAGCGCATAGCCAGGGAGTAACCCCTGAGGCATCAAACGGGGTGTGGCCCAAGAAAAAACAAAATGAAGAGAGAAAATAGGAAGTTCACTCACCATGTAGAGCAGTTTTTACAGTGTGTGGGGGGTGGGAGCTGACAGCATCCAGAGCTCTGATAGCCCTTTCCCTTCTCTGTCCCCAAGGCCGCTGGATCGAGGACCACGGGGTCATCCACAACATGATGTTCAACACAGAGACGGGCTGGAAATACTCCTTCAAGACTACGCAGAGAAAGAACGAGTGGTGGGACAATGGGGTGTTGCCACTCTGGATCACAGCCAAAGACAGGTACCATAAAAATGAGGCTTCTGGGGCCCTTCCAGGCCCAGCCCCACAATCCACACATGGGGTACAAACACACCCCAAGGAGGGAACCATGATAATGTTCTTTGCTGGGTAGATTTGACTGAGAGACGATGAGACAGGCTCAGATTCAAAGTTCCAGCAGTATCCGTCTCCCTGAGTGCAGAAACAGGGTCTGGGGTTTGGGCTGGTAGGCTGTGTGTGTGTGTGTGTGTGTGTGTGTGTGTGTGTGTGTGTGTGTGTGTGTGTGTGTGTGTGTGAATGGGGCTAGGGCTCAGTCATCCCTTGGGTTTCACTCATTCCTGGGCGGGTACTTCAGGCTGGCCTTGAACAATCCCTATCTGCACACCAGACTCTAGGCATACATTCCCTTTTTAAATAAACTTCCTCCAAAATCAAAACCTCTTACCCTGCTAGGGGCCTTGTCCACATAGACCACCAATGGGGCTCCTAGCCCCCACCCAGAGGTATCAAGCATAGCACTGTGAAATGGCAGTGAGACAGAGGATCTGAGACCCCTCCAGGACCCCCCCAAGAGTCTGGAATGCTGGCCTGTGGCTCAGGGTGAGCGTGAGACAGGGAGGAGCCACCCTAATCCCAGAACAGGGCATTGTTCTGGATGACAGCTCCAGAGTCGGAAGGGGGTGGTGTGCAAGTACAGCAGGCTTCGGCCCATAAGAACAGGTCACTAGGCAAAGAGCTCTGGCATCTGCAGGGACAGAGGCATGGGAAGGTTGCCTCTGCAGAGAAACAAGGAAGATCTCAGCAGCCACCACCCACATCCCCCAGGCATCTGCTCCCCCACCAACGCACACCTGTGAGGAACCCAGGGGCCTCCCTAAAAATGTGGGAGACATGGGAGGCAGAAGGGAGGTACTTGCTATTCCACACGGCTGCCCCGAGTTCCATCCCTAATACCCACATATAGTGAACTGGCCCTGGGCATCATTAGATGTGGCTCAAACATCCACCTCCAGAAAAAAAAAACTCAAAAATAAAAACTGAAACTTTCCCTCTCACTAATGGTTCTGAAGAATCAAAGTGGTCTCTGCACCGCAGCATCCCTGAGCGAGTATAGCAGCTCTTATTTAAGAGGCCAACAAGTGCAATGGCAGCTTGGGAAGCCACCAGGGGGAGTGATGGGCCTAATAAACCAACCACTTACAAAGGGAACCAGAAACTTTGGTGATGCTAATTAAAAGGGTAAAATAGTAAATACTCTTTTGCATCCAATTAAAGAGCTCGGATCATTTCTCAGGAGCATTTGTTGAAAATAGCACTTTTGGTTATTATGAATTCTAAATAAATAAGTTGGGGGGGGAGGGAGGGAAGAGGGGGGGAGTGGAATTTATTTATTTCATAGAGCAACAAGCTCCTAAAATGTCTACAAGACCAAATAAGAAATATCTTAAATGGCAGAAGTGTGGGCCTGGAGAGATAGCAGAGCAAAGCGTTTGCCTTGCAAGCAGCCGATCCAGGACCAAAGGTGGTTGGTTCGAATCCCGGCGTCCCATATGGTCCCCCGTGCCTGCCAGGAGCGATTTCTGAGCAGACAACAGCCAGGAGTAACCCTGAGCACCGCCGGATGTGACCCAAAAACAAAAACAAAAAAAAATGCAGAAGTGTGGGGCACAATTTCAGCAGGCATGTGCATGCTCAGAAACACAACACAGGCATGCAGGGATCTTGTCATGGGACCCTAGAAATAGCACAGAAGTAGAGTGTTTGCCGTGCAAGCAGCTGACCTGAGTTCAATCCTCAGAATCCCATATGCCCCTGAACACCACCAAGAATAATTCTTGAATGCAGAGCCAGGGGCAACTCTGAGAATTACCAGATGAGGCCCCCAAAAATGGGCTGTCACATACTCTGTATTTAAGAGTTCTTGCATTCCATTCCTGAGCACCGTACATTCCCCATTTTCACTGAGAACAACTCCCAGGAACCACACTGGACAGCAACTCAAAGTGCTGCAAAAACACAAAACCATGAAGACCAGTACAAGAAAACAATTTTCAGTGGCAAATATCCAACATTTAACATGCAAACACTAGGAAACTCCACTGGGCTCTCCGGAGCCTGCCTAGGGGCCTTGGAATGTCTGAGTCAGCGGATCTTACTTTCAGTAATCAAAATCGTCCTTGAAGCCAGTTCTCTCTAAGGTGCAGAGTGCATTTTTTGTATGTGAAGCAAAGTACCATTGCTTAATATGAAGAAGGGTGTCCAATGCCAATCAGAAAAGTGATAAATATTAGGGGCTTTGCAGGGCCAAAGCAGCCAAGGGTTTATTCTCAAAAGAAAGAGGAGTGGTGTTACCTGAGGAGTTTACAGATTAGACCCTGGAACACAAAAAGAGAAGTTTAAGGGGGCCAGGATCATAGTAATGGCAGGGAAGATTGTGTCTTGCACCACAGCTGACAACAATCTCCAGCATTCCATATGGTTCCCCAAACACCTCCTGGAATAATTCTTGAGCACAGAGGTAGGAGTTGCCCCCTGGCTTTGCTGGGTATGACAGAAAAGAAAAACAGAAGTTTAGGTGATTGAACAGACACTGAGGCCACACACACCCCTTCTTTTCTCCCAAGGTCCCAAGGGGGAAAGACTGACTGGCCAGATGGAGAAACTCCCAGTCTAGGGAAGAACATAGTGACAGGAAAAAACAACATATTTCTGCTTGGGGGAGATGCTTTCGAGGAGATGAAACCCAGGTCACAGAAAACCCACAGAACAACGGAGTGAATCTGGGGGTTCCCTCACCCATTTTCCTCCATACCTCATTCCCTAAGGCCAAGCTGCCTCTCATGGCCCTAGCAGGCTCTGCATTTCTTGGTGGATTGCCAGCACAGGGTTAGGGGTTCTGGTAGCGTGCTGACGCAAGGGGCCTTCACTTATCTACCAGAGTGGTACAGAAGCCCTGATGGCATTGCCCATGCTCCCATCTTACTTGCAGGGCAGGAAGACGGGGTCTTTCTCACTACCCTGGCGTGCCTCCACATATCAGGGTGAGCCAGTGCAGCGCTCAGTAATTGAAGCCTACACCCACCCCGACAGCAATGAGACCGAGTGGCGCGAGAACATTGACATCGTCCTGGGGCTGGTTTGCCCGTGAGGACAATTCGACTTTGTGACCCTGTACTATGGCGAGCCAGACAATGTGGGGCACAGCGTGGGCCTGAGACGGAGAAACGGGGCGGGACATCATCCGGCAGATCGACAGGACTGTTGGGTTACCTGCTGGACGCCATTTCGGGACCATGGGCTGACCAAACAGCCTCAACGTCATCATCACCTCAGACCACGGCATGACCACCATCATGAAGAATCCCAATGTCACCGAGAATCCTCCTGCGCAACTACATCAAGTTCAATGATCTGATCAAGTTTGACATTGTGGACTATGGCGGCTTCGAGATGATCCTGCCCCAAGCCAGGGAAGGAGGAGGCTGTGTACTCAGGCACTCAAGAACGCACACCCCCACCTCCACGTCTACCGCAGGGAAGAGTTTCCAAGCGCTTCCACTATGCCAATAATGAGCGGGGTCCTGCCCATCCTGGTCTACGCCGACCTCGGGTACCACATCAGCGGGGTAAGTGGAAGCTGGTGCCCACGGAGCCCTCTTGACCTGGGGACTCGGCCCCTAGGGAAGAGTGGGGAATTAAATGTCAGTATAGGATGACTGACAAGCCACTATTTCCTAATTGTCTCCACGCTTAGTGTCCCTCACCAAACCCAATCAACAGAGTTCTAGGTCACTATCATGGTGATAAGGCAGTGCTTCTCATTTTCTGCTGTCATGCCCCCCCCTAGGAAGTATTTAAAATACTTTAACCCTGCAAAGCAAAAAAATATATAAAATAATTTGGGCTGATTTTTTAATCAGAAGGTGATGTCGGATGAATGGCTCCAATGACACGGTTTTGCGATGCATAGCTTTTTGAAGCGGGGTTTGAAGCAGGACACAGCAACTCTCAGTTCCAGAGACATACAGAGACATAAACACGGGGCTTGGGTTGTTATTGACAGTGTTTGCCAAGGTCAAACGCATCCCCCTATACGGAGCCTCGCGTCCCCCCTGGGGGGTGGCGCCCCACTATTTTGAGAAGCACTACAATAAGATAACGAGAATCCCAGACATGACTAAGGGCCTGAACTTGTGTTAATAGTTCAATACGAGGAACCATCTAGAAAACGAGGAGAGTACTTGCCAGGGCCAACAGCCAACTCTCAGTTTGATCCTGGCCCACATATGATTCTCCACCAGGAGAATTACTCTCAGGAGTAATTCCTGAGAACAGAGCCAGGAGGAAGCCCTGACATCCACTGAGAGGTGGCTCCAAAATATATTGTGTATATATAGAAGTATATATATACAAGTTTGTATACATATACACACGATGATCAACAGAATATTAACATACTGCATTCTGAAGACCTACTCTAACACCTTCATGATTCAGTTTCAACCTGGCTCTCTGTGCCTCAGTTTCCTCTACTCTGAAAGAGGTGACAATAAGTGTACTATGGCTGACTGCTCTCAAGTGTGTTGATGAATATTCCTGAAATCTTCAGCACAATTCCTGGCCAACAGTAAGTCGCTCACAGTGGAGCCACCCTGTTCCTTTCCTGCTGTGCCTAGGAGGGAGGCTCCCTTTCATCTCCTAGGGGCTCCTCTGGCCATGGTCGAGGTCTCTACCACTTGACAGAGGAGCAAAGTCCTTCTCTGTCATTTTGTGTTTTCAAAGGGTTTCAAAGGTTTCATGAGTTCCACCAGCTGGATGGCAAAGGAATGGTTTTTCGCTCAATGCAGGTTTGGAATCCAGAGAACCCACATGCTGTTGTTCTTTTTCAGCGACTGATCATTTATTTCAACAAAGGAGATCATGGCTTCGATAATGACTACATGGACATGAAGAACATCTTCCGAGCATTTGGACCAGATTTCAAGAAGAATCACCTGGCTGAGGGTTTTTGACAGCATCCACATCTACCCACTCATGTGTAAGCTCTTGGTGGTGACCCCTGAGCCCAACACTGGGCTCCCTGGCCATCACCCAGGATATTGCTCCTGGACTCTTCTGACCAGCCATCAGGTTGAGATTCTAAAGTGGCCACTGGAAATTAGCACCAAGTTATGTTTGCACCGATCAAGGCAAGACTCTTAGGAGGGGGTTCCTGAGGGGAAGGAAGCAAGGAAAAGAATGACCATAACTAACAGCTGAGGCACCCTAAGCAAAATGATGATAATAGATCTAGATCAGACTGCAGGAAATTCCTCTACTTGCAGGGGTCATTTTTATAGATTTTGCAAGAAGAATGGCAGAGAAAGGCAAGTGACATTACTTGGGATCCTGGGGAGCAGTATACGGCCTGTCCACACACACACACAACACACCCAGCATTCCTCACAGGAAGCACATCAGCCAGGAGGCTCATGGGAGAGAAACAAAACTTTGCTAACAAGGGGCTGGGGCTCCAGTAAATGCCGATTCTTCCACGTACTAAACCCCGAGGCCATGTGCCAAAAGCATAGGGTATCCCTAGGAATTAAATTGTTTGACAACATCACTAGTCTTTTCTCCCTTCGCCAAATTTATTAAGGACTCGGAGCAGCAAAGATATATGCTATCTGTACCCCCTTTTTCCCCGCAATTCACCTTTTTATTTTCTCAGCATAAAGGAACAGGTCCTTGGCTTGATTACAGGAATGACCCAGTTCATCAAAATATTGAGGCTTTTTTTTTTTTTTTAAGTTTTGAGTCTTGCTGCAACTGGCTACTACCTAGGTTCCTTAACTCAGTGCCTCTAAATTGGGGGGAGGAAATATGGCCTCCTGTAGACCTCAGGATGTTCCAAGGGGGCCATGGCATAATGCTAGGGATAATAGGAAGACAGGACTACAGGAAGGAAACAAGGTGGAGAGAGGGCTGTATGGAGGGAGAAATGTGACCTGACTAAGCCCCCCCACATAAGCCTGCAGAGGGAGCATGATCACCCAGAAGGACACAATGACTTCAGCAAAGGTCACTGGGCAAAGGGGTCACTAGGCATCTGTGTCATTTGGGGAGTTGTTCAATAGTAAATCGCCATTCAATCATTGCTCTCATCTGTGGTTTGCGTTTTCTCAAGTAATGCACATTTTATGCCCATAATCAAGTTACTGGTACCTGGCTGGGATCTCCCATCCTGGGACCCAAAAGCAGCCAGACCTGACTCCAATAACTGGACCAAGAAAACAACTCTGACTTTTTAACAGGCGAGGAGGCCACTGCCCAGGTCTCTTCTCCAGAACACTGCCATTGGCCTCAGCAACCGTGATGGGAGTTCTGGTGCTTCTCTTCATTTACCGCAGTCACTTACACAGCAGTCAAGGAGGAAAAAGAAGTAAGTGGGAGGCAGGAGAGAGTGGGAAGCTGGAAAGCAGAATTCAAGTGAACACTTGGCCAAACAGGCCAGGTGGGTCAATGTGAGGGCCCAGAGGGGGCCCTGATGGGGCACAGCAATGTTAAGGCCCATCAAGGTCACACTTTGTGGTCCTCAAGGGATTCTGTGGCTATGACCAGACTTTGGGTAGGGAGTGGGAGGCTTTGGGGTGCCCTTAGAGAACTTGGCACACGGTACATGTGAGGCAAAAAGCTCCTGACACCCAGTCAAGAACTCTTGATTATTTTTTCTGGGGTCACACCCCAGCAGCACTAAGGGGGTTACTCCTGGGCTCTGTGCTCAGAAATCGCTCCTGACAGGTTTCAGGGGACCATATGAGATGCTGGGAATTGAACCAGGGTCTATCCAGGTTTGGCTGCATGCAAGGCACATGCCCGCCACTGTGCTATTTTTCTGACCCCAATTCTTTTTTTTCTTTTTTTTTTGGGGGGGGGGCACACCCGGCGTTGCTCAGGGGGTTACTCCTGGCTGTCTGCTCAGAAATAGCTCCTGGCAGGCACGGGGGACCATATGGGACACCGGGATTCGAACCAGTCACCTTTGGTCCTGGATTGGGCTGCTTGCAAGGCAAACACCGCTGTGCTATCTCTCCGGTCCCTCCCAATTCTTGAATATTTTTATAACATTTTCACTTTGCACTGGACTTTTGAAAACTATGTGCAATTGTCTTACTTTCATGAGGTCACTGCAGTAAAGCTGGAAGACTTAAAATAAAAAAAAAAAAAAAACATGGTCTCAGAGACCCTGAAGTCCACCCTTCTAGAAACCAAGACCCATAGCTGTCTGAAGCCTCCACTCCTCTTTGTCTCTAATGTCTGCCAGTCCTCTGGGGGTTCATTGGCCCAATTTCCAGCGTAAGATAGATCCCTAATTCACCCCCCTTCCAACCTAACCTCTTCTTAGCACTTCTGAAATTCTAAGGGTTTAGGCATTCTGTACCTGACACCAGGAGGATAACAACCATAGTCATTGGTACTGATTATAATTCCACATGCACAACTCCTGGACATCCTGGCCTGGGTGGGTGTCTCCAGGGTAGGGAGGGACCTCACAGGGGTGAGCACATACTTTGCAGGGCAGGAAAGATGGATCCTGACATGACATAAAACACCAACAGGAGCAACCCCTAGAGCACTAAGCAGGAATAGCCTTTGAGTCCTGCCGGGTGGGACCCCAAAACACAAAGATGTGGTGGTTTCTCTTCCATCTTCATGGCCCCTCAGTCCTGCAGTCCTCTCCCATTTCTCTGGTTCAAAGGGTGCCCCCCTTTAAGGATGTGGGTCCCGGGAGATTAGGACCCCCAGAAAATAAAACTCTGCTTCCAGAATAAGGTCTCATTCCCTGTGCCAGGTTAGCACTTCCCACCTCTCTTGTGGGTGGGGTCTCTAGCAGACATGCCACCCAACAAAAGCTTTGCCAGGCTGCTTTCCACATCTCAGCAGTCACCCCATATACATAGCCCCGACCTCTCCTGGTCACCCCCAATGACCTCCTGCTTCTGTAACCCCAAAGTTTGGGAAGGTTCCCAAATCCTATCAGCAGTCCAAATCACAACTCAACTTACGTTTACACACCAGGTTTGGTGCATATTTAACAGAATTTAGACTTGAACTATACAATTTTCATGAGTTGACACATGACCTATAATGATCTCTGTGGCCAACAGCAACACTTGGGAAAAAATCACTTGGTCCTTTTCAATGGAAGCCACAAAATCCATCAACCATGAGAAGACAGGTCCATACCAATCACAAGATTCCTAGAAGGTGTCCTGTGCCCACAGGGAAAACTGGTGAACCATGGGGGTTCTCCACAGCACGTGTTCACAGACCTGTCTCCTATCTTGGCCATGGTGCCTCCCTGCAGCCACCAGCATCCAAAAATGCGACCCCCCATTTTTTTTTTTTTTTTTTGGTTTTTGGGCCACACCCAGCAGTGCTCAGGGGTTACCTCCTGGCTGTCTGCTCAGAAATAGCTCCTGGCAGGCACGGGGGACCATAGGGGACACCGGGGATTCGAACCAGTCACCTTTGGTCCTGGATTGGCTGCTTGCAAGGCAAACGCCGCTGTGCTATCTCTCCGGGCCCGCGACCCCATTTTTTAATTTCAATCTAGGGGACACACCTTGCCATATGAATGTGCTCAGGGTACCAAACGGTGCTCAGACTAAAACCTTGACCTCTCAAGTGCAAAGCACGTGTAAATCATGTCAACGCATGTTCAAAATGTGTTGGCCGTACATGAGCATTCACCCAGGCCGGGGATTTTCACTTTTGTTAAATACCCTTAGTATGGGGCTGGCCAGAGCAAGACAGCACAGCAGGGAGAGAGTTTACCTTGCATTTGGACGACGCAGGTTCAATCCCTCAGCATCCCAGATAGTCCCCCCAGAGCCTGCCAGGAGTGACCCCAAGTACCGCTGAATGTGACCCAAAAAAGAAAAAACCTCAGATTCAGCTGAGATGGGGGCTCTTACTGGATGGGGTGTGTCATCCTAGTGACCCCGGCTCACCCTATTGCCCCTTCCCCACAAACACACAGTTGCTTATGGTCCTGGGTCCCTGTCCCCTCCTGTCCTGTCTCTGCAGGGGCAGCACGGTTCAGAGGGAAGAAGAGCTCCAGCCCAGTCCCCAAAAGTAAGCAAGTTCTGAAGCCTCGCAGACAGCGCTCACGTTGACCCATAAGGGTGCAGGTGATACTGGACGCCGAGGAGTCCCGTGCAATAAAAAAGGGTTCGAAGGGCCAGAGCAGTGGCGCAAATGGTAAAGCGGCTGCCTTGCCTGCGCTAGACTAAGACAGACAGTGGTTCGATCCTCCGGCATCCCATATGGTCCCCCAAGCAAGGAGCTATTTCTGAGCGCAGAGCCAGAAGTAACCCCCTGAGCATCACCGGATGTGGCCCAAAAAGCAATAAATAAATAAATAAATAAATAAATAAATAAATAAATAAATAAAAAAATTAAAGAAGATTCGAGGCCAGAGTCTGTGTCCACAACCACCCACTACCCAACAGCGTCGTGCCCCTCTCTCGGGGCCTGGACAGTCCCTCCCCAAGCCACCATGTAAGGGTAGGAACTCAGAAACAGTATCTGGCCCCAGGCTGACTGGACACTCCCAAGAAAGGCCTCAGTCGCCAGACCCCAGGCGACCCGTTCCACAGCTCGAATGCACCTAGATCGAGTGAGCCCAGCATTGTAGCCACATCCCCATCTCCAGTCACGTCCCCCTACCAGCCTTGGGCTTTGGTCCTGTCCCTAGTGTCCTGCCTCCAGGTCCCTCCATTCTCTGCCTCCCCAGGCACCACCTCCCAGGGACCTGGAGGATCACCAGGTCCAGCCTACCTGACCCATGCTGCTCTAGAAGCCCGTTAATCCCCCCACACACACACACTCTACCAAACTCGGCCCCACCAGCCTCCACTTTTCCCTGTCCCAGGATCCCCCTTCCATTGTGTCAGACCCCAGACCAGGCCTTCCTTGTGCCAGATTCCAGACTCCTGCTTCCTATGTGCCAGGCCCTCCAAGCCCCAACTCTCTGGTGCCTAGAGCTACGTGCCAGGCCCCAAGCAAGAGAGATTCCTGAAAGCCTTCCATGGAGCCAGTCCCCCCCCCCCCAATTTCCTCTTTGACGTTCCAGGCCCCAGCCAGTTACACTGTCTCCCAGGTGCCAGGCTCCAGGGGCCTCTTTTGGAGGGGTTGTTTTGGGGGGGGGTTATTGGGGGGGGTGTTTTTTGGGGGGTTTTGGGGGTTTGGGTCACACCCAGCAGCGCTCAGGGCTTCTTTCCCGGCTCTACACTCAAAATCGCTCCCAGCAGGCTCAGGGACCATATGGGATGCTGGGATTCGAACCACCGTCCTTATGCATTACCTACATGCTATCTCTCCGGCCCCCCTAATTTTCGGGTTGATTTTTTTTTTTGGACCACACCCCGATGGACGCTCAAGGGTTCCCTCCTGGCTCTGCGCTCAGAAATCGCTCCTGCTTGGGGTAACCATATGGGATGCCGAGGATCAAACCGCGGTCGTCCTAGGCTAGCGTTTGCAAAGCAGACGCCTTACCGCTCCGCGCCACCTCTCCAACCCCGCCCACTCTTCTACGCCACGTGTCAGACCCTCCTCCGCGCCTCCCAGGGTCCTCAGAGATAGATGTCAGGTCCCAGGCCACGCCCTCCTCCTCCTCCGAGCCCAATCACAAGCCAGGTCCCGCCTCCCACCACACGCGCCAGTGCCATGTGCAAGCCCTCAGGCCACGCCCCCAGCGCTGAACCTGAGTTGGCCCAGCCCAGACCCCGCCTCCACGCCTAGAGCGCGAGTAAGCCCCTCCCCCAAGCGCTCAGCCATGCCCCTGCCCTCTCGGGCCCTCCTCCTATTGGCCAGGCCGGGCTTCCGGCGCGTCTCCGTGATAACCAGGCCCCGCCCTCCTGTCATGGCGCCGGAGGAGGATGCAGAGACCCAGACCCTGCTACAGAGTTTCGAGCGCCGCTTCCTGGCCGCCCGCGCGCTGCGCTCCTTCCCTTGGCAGGTGGGCCGAGGGGGCTCGCGGAGAGAGAGAGGCCGGGTAGCCAGCCTGGTGCTGTGAACCCCTTTAGGAAGCGAGGTCTCCTCCACACAGTGGGGAGCCCACGTGGCTGTGCCTGGTGACAGGTCTGAGACCCCCCGGGCCTTGGTGTCCTCCTTGAACAAGATCATCTCGGGCCCTTATGGCTTTGGTGCAGGAACCAGAACAGGCCAAGAGCTGCCCATTAGTCTGCCCTCTCTCGTTGCAAGCCAGCAGCCCCGCACCAGCGCTGGGCTGGACCCTAGAATCAAAGGTTTATCTAGCTACCATCTCCTCTGCTTCATCATGGGGATGGAAAGGGTCACTACTTTGTTGGTTTATTCACACAACATTTCCCAGACACCAGAAGAATATGTCAATATTTTTCTTGTTTTGTGGTGGTGTCCTGCCAGTACTCAGGGTCAACCTCAGAGATTCTCCGGGAAATCATGTACTTGATAAAACCCCAGCCTCCTGCATGCAAAAGTCATGCACAGCCAATTGAACTTTCTCCCCTTAATTTTTTTGACCCAAAATTGAAGCCTTTGTAACCGCTTTCTCCAGGCCCTGTATCAGTATCAACCTCGATTGTAAGAAATGAAAATTATGCTTACCTTGCATGCAGTTGACCCGGTTCAATTCATGGCATTCCATTAGGTTCCCAAACCTGCTGAGCCCAGAGCCAGGAGTAACTCCTGAACACTGCGGGTATGGCCCAAAAAGAAAAGAAAAGGAAATGAGCCTTGGACAGGCTCCTACAATGGAAGTGGGATGCTATAACGAGGTCACAACGGGTGCTGTAATGTGGGATGCTGTCAGGGGTCTTCAAACTACAGCCTGCGGGCCACATATTGTATTTATTCCCATTTTGTTTCTTCACTTCTATATAAGATATATGCAGTGTGCATAGAAATTTGTTCATAATTTTTGTTTTTACTATAATCTGGCCTTCAGTCTGAAGGACAGTGAACTGGCCCCCTCTTTAAAAAGTTTGAGGACCGGGGCCGGAGAGATAGCATGGAGGTAAGGCGTTTACCTTTCATGCAGAAGGTCAATCTGTTCGAATCCCGGCATCCCATATGGTCCCCCGTGCCTGCCAGGAGCAATTTCTGAGCACGGAGCCAGGAAAAACCCCTGAGCACTGCCGGTGTGACCCAAAAACCACAAAAAAAAAAAAAAAAAAAGTTTGAGGACCCCTGCGTGTAACTCATGAAGGCCTGACCACAGATGGAATACAGCAGCAGAGTTCGGGGTCACTGCTGACTGACTCCCAGCCAGCCCTAGTCAAGCTATGACCCTCTCTGACCCTTTGTCTGCTTTGAGTTTTCACACTGCAGATGGGGTTCTGGGGGAGGGGGGGACGACAAGCATCTCCAGTAGCTTATTTTATTCCGCCACTGATGAGCCAGCCCAAACCCAAGACCCAAGACTAAGTGGTATGCATGGTGTGTTCCCTGTTGCATATTCCGTTAAAGCACTCATGGATTCTCTCTCCATACAGGTTCTAGAAGAGAAGTTAAAGGGGCCAACAGGTTCTGAGGTGCTGCTGGGCATTTTGCAAAAGGTCAGAAGCCTGGACTCACTGAGTAGCATGGCTATCTCAGTTGGGGTACAAGGTGGGGGGGGGGAGGGTGCTCCCTGTAAGAGGTGTAAGCTCCTAACCCTTTAGCACTCCAGTGCTTCTCAGCCCTTACTGGACTCTCCTGCCTGGAGAAGGGGCTCTGGACATATGTTCTGAGCAACTGATGAATGGGGACACTTCCAGCTGTGGAGACAGGAGACCAGAATCCGCTCCTATCATTCTTGGCTGCTTGGCTCAGGGAGGTAGATTTTGGTTTGTCTTATTTACGGGGCCATGTGAGAAGTCCCCTCTCCACCTACAGTCACCACCCAAATCCCAGGATCTGAGGTGCATCTGTGCAGGGGGGGCAGAGTCACACCCCACCCTTCATACTGTGGCCTGGCTCTGCACCAGAACTGGCCCCAGGAAAGGTGCACTGGAAGTCAAGAATGGGTGAGCACCGCCAAGGTGCAGGTCCTCATTCCCAGTACCACCCTGAACGAGCCAGCCCCCCAAGCTGAGCTTTGCTTGGAGTGGCCCCCAGAGCCCTCAGCATGGGAAGAAAGTTCCTGAGCAGTGTCCAAGTGGCTCAGCAGACCTATATCCCACCTTGGCACCCCCACCATTACAGCCCTGACACCTGCAGACTCTGCCCACAGACCATCTTGGATCATTTGGGACAGTCTTGCACCAGGTCATTATATGGCAAAAGCCCTGTGATTGCCTGTATGCACCACACTATAAGGGTCTCATAGAGGACGGCGCTTCAAGCCACTGCTCCTGTGGGTCACCCCGAACCAACCCAACATGTCCCTGCTGTGGCCCCTCACGCTGCCCCTTCACCTTGTGTTCCTCGTCACAGACCGTGAGGCACCCCATGTGCATGAAGCACCCACCTTCGGTGAAGTACAGGCGGAGCTTCCTGTCTGAGCTCATCCGCAGGGTGAGACACCAACCCCATTCCCAACCTGCCCTGTCGGGGGGCCACACACAGCCTCCAAGGACAGATGGGACCCAGTGCAGCTTTGCACTCTTGTCCCAGTGCTGCAAGTGTGTCCCTGGGCCCTTGCCCCCACCTCACCCCACCCCATCAAACCACCCACCTGGTCGAGAATCACCAGGAGGATCAGCCCAGGGCCCCCACCCCAAAAAACAAGCCTGTGTAGTTAGCAGGACTTGTGATCCAAGCTTCAACTTCTCCCACCCATATGCCCCAGCATGAAGCCACACAATCGGAACCCCTGGACAAGCTGTATGAGGCACTAGCGGGAGTCCTGACTGCCCAGGAAGGCCCATCGCACCACCGGACCTACCTACTGGTGAGATGCATCCCCCGGGAAGCCCTCATCTCTTCTTCCCTCCCAGGGCACTCACAGCTCAGCACTCAAATCTCAGGCAGGCAGTTTCTTCCTAGCAGCTGTGCTGTGGTGACCAGCAATGCTGTTCTCCGAGGAGAAAGTGCCCTCAGCTACTATCCCATGAGCACTTGGCAGCAATCTGAGCACCCACTCCTTTACTCAGTGGTCTTTGTTATTCCTGATTAGTCATGGGAGGGGGCCTCCAGGCACCCCTCTGGCCTGGTGCAGAAACTGCCCTAGGAGGGGCCATGTACTACACCCATATATCCATGGACACCGATGTGACTGGCGTGACCAGTGTGTGTGCTGGGTGAAGGTGGCCTCCCTGCCACACTCACACTGGCTCCCCTCTGTCCCCATCGGTCGGGGCAGCCCTCAGGGGACTCGGTTACACTCGTGGAGAACCCGGCCATCGTGTCCCACGGTACCACAGGCCTGGTCACCTGGACCGCTGCCCTTTACCTCGCCGAGTGGGCCCTGCAGAACCCAGACACCTTCGCACACAGGTGACTGGCTGGAACACTCAATGGGCCCCCAGGAGGTGAGGTGGGAGGTTAGCCCCACAAGGTCCCCTAATCCTGTACCTCGTTCCCCAGGTCGGTGCTGGAGCTGGGCAGTGGAGCTGGCCTCACCGGCCTTGCCATCTGCAAGGGCTGCCAGCCCAGTGCCTTCGTCTTCAGCGATGGCCACCACCACGTCCTCCAGCAGCTCCGGGCCAATGTCCTGCTCAATGGCCTCGTACCAGAGACTGACCTGGCCAGCCCCCACCCCCATGACACCAAGCAGCCCCGTGTGGCAGTGGCGCAACTGGACTGGGACGTGGTGACGGGCCCTCAGCTCGCTGCTTTCCAGTCAGACATTGTCCTTGCTGCAGGTACGGCCGGAGCAGGGGAGAGATGCGCCAGAGCCTGAATGAAGTGACCAGAGCAGCTCCCAAAACCTGGTGTCTTGTTAGCTCTGCCACCAAGGGCCCTTGGCATGGACAGGGAACAGCTCAGCCCACGCCTGTCCCCTCAGAGCACTCTCCACATATCTGTCCTTTGCTCCACACTCAGTTCCTTGAGAGAAGGGACAGTTGGCAGGGCTACTCCTGCGGTGGCCCAGTCAATATCCACAGCACCACAGCCCAAAGCCTTGTCCCTACTAGAGGGTACTTGCACTAGTGTGGTCCATAGACGGGGACAGGAGGGTGGGCAGAGATGTTGGCCCAACTGTTTGCCATCCAATTCCCCCCAAGTAATTCGCTCTGCCTCTCAGATGTGCTGTACTGCCCAGAGACCACGCACTCCCTGGCCAGGGCCCTGCAGCGGCTAGCTGAGTGTTGGGGACACCAGGAGGCTCCTGTTGCCTATGTGGCCTTTACTGCACGCAACCCAGAAACTTGCCAGCTGTTCGTCGAGGAGTTGGGTACGTCTACACTGCCACTCTCAGGCCTGGATACCAAAGAGGAGGAAGCATTCAGGGACTCTAGGGACAGAACAGGGCGGAGGACAAGGTTGGAGGGCAGCACTAAAGTGTATGGCAAGGTTTTGGAGCCGTGGGCCTCGCTAGGCCTGTCTGGGCAGAGTGTTGGGGTACACAGGTGGCCTCCCAGCCTTGGGGGTGACCATACTCTGCAACCACACCTAAGAGTGGAAGGGCAGATACCGGGTCAGGTAGATTGGGGTACTTGGGAGAGGGTGTCCGTCACTCAGTGAGGGCACCTCCCATAAACACTGGAGTGCTTGGTGCCCAGCACTGTCCCCCACAAAGTCCAGCCTACTGCCTGAGTGGGCTAGGCCCAGAGGACAGGTTTTCCTTTCAGGAGCTACTGTGACGGAACAGCAACACTACCATTTATTGATGAGCCAAGTCCTGTGGCCGGCACAGTTGAACCTATTTTTATTTAAGAAGTTGGCATCCGCTTGCAGGGGGACAGCGAGAGTGACTGGGTATGGCCAGGACCAAGCCCAAGTGTGTGCTGTTGCCCATCACGTTACAAAGTCAGCTTCTGGGACAGCTGTGCCTGGGAGTGAAACAGGGAGCAACAGTGACACCAGCTCTGCCTGTCCCCCTGAGATAGATACTCTCTGCTTCAGGCCTGGCTGGGATCCCATGGGAAAAGGTGCCTCAGCACAGCCAGAGTCTGTTTCCCTATGAGGAAGAGCAGGTGGAGACTGCGATCCTGAAGCTGACGCTTAGAGTCCCCAGCAATGCAGGAGACCACCCAGCCCAGGATGTAATCTCCCTGGAGACACACGGGGAACCCCAAACGTTCAAATAAAGTCTGTGTTGCTCAAGAACTTTGTGTGTGCTTGAAATGGGAGGTTTGGTCCAAGACACCAGGAGAAAGACAGATGAGAAACCGGGAAATAAACGGGTGTTGTGAAGCTCCTGGACCAACAGAGGAAAACACTGGGAGCATTGTCATAAGGTCCAAGGCCACCATCCCATCCCTGCCGCTGGGTGGCGCTGCTTGTCTGCAGACACTGGGCAGGGACCTGGCTCCACCCATCACCACCTGGACTCAGGTGCCAGCCACCAGAGGGAGCACGGTCTGCTCCCAGCTCTCATCCCAACGAAGGATCTTTGAGCTCCGAAGGTTCTTCCGGAACTGGCTTAGTTTGCCGGCAGGATCAGGAAATTTCGAGAACAGCGTCTAGACAGAAAGGACCAAAAATGAGCCCATCAGCACTGTCCAGCCAAGGTCCCTCCAAGAACAGAGCCTCCATCTCTCCTTCCCTGCTGCCCACCTGGCCAGGTCTGCAGGCTACAAGCATGCCCTTCCACCAAAGGCCCTCTGCCCTTCCCTCACTCCCTCTCTCTCAGTCCTCACACCTCTGCCTGGTTCGGTTCTACCCACATGCTAGGAAACACCATGTGTTTTTTCAGCCCAGCTGAACAGAGCCAGGCTTCCAGTATCTGAACCCACCGCCAGCCCTCTGCTCCCCAAGATTTCCTACTCCCAGTGTGCCCATGTCTTTGACCAATGGGTCTGGTAATTAGTTTGAGTCCAATGGTTAGAGGACGAGGTGAACCAACACCCAGGGTGGGCACAGTGCCACAGGCTGTGGTACAGCTCTTCAAGCAGGTGGCTCAGGTTTAGTCCTAACCCCACATGCCAGAAAATCACTCCCACCAGCACCACCTAAAAACCTAAAATGCAACCTCCCTTTCTTATTTAAATGTTGGATTACTGCAGACTCCAGGCTTCCGGAGGGGAACAATCACCTTGGCCCCCTGAAACCTTTACTCACCTCCCCACTTCACTCCCTTGGGTCCACAAATCACTGCTAAATGGCTCCCAGCACCCAGCTCTGGCACCCCAAGGGAGCCAGCTCCAAGATCTGAGGCCTTCAGTGTCCCCTCTAAGTCCTCCAACAGGGTGTTCTACCTGCAGCTGAGTGGCCAGCTGGGCCGCATCCTCAAACACCAGGCCATTCTCTTCATGTTTCACAAGTTCATGCAAGCTGCAGAGAGATATGTATGCATGCTTGTGTGTGTCCTGGCCCCTGGCCACACTGGGTCTGGGTAGGACACTCAGTACCAGGAATCAACAAGACCTGGAGGGGCACACAGGGAAAGTCCAGATCTCTGGAGGAGAGGTATCCCTAGGGACTTGGGTGATGCCCAGTGTAGCCGGTCTTGCAGAGTAATGCTGACACTAAGATGTACATACAGGAGCACACAAACACGCATGTACACAGGACGTGTATAGGATGCACATGCTCACAGAATCATACGCAGATATGAATACACAGAGGTAAGCGCTCGGACGCACACAGGCACATGGAGGTGCAACATGTCAGACGGACAGTTCTGCTAACCAGCAGCCTCAGCCTACCACCAGACTCGCATAAGGTTCTGTATTCCCCATTCGGCGCCACTGTTCCAAGACACACCCCAGTGGCTAGACACACTCCACCATCAGGTAGAGTAGAGACCCAGATCCCCGCTGGGCAGACCCGGAAGACATGAAACTTCATACTCTGTAGTCTGCACTCACTCTAGGGCTAAGTGGTTTACATCTCAGGTCTACACTGCATGGGTCACTAGATCTTGAGAGTGTCCCCTGAGCTGGGTGCTTGGGCCCCAGCCCTGAACCCCATCCCTCGCCTGCATGGATGGAGCACTCAGCACAGCATGGGCTGGACCCCACACACACAACCAGGCAAGGAGATTGCCACACCCACTTCGAAGTCCCTGCAGCCTATCCCAGAAACCTCCCAGGGCTGACCCACTCCTACCAGCGGAACTTAACGGCACACACAGGTAGGCAGCAGCCGAACATGTCCACCACCTTCATGGGCAGGTCCAGGCCACTGGAGGACTTGTGCAGGCACACACCCAGGTCCGCCGATCCTGTGGGAAGGGCCCACCAGCATGACCACCCATTCTGGGACCCTGGACTCAGGCCTGTGGTGAGAGCCCCCAACTCCATGCCCCACTGGCTGCTGGCAGGCAGAGGCAGGCCCCGCCCTGTTCAGAAAACCCTTCTGCAATCATTCAGCAGATTTTTCTCTACTTCTGTTTTGGGGGTCACATTGGTGGAGCTCAGGGCTGAGTCCTGGCGCTGGATCAGGAGACCCCCATATGGGATGTCCGAGATAGAACTCAGGTGGGCTTTGTGCAAGGCAAGCACTCTGCCCAGCCTGCATTGAATGTTCAGAGTTTCTAGTTGGTGGGATAAGAATGTCTTAAAAGGGCACGGAGAGATAGCACAGAGGCTTTTGCCTTGCAAGCAGCCGATCCAGGACCAAAGGTGGTTGGTTCGAATCCTGGTGTCCCATATGGTCCCCCGTGCCTGCCAGGAGCTATTTCTGAGCAGACAGCCAGGAGTAACCCCTGAGCATCGCCGGGTGTGGCCCCCAAAAAAAATAAGAATGTCTTAAAAGTAGAGCTGGAGAGATACCACAGTGGAAAGGGTTCATCTAGGTATTCCATATGTTCCCCAAGCGTACTAGGAGTAATTCCTTAGTGCAGAGCCAGGAATAATAACCTGAGCGCCAACAGGTGTGGCCCCAAAACCAACTGAACAGAATGTTTTGTAAGTAATGAAGTTACTGGCATGAGCCGTGGCTAGAGTTCATGCCTCTGACTGACTCAGGCTAGAAGAGGTGGTGATGACAGGCCCAAGTGGTCTCCCTCCACACCCCACGGCCACCTGCCTCACTCTCACCCAGCAACAAGGGGTAGTCCTCAGCCTCCAGCCATGGGGTGCAGACCTGGACATGTTGCAGGTGCTTCTTGTTGATGAGGCCACTGTAGAACTCCTTCAGAGGCCCTTTACCTGGTGGACAAGAAGTGAGTCACATTCCCAATGCACAGTAAAGGAGGGCTCAAAGGCCTAAGAGCAAGTTCTGCCGGCCAGAACCCAGGTTTTATACCCAGCACATGGACCCCTGAGCATTGCTAGGTGTGGCCCAGAAACAAGAATAAAACCATAATGGCTGGCACTATAGCACACTGGGGAGGTCATTTGCCTTGCACGCAGCTAACTCGGGTTCCATCCCTGGTATCTCATATGGTCTCCAAGCCCACCAAGAATGACTCCTAAGGGGGCCAGAGAGATAGCATGGAGGTAAGGCATTTGCCTTTCATGCAGAAGGTCGGTAGTTCAAATCCTGGCATCTCATATGGTCCCCTGAGCCTGCCAGGAGTGATTTCTGAGCGCAGAGCCAGGAATAACCCCTGAGCACTGTTGTGTGTGACCCAAAAACCAAAAAAAAAAAAAAAAATGACCCCTAAAAACAGAGCCAGGAGTAACCCCTGAACCATATGTGGCCCAAACACCAAAAATAAATATATAAATAAAACCAGAAGGGTCAAGGGCAGGAGAGAAAGTTCTACAGTTGAGGGAAGGCAAAAGTAGGCCTTGTACAGAAGCCATGAGTTAAACCCCAAATTCAGCACTGCAAAGTCTCCCAAATACATCCAGGTCTGGTCCCCCAAAAAATATTTTTAAATAAAAATAGGGACCGGAGAGATAGCATGGAGGTAAGGCGTTTGCCTTTCATGCAGGAGGTCATCGGTTCGAATCCCGGCGTCCCATATGGTCCCCTGTGCCTGCCAGGAGCAATTTCTGAGCCTGGAGCCAGGAATAACCCCTGAGCACTGCCGGGTGTGACCCAAAAACCACAAAAAAATAAATAAATAAATAAATAAATAAATAAGAGTGTACATATGGGACAGATATAGAAAAGGCTGTGTGACCCACCATGCACATACATGCACACAACACACACTTCAGCCTCTGTATCTATGGGGTCAGGGGTCATCTGGTACCTGTGATGACACAGACGAGTGCAGGCAGACGTTCTCCATCACATCGGAGCTGGTCATACTCTGTCAAACAAGCACAAGAGAATCACATCACCCACGTGGGTGTATGGGGTCCGGCTCCCCCAAACTAGGTCTCGCCAAGGCAGCCCTAGGTCTTGGTCACTGACTGACCCCCTTGGGTCCTCAGAACCTCGACCTCCAGCACTGAGTCCCCCACATCCCTGACAGCACACACAGCACACACCTACTTTCTAGCGCTGTCAGCAGGATGGAGAAGTCCTCGTCCTCTGGGAGGGAAACAGGATCAGGCCCGTGCCACTTCCAGCTGGCAGAGCCACTCACCAACCCCACCCAGCGCCCAGGCCACACCTGTCCAGCTGGTACTGCTGACCAGCAAGGCCGGCCGACCACTCGAACATGTCACCACCCCACTCTGCATATCCCGCTCCGTGAAGGCTGACCTCTCAATGCGTGAGTCCGAGGGGCCTGCACTGGAAACAAGAGGGTGCCATGAGCTAGCTCCAGGTCGCCTCAGCCAGAGCGACAGGGTGACACAAACTCCCACTGCCCACCAGGCAAGGATCAATAGGTACTCCAACAAGGACCAAATAGCCTATAGAGGCCTGTCATGAGAGGGCACTTCAGACACTGCCAACCATCCCCTGGGGACATGAGCAGCTGGAGAAAGGGGGGGGTCCTATGTCCCCTGTGACCCTGGTGCAGCTACCATCATACCCCGGGGCAGAAGTTTCCCCTTAGAGGGTCAAAGTTAGAGTATATAAGAATGTGAGTGTGTGGGCCCGGAGAGATGGCACAGCGGTGTTTGCCTTGCAAGCAGCTGATCCAGGACCAAAGGTGGTTGGTTCGAATCCCGGTGTCCCATATGGTCCCCCGTGCCTGCCAGGAGCTACTTCTGAGCAGACAGCCAGGAGTAATCCCTGAGCACCGCCGGGTGTGGCCCAAAAACAAAAAAAAAAAAAAAAAAAAAAAAAGAATGTGGGGCCGGGAAGGTGGCGCTAGAGATAAGGTGTCTGCCTTGTAAGCGCTACCAAGGAACGGACCGCGGTTCGATCCCCCGGCGTCCCATATGGTCCCCCCAAGCCAGGGGCGATTTCTGAGCACATAGCCAGGAGTAACCCCTGAGCATCAAACGGGTGTGGCCCAAAAACCAAAAAAAAAAAAAAAAAAAAAAAAAAAAGAATGTGAGTGTGTTTGGGGCTGGTGTGATAGCACAATAGTAGGACATTTGCCTTGCATACTGGTGACCCAGGATGGACCAGGTTTGATCCTCAGCATCCCATATGGTCTCCTAAGCCTGCCAGGAGTGATTTCTGAGTGCAGAGCCAGGAGTAACCCCTGAGCACTGCCAGATGTTCCTCCCCCCAAAAAAGAATATAAGTGAGAGAACGACAGTGAGTGTGAGAGACAATGTAAGTGTGTGAGTGAGAAAATGTGTGGGTGTGAGAATGACAGTGTGAGAAAGTGTCATTGTGTGAGAGAAAATATAAAGAGTGTAAGAGAGCATGAGAATGAGAGAGTGAGAGTAAGAGAGAATATGAAAAAAATGAATATGAGAATGTATGAGAATGAGACAGTGTGAGAATGAACATGAGTGTCTGAGAGAACAACAGTCAAAGATGAGGAGTGGGGTGTCAGGAGTGCAGTAAGGAGGGGATTTGCCTGGCATAGCAAGGGTGCCCATAGGCATCATGGCCAGGATACCTACGGGGCCCGGAAAGCAGGGTAGGTGCGGCCCAACTTCATGAAGAGCAGGTGCTGTAGGTCCAAGGGTGTCTCTCTGAAGAATGAGGCTGGCTTGTCATAGACGGTCACAGCTCTATAGTGGGAGACCATGGGGGTTGCAAAGAGGCCCTGGGCAGGGAGGGCCTAGCAGGGTATGAGAAACGCAGAGAGGGTACTGAGGAGGCCAAGCCTTGGGGAGTAACTGATGACTACAGATGCAGATCTGGAGGGGCCAGGTCTGCATCCCCGCTTTCCCCAGCATCCCCAATCCAGTGGCTAAATCTCCACCCCACCCTACCTGATGGCCCAGTTCTCTGCCAGGTCTTCGCGCATAGCATTGGTCACACATAGATTCAAGTGGGATAGGCGCCCGCAGACCTTCTCATACCTGCAAAGATATATCCCAATCAGTCCTACATCTTGGAGGGCCCCACACTTGGAGGCAAACACACCGAGTTTGCACACCCCAGAGTGCCCTACACTATGTTCCTGCACTAGCTCCTCAGGGTATACTCTGCATGTCTCCATGGAGGCAGAAGATCTGAGTGGGACTCACGGCCCCACAGCACAAGGACCAGTTGTGGCTGAGGTCTGCTTGAGCACCACATGCTGCAAAGGGAGCTCAAAAGCTAGGTGCACAGTGAGCAGAGTGTAAGCCACTCAGGTCCCAACTGCCGTAGATGAATCACGGCTAACTGTTCACTCTCATGCAGAGAAAGCGGGATGGGGCAACTCTGGCTCTGTCAATGTCAAGAGTTCTCTAAGATTTCTCAAAGTACACAGGGCATCCCTTCTTCCCATTAGGATTTGGAGTCAGCCTCAGCTGCACCCTAACCCCCCATGCTCACCACTTGGCCAGGAGAACAAGAGGGTGGTGAGGGCCATGAACCAGACCCATGATGGAGTAGCCATAGTTGTGCCAGTCGATGACAAGCTTGCTCCCACAGACACAGCCCACAAACAGACAAACAGCAATGGCTGGCAGGCCCGGGGGGTTCTGGAAAAGAAAGATTTGTGTGAAGAGAAGGGAGGCTACACTGTGGTAGACCAGCAAAAAAGCACCACATACGTGGAGAACCAACTGGTTTTTACAGACCCTTCTCTTCAGTAAGCCCTTCTCACCAAAACTGCAGAAAAAAATAAACAAAATGAACCAGCCTGGAGAGTCTAAAATCATCAGAATGTAAGTGTACACTCAGACCAGACTAAATTTAAATACCTTGCTGTTTTTGTTTGTTTTTGTTTTAGGGCCACACACCCAGCATTGTTCAGGGTTTACTCCTTGCTCTGCACTCAGAAATCACCACTGTCAGTAATCAGATGACTGTACAGGATGCTCAGGATTGAACCTGGGTCTATTGCATGCAAGCCCTCACTGCTGTCATTCCACCCTCGAAATCAATACATTAAGAACACTTACTTAGGGGCCGGGTAGGTGGCGCTGGAGGTAAGGTGTCTGCCTTGCAAGCGCTAGCCAAGGAAGGACCGCGGTTCGATCCCCCGACGTCCCATATGGTCCCCCCAAGCCAGGGGCGATTTCTGAGCACATAGCCAGGAGTAACCCCTGAGCGTCAAACGGGTGTGGCCCAAAAACCAAAAACCAAAAAAAAAAAAAAAAGAACACTTACTTATATCAGGATTCAATGTGTCTCTGTATGTTAAAAAATGGTAAAGGGGGGGCCGGGCGGTGGCGCTGGAGGTAAGGTGCCTGCCTTGCCTGCGCTAGCCTAGGACGGACCGCGGTTCGATCCCCCGGCGTCCCATATGGTCCCCATATGTTGCCAGGAGCAACTTCTGAGCGCATAGCCAGGAGTAACCCCTGAGCGTCACAGGGTGTGGCCCAAAAACCAAAAAAAAAAAAAAAAAAAAAAATGGTAAAGGGAAGAAAGTGAGAAAACCCCAGCACCTGACTACCTGACTCCATTCCTGCCCTTTACACTTTTAGGTGTCTCAAAGAGCTGCTTATAAATCCTCTCTAGTTCCAGGTCTCCAGACCCTAGAATGTAGATAATAGAAGCTCCTACTTCTTAAGGTCTCAGTGAGACATTAGTAAATTCTTCCATGTCAAACACCCAGGATAAACAGTGAGGCCATCTGTAATGTCTTTGAAAAAAGTAAAATGAATGGACAGGCATCATTGACAGAAAAACTAATGTCATAAAACCTACTCAGGTTATCAAAACTTACACACACAGACATATGCAATTTACCTACTAATGTGCATTATCAAAAGGTTTTGGAAAAGTCAGGAAAATTGTTAGCAGTGGTTGTCACGAAGACGAGCAGACATATACCTGGAGAAAGATGTAGGAAGCTGGCTCTGTCCACATCAACTTCCACATCAAATGCACCGACTGATAGACAACCTTGACCCCATACTGGAGAAGGCGGGGCCCAACTGCAAGTCAGAACAAGCAGTCACTACCAAGAAGCTTCCAGCAACTTGTAGCCCCACCCACCTCATCTCCAAATGCAAACACATGTGCAAGACTCAAGAATCACAGAAGTTCACCGCATCCTACCTGCGAGTCTCTGGAGTTCTGTCAAACACACAATCTGGATTCTGTCATTGTGCAAGAGGTCATCGCGAGGTTTTGAGCCTGAAAAGAATGTCCCCTTTTAAGGCACGAGAAAGGGTGATCTAAAGTCAAAGATCTCCCAGCTGGAGAGAAGAGGGGTTTGGAAAAGAAGACCTTCCCAAAAACTCTCTCTTCCTCAGTAGCCAGAAAAAACGGAGTGGATCCTGGTCCAGATTCCACAAAACTATTCACCCACGAAGGTTGGGTCATATCAAGCTTTCCTTAGTTCTACGTCGCAGGCACCCCAGTCACACATACGTGGATACCATTCCGTCTTCCCACTTACTAGGAGTATCTTGTAGGGCTATGCAATGAATGACTTCACCCATCTCCAGCAAATAGAGCTGTGCACGACCTGGCAACTACTGTCCCTGCCAGAACCCGGCTTGCCCAACCTGTAAGCATTGCCCGAGGGAGGAATGAGAAAGGGGGGACCCTCCAGGGTGGGACGCTGCGAGAACTAGTTTAACTCTCACACCCTGCAGCACTCACTGCAGAAACCTAGGAGGATCACGGAGAAGCCGCACTTGGCCAGGGACAGTGCGTGATACTGCATGCGGGGGCTGCGGCCTATGTCGCCCAATACCACGACCACCACGTGCCGCGCCGCGTTTCCCCGCCGCGAGCGCTTCCAGGCGACCAGCAGCAGTAGCAGCAGCAGCGGCGGCAGAAAGAGGATCATGGCCGGGACGGCCACGCTGGAGGCCGCCATCTTGGAAAAGGCCGAGAACGGTCACGTGATCAGGTCAGCGCGTTCTGCGCAGCCGCAGAAGGCATCTCCGGGGTGGGCGGGGCCAAGGGGGCTTGGCTTCTAGGGCAGGTGCCTGCGGAATTAGGGTTATGAAAGTGAAGCTGCTACCAGCTGGAGCCATTTAGAATCTCTAGAGCAGTGTTTTTCAACCTTTTTTGTGCAAAAAAAAAAAAAAAATTTTTTTTCCATGAAAAAAATCACGAAGCACACCACCATTAGAAAATGTTAAAAAGGGCCCGGAGATATAGCACAGCGGCGTTTGCCTTGCAAGCAGCCGATCCAGGACCAAAGGTGGTTGGTTCGAATCCCGGTGTCCCATATGGTCCCCCGTGCCTGCCAGGAGCTATTTCTGAGCAGACAGCCAGGAGTAACCCCTGAGCAACGCCGGGTGTGGCCCAAAAAAATGTTAAAAAAAAGAAAAGAAAAAGAGGGGAGGCCGGAGAGATAGCATGGAGGTAAGGCGTTTACCTTGCATGCTGAAGGTCAGTGGTTCGAATCCCGGGATCCCATGTGGTCCCCCCGAGCCTGTGAGGAGCGATTTCTGAGCGTAGAGCCAGGAGTAACCCCTGAGTGCTGCCGGGTGTGACCCAAAAATTGATGAAGAAAAAAAGAAAAGAAAATGTTAAAAAAAAAAAAAGTGTTAAAAAAATTTAACTCTGCCTATATTGACTGTATATAAGTTCCCTTGAATGGGAATCAAATAAACACAAATAAATCATTTTATAATTACTTTGTTATGAAATAATAAAGTATTTTATATTGGTCTATTTGTGAACTGAAGCCGCATGTTATGGGATGAAATAGAAATTTTTCCCACTGCACACCAGACAATATCTCATGGAGCACTAGTGTGCCGCAGCACAGTGGTTGAAAAATGCTGCCGTAGCAGTTGGAGTCAGGTTCTTAAACAGAAAACTAGTAGCTAAGGTTGCTATGAGCATTATTCACAGTAGCAGAAAAGTGGAATTATCCACTTTTTTAAATTTGAAAAGATTGATGGGGCCGGGCGGTGGCGCAAGAGGTAAGGTGCCTGCCTTGCCTGCGCTAGCCTTGGACGGACCGCGGTTCGATCCCCCGGCGTCCCATATGGTCCCCCAAGCCAGGAGCAACTTCTGAGCGCATAGCCAGGAGTAACCCCTGAGCGTCAACGGGTGTGGCCCAAAAACCAAAAAAAAAAAAAAAAAGATTGATTATCTGACTAGATCAATGTGGTGATCCATGGGGCAGAATGTTATTAGAGTGGGACCCCACTCTCTACAACATTCTCTCATCTTACAATGTTTGAGGTTTTGGAGTGATGCCAGCAGTGTTCTTTGTTTGCAGGATCAAACCTGTGTCCTGTGCACAAAGCTGGTGCACAAACCCTTTTTGAGTCAACTCCAGGTTCTAAAACCTATTTTCCAACAACTTTGCTTTGCTAGGATTTTTGCTAGCAAAGCAACTTTGCTTTGCTGGGATTCCTGTACTTTAGCTACAGATCTTGATGAAAACTATGGCTTGGGGGTTGGGAGACAGGCAGAAGAGGGTGGTGCCTTTCTCTGCAGCTGTGATCAGGGCTGGCCTCACCACTGGGGTGGTCCTTACTCCGCTGGCCCTGGCACTCTGGGCTGCAGAACCCGCCTCTTGCTTGTGCACTGCAGGGGAGGGAAAGGAGGCGGCAGTGGGCGGGGAGGGCCTGAACTGAGGCAGTTCTAGCAGCCTCAAACCACACCAGCCATGTCCTGCCTAGGGCTCCTGACTTTGCTCTGGCTGCTGGCAGTGCCACCAATGTGCCCCGCCTCATGGGCTCCGGAAGACACCGTCACAGCTGACACCATCCTCACTTCGCTGGAGAGGGCCACCTCTTTTCTGCAGAAGCGGCTGTCAGAAATCAACCTGGACGGCGTAGTTGGCTTCCGGGTGCTAGAAGGTGGGTGCAGCCATCCCAGGACAACCCCCCAGGAGACCACCTTCAGAGGGTCACTTGCCTGCACTGAACATGGGGCCAGCCACATACCAGTGCCCATTTGATGCCTTAGATGGAAAAGATGGGGGATGGTGGGGGGGGGTGCCTTATCAATTACTCCAGGCTGTAAAGGACCTGGAGAGAACCTGGGAAGGACCAAGTGGGATTTCCTGGGGAAGGAAAAGTCAGTGCCATATGGTGGTCCCACCTGCCCACTGACCCCCACAGATGGGCAGAGGAGCCATGGGAGGGGTCATGCCTGGGGCAGGGGGTGGAACTGAGACAAAACTGACTCCAGATCTGCAGCCTATCCCCAGAAGAGTTGAGTGTTTGTTCAGCTTTCTGGGATATGAGATTCCCCAGAGGAGCACTGGAAACAGGCCAAGGCAAACAGGAACACAAAAACACTCACCAGGCATACCCCTTACATACATACACACCCCATATACACTCACACACACCCTTAGGGACACACATACATAACACCCATAAATTAACACACACCCATACATAGACATATATATATATATATATACACACACACACACACACACACACACACACACACATACCATATCCACACACAGATGTGCTCACAAATAGACAATCACACACATGAACACTCTGGTCAAGCATGTACCTGCTCAGGCCCCAGATAGTGTCTCTGCATTCCTGGTCATTCACGCAGGAGCCATGGTTCCCTCTAGCTGAGATCTGACCTGAGCCCCACAGGGGTCTCTCCTCTCCTTCACAGTGGGTGTTCAGAGCTGGGCCTGGGTCCAGTGGGGTGGACACATTCTTAGTCCCCACTGGTGTCCAAGTCAGCATGACTCCCGGAGGGAGCACTACAATGGCATCCTTTAGAGGGGGAGAATACAGACGGGGAATTCCAATGCCCAACTCCTGGTTCCTTTGTCTAGGAGAGACACATGGACACTGACCCCAGATAGGGGAGGACTCCCAGCTGCCCCAGCTCCAGGAAGCATTCCCCCCATGTGGGAGGAGAGAGAGGGAGAGAGAGGGAAGGAAGGAAGGTCAGACCCGGGCCTTGGTTTCCTTGAAGTCTAGACTCACCTGTGGCTCAGTCAGGGTGGGAGACAGAACACAGGACTGAGTCCTGCTGAGCTCTTGGGGACTTTGAAGCTGTCTCGCTCCCCCAAGAACCAGACGTACAACCCTCTGAACCCCCTGGATTGTGCTTAGGAACCCCATAATCCAGCCCAAGACACAGAGAAATAAAGTGACTTTCTCTGACCATAATAAAGTATCAAATCAGCTTAGAACTGGGGACACGTCTGAACCTCTGAACACCGTTTTGGCACTCACCTGAGCGACCATATTTTTTTGATGAGGGAATATGAAACGGGTAGGGAAGTGCTAACTTGGGGCCCCTCGCCCCCAACCATGCCCCAGTACAACTCAAAGGCATCCAGGAGAAATGGGCGCGGGACCCCAAGACCCGGCCACTGAGCCTGCGCGTGGAGCAGCTGGCAGCGAAGCTGGCAGGCCTTCTGCATGAGGTCACCATCCACCTGGAGCGCAGTGATGCCCAGTACCTGAGAGGTAGGAGTGGGGGGACGCCCCAACCCAGGCAGGGGAGGGGAACACTGAAGCAGGCCCCTCACCCCCGACTATGTTCATGTAACCTGCTCACAGCAGCTGAGGGAGCTTCACTCTAGGCCTGCAAGGATGCCTGTCTGGGCAGGTCCCCAAATACTCTGAGTCTCCCCTGATACCAGACAGAAGTCAGTGTCAGGTCTGGAGGTCAGGTGTCTGGAGGACACTCCAGGCTCACCCAGCCACAAGCTCAAAACTCTTGACCTCTCAGGGTCCTGGGGCTGCAGAGGGTTTTCCCAGAGTCTATCCTCAATATGGTGTGAGTTTAAAAAAGTAAAATGGGGAGTCAGAGAGATAGGATAGGACAGTGGGTACTGCTCTGGCCTTGCACAAGTCGACCCAGGTTCAATACCTGGTATGCCATATGATCCCCAGAGCACTGCCTTGAGTATACCTGAGTGCAGAGTAGGAGACCTGAGCATCGTCGAGTGTGGCCCCAAACAAGCAAACTAAATTAAAATGGGTGAGGGGAGGCCCTGAGTTTGATCCCCAGAATTATTTGGGTATCCCTAATAGCACCTCACAAGTCAAGCCAGCACTGCAAGAGCACCCCTGGTAGCAGCCCAGGGCCCTCAACTCCTCGTACAGATGCAGAAACTGCTATAGGGAAGGACAGTTTCCCCAGGGCCAAGGGGCAGGGTGCAGCCTCCCATAAGCCCCTTCTCTGCCAGACTTCCAGCCCACCATTCTGCCCGGGTTCTGGAAGCTCCCACGCATCTGGGCTCACACCAATGCCTCCCTGGTGTACCCCACTTTTGAGATGGAAGACTCGTTCTCAGAAGAGCACAGCGACATGTGCCTGGTGCAGCTGCTGGGGACCGGGTATGCACCATCCCACCCCCGTACCCCAGAATGTTTCTTTCTGTCAGGACTAGGTACCCCCAAATCTACCCATACACAGTACTTCTCTGTGTTGGAAACTAGCTAAATTTAAAATTCCACCCCTGCATTCCATGTACCCCAGAGTGTTTCTCTCTGTCAGGGTCTAATATCTCCATTTCCCACCCCCAGACCCCAGAGTGTTTCTCTCTGTCAAAGACTAGGTACCCCCTAAATCCCACTTCCGCACTGTTGGGAGAATCAGTCCTGGAGTTTCTATGGTACCACAGACCCTGGCGCCTCCCCAACTGCCTTTGCAATGTTGGGGTGGGACTTAGGGGAGACAATGGCACCTGTGCCTCCTGGTTGCATTTGCTCAGTGGGGAATGGAGGAGGGAGCCAGCCCTGGAAGGGCCCCGTTTGGATCCCGCCTGGACCCCATTCCCAGGATAAACAGCAGCGGACCCTGCGCACTCTCCGGCTTTTGCGACTCACTCATGACCAAGCCGGGCTGCCTGGGCTATGGCCTGTCCCACCAGCTGCTCTTCTTCCTTTTTGCCAGGATGGTGAGTGATGTGGGGTGCGAGGTGCGGGGTGCACGAGGCTGGCATCAGGAGAGGACTTGCTTTCCTCCTCCAAGTTAAACCTGGACCAAAAGGAGGCTGGGTTCAGGGCCTAGGGCTTACCCCTTGACTCTGTGCTCAGGAGTGATCCCTGGCAGAGCTGGGGTGGGGGGTGTATTTTGGGTGCCAAAGATTTAGTCCTGGTCTGTTTCATGCAAGATAGAAAAGAAAAGAAAATAGCTCTGACACTTTGCCAAGAGTCTCCAAGGCTTTTCCTATCACCTGTTCAATCTGGGGCTGGTGAGCTCCAGAAAGTAGCTGACTGCTGCAGAGCGCACCTCTGTTATCTGGAGCCACAATGAGCCCCTAAGGAAGGGGGACTTTAGCTCAGCTAGAGGAGGAAGCTCTTATGTTGCTGCATGCGGGGTGCTCTGCAGGTGAGGGAGGCTGGGCGGGCAGCTAGGAAGAAATGTAGGAAACACTCAGAACTTGCAGCCCCTGAGAGCTGTTACCTGAGCCCCCCTGAGTGCTTTGTACCCCGTGTTTGCAGATGGGGTGCACAGAGGGGCTGCTGGACCAGAGCCAGCACTACATGGACCGCTTCTGTGCCAACATGCTGTATCTGAACCGCAGGGTGGAGGCTGGGGGTTACCCCTACATCGCCTGGGACATCTTCTGTGAAAATAGTGAGCACTTCTTCTCCAGGGGCAGACAGCAAGGTGTCCCATCCCAGGGCACAACAGCAGGGGTGCCAGTCTTAGCAACTAAAAGGACTTGGAGCCCAGTTAAACCTGAACTGCAGATCCACCAGGAATACATGGTAGTGTTTGGGTGCACTGGGCACTGTTCAGGCTATACCAACACGGGGCATTTTAGACTCTGTTGGCTCAAAACACAAACTTAGGGCCAGAGAGATAGCACAGCAGCAGGGCATTTGCCTTGCATGAAGGCAATGTAGGATGGATGGTGGTTCAAATCCTGGCACCACATATGGTCCCCTGAGCCAGCCAGGAACGATTTCTGAAAGGAGAGCCAATAACCCCTGAGTAACCCTGCTGGGTGTGACCCCCAAAGAAACCCTCAAAGTTAACTGGACATTAGTGATCCGCTGGTCACCCCCAAAACAGCCGCTATGACAGTTCTGGATGACTAGCCTGCCTACAGACAGACAAACCCACCTGTCTAAAAGAGAAGAGAGGGTTCTGAGGGGACCCTGCTTGGTCTGGGTTTTCAGATCCCACCACTGACCCAACTCTTGTCTGGGAACCCCTAGCTCAGGCAGAGCCTTCAGAAAGCCTAGTACCGGGCCGGAGAGATAGCACAACGGCGTTTGCCTTGCAAGCAGCCAACCCAGGACCTAAGCTTGTTGGTTCGAATCCTGGCATCCCATATGGTCCACCGTGCCTGCCAGGAGGAGCTATTTCTGAGCAGATAGCCATGAGTAACCCCTGAGCACTGCCGGGTGTGGCCCAACAACCAAAAAGAGAAAGAAGAAGAAAGAAAGAAAGAAAGAAGAAAGAAAGAAAGAAAGAAAGAAAGAAAGAAAGAAAGAAAGAAAGAAAGAAAGAAAGAAAGAAAGAAAGAAAGAAAGAAAGAAAGAAAGAAAGAAAGAAAGAAAGAAGAAGGGAGGGAGGGAGGGAGGGAGGGAGGGAGGGAGGGAGGGAGGGAGGGAGGGAGGGAGGGAGGGAGGGAGGAAGGAAGGAAGGAAGGAAGGAAGGAAGGAAGGAAGGAAGGAAGGAAGGAAGGAAGGAAGGAAGGAAGGAAGGAAGGAAGGAAGGAAGGAAGGAAAGAAAGAAAAGAAAGAAAGCCTAGTCCCGGGGTTGGGGAGAAAGAATCCTCCTGCCTTTGGAGGTTACACCTGCCTTTGTTTCCAGTCATGTTCTGCGGGATCAGCGGCTTCCTGGACTTCTACAAGCCCAGGTGGCTTCGGGCCATTCTCAGCTGGCAGAAGGCACAGGAAGGATGCTTCGGATTGCCTGGTGAGCTGTTCCGGGCTGACAGACAGTGAAGGATACAGAGAGGATGGGGGGGGGGGAGAATGGAGGTGCTACAATGCCCATGCAGAGAACCAAGCAGCACAGTCACATGTACACACATGCACAGCATACATGCACATGCAGAATAGGCTTATGGCTCTGGGGAGCTCAGACTGTGCAGGGTAGGAGACGGTTTGGGAAGACGTGCCCCCCACCTGCATTCTCTAACCTATGCCAACCTTGAGTAGTGCCTGAGGAGCCCCCTCCTTCCAGCACTGGAATCTGGGGCAGAAGGGTGAGAGGCAGGTGACCCCAAAGCCGGGCAGAGAGAGAGGCTGATGGTGAGCATGGTACTTCTCTGTGCAGGATCCCACTGGGCCTGGAAGGACTGAGCTATACAACTGCCTTCCTGGGTGGGAGAGCATTGCAAGGCCCCCTGCACCCACTAGGCCAGTGTCTGCTGGAGGCAGCCCCCAAGTTCTGCAGGAGGGGAAAACCACTCTGAAGTGAGTTGGACCAGAGGCTCGGGCTCAGAGCATGTGGGCCTGTGAGGCTCCTGGACTATCGGTGGCACCTAAAGAAAGCAGAGGGGCATATAGGGGCCAGAGTGATAGTACAGCAGGAAAGGTGCTTGCCAGGAATGATACCTGAGCATAGGACCAGGAGGGATCCCTGAGCACCGCCAGGTTCCTCCCACCAAAAAAAGAAATACCAATGTGTAGAATGAAAGTTCCCAGGCTGACAATGGGCTGAGGAAACTGCAGCATTTGGGGGACTCAAACGATGCTCAGGCCTAGGGGCCCCACCAGTGATTCTTGGTCAATCAGTGAAAATACCCAGAGGATGTTGGAGATCCCCTCGATCACTCCCTGTGTTTCTGGGGCTCCCAGGACTTCACCTAGGGTTCAAACTCGGGTCTGGCCCATGCTAGGCACATGCCCACAATGCTGTGCTCTCCCCAGCAAGTGAGGCAAGGGAAGCCATGATCTGACAAGTGCCAGCAGATGGAGCAGAGTGCGGCTGCAAGGGGGGTTTAAGGGGGCTGGGGTGGTGCAAGGCACCATCCACTCTCCCCACAGATGAAGAGGGGCCTGACCCCCAGCACAGCCAGACCCAGCACCATTTTCGGAGAAGAGTGAAACGGCGAGACAAACAATTCTCAGGTGATGGGAGGGAGATGGATATGCTGGTGAAAAGGGATCTGGTGGGAGTGCTGGTACCCCATCAGCCACAGGGGTTTATAAGACTCCAGATGCCAGGGAGAGAATCAGAAAAATGGTGCCACTTTGAGGTCTCAGTTTCCTCGTCTGTAAAGTGGAAACCAAGCAGCATTGAGTCCTGGGTCTGGGGGCTATTGTCAGATCTGAGAGCTTGTTTGGGGGGAAAAACTTCTAGGCAGGTTTAGGGGTCCCTCTAGGTGGAGAGGGTCACTGGACCTCAGTCTCCCTCCCCACAGTACAAGGACAGCAACCAGACACTATCCTTCAGGGTCTGAGGGAGTTGGTGGGGTCCCTGAGCCAGCCCCATCTTTTCCATTTTCTCCACAGATGGCTGCTCCTCACACAACACAGCTGTGGCCGTCTCGGCCCTGGGGGGCTTCCTCTATGCCCTGGTGGACCATCCCCAAGAGTTAGGGGGGCTAGACCCAAGGACAGCGACCCAAGACTACTGAGAAGCTATGCAGAACAGCCACAGTTCCTCTGTCCTTAAGCCCAGCTCCACCCCGAGGAGGAGGCCCCATGAGCAGAGATGCAGACCCTTGTTCCCTTGGTGGGATTGAGTGAAGGGGAACAGGGAGATCCAGTGGAAAATGATGAATAAACTGATGCCCCAGAGCTTAAGTCGCTCATCTTGCTCTGCTTCAAAGTGGGACCTAGACTCCAGATATCCTGGAGGACAATTTTCCTATGGAAATCTGTTAAGGTGCCCTCCGTGTCCTCTGCCCAGCTGAGTAATGGAAGAAGGTCATCTACATATTCCCCAGTGGCTGGAGTTCCCTGCACATGCAGATCTGATCTTCTCTGCTGCTGCCTGGAACCCTGGGGTGGTCAGGCCATGGGGACAGGTTGAGAGCTTGAGCCATCCAAAAACCCATGTGTGCACTTAATTTGCTCTACAGAGAGGGTCCAGCAGACAAAGCTTAACTAACAACCAGCTGGCATTCTGGATGTCTCAAGGATTTTCTTCCACATCACCCAGAAAGGGCTTCTAAGACAAGTCCTAAAGAAACTCCATCAACCTTGGGGGGATTAGGGGGGGATTAAGCCCTTCCTTCTCCCTTTCTGAATTTGGGGCGGATTAGTTTTCAGACTTGACAGTCATGATTCTGAAAGGGCTTAAATCTGGGAGGGACTGACTCCAGAGAAACCTGAGCTTTAAGTCACTTTCAAAAAAAAAAAAAAAAAAAAAACACACACAACACCCGGATGTGGCTGGTTCATAAAGCACTTGTTTGGCACGGGTGAGCTCTGGGCTCTGTGCCTGGCACTGCAAAGGAAAGGGGAAAAAAAGAAAGTCCTTCTTCCCTCCATCTATCAAGTAATCAGGTGTTGACTTGCTCACATGTCTCAGCAGGAACCACTAAGGTACTAGCTCTGTCCCAGAATCATGTTACTGAGAGCACCTTGGGGCCTGTCAACTGCATGACAAGGCCAAGAGACCACAAAGGCTGCATCTGCAGGATCCAAGCTGAAGAGGGCGCTCACAAGCCAGTCTGCTGTCAGCGACAGGCTAGCAATATCCCCACCCAGACCCAGAAAACCATGGATCTGCTGAGCTCTCCCAAGTCATCACACCTTCTCTAGCATCATTGCACAACTTCCCTACACGTGTCCAACTCACGGCTAATGGCGGGTTCCAAACAGGACATCAAACTGGGGGTGATTTCCCCTTTCACTGAGGCTGGGATCCACACTGGCTTCCTGGAGCCCTGTGGGCATCCAGTTTCAGCCTGATAATCCCCACCACGCCAACACAATTTGCTCTTCTCTACACTGTCACACCATGCATAAGGCTTTTAGGGGAAAACAGCAGGCCTGGCAGTCGAGTGTTTTGAACCCCCTGATATGGAGAGCTTATTCATCCCAAGAAATATTTGTCAGGCTCAGAGAGATAGCTTAGGGATAAGGCATTTCCCTTGCATGCAAAAGGACAGTGGTTCGAATCCCTGCATCCCATATGGTCCCCCGAGCCTACCAGGAGCGATTTCTGAGTGTAGAGCCAGAAGTAACCCCTGAGTGCTGCAGATGTGACCCAAAAACAAAACAAACAAACAAACAGGGGCCGGAGAGATAGCATGGAGGTAAGGCGTTTGCCTTTCATGCAGGAGGTCATCGGTTCGAATCCTGGTGTCGTGCCTGCCAGGAGCAATTTCTGAGCCTGGAGCCAGGAATAACCCCTGAACACTGCCGGGTGTGACCCAAAAACCACAAACAAACAAACAAAAATATTTGTCCAGCAAACATTTGTGGATGTTTTTGCCCCTATGTGGATTACTGGCAATATTTCTAAGATTCATGCCATGGTACTGACATTACATTTCTTTCATATTTAATTGGCCTATTTTCTCCCTTGTAAAATCACAGACCGAAATATGGCCTCAATCAAACTCTTTTGCCCAGAGAAATCCCAGCACCAATGATTACTAAGACTAGCTTCCTCTCTGCCAGCGGTATTTACATCTTAAAGCCAAGTCAGCCAGCTAGCTTGCAAAACCTGCTATTCTGGCTTCAGCTTCTAAGTAGTAAACAGAGTTTCTACCTTCACTGCTAGCCTACAGAGACTGCCATCCGGGTCCAGGCCCCAAATAGCAGTCAAATAAGTTTTTCCTCTTTTATTATAAAAAAAAAAAAAAAAAACCAGCCTAACCCAGCCTAGCCTGTCATTTTGTCATGTAAATACCAACAGGCCCTACTGTTAATGTTTCTATTTTTCTTGAACCCCTGCGTTTGTCAACATGGAAATTCCTTTCATGCCTACTGTTTCATGCCTACTGTGGATTTGCCCTATATATACACACCCAACCTGGAAGAATAAACTTGTCACATGTCTGCCAGAAACGTGCTGTCCCCATACTTCGTGTGTGGTCATAGTTTTCTTCAATATTATTTCCTTCGCCGTTCATATTCACCCCCTTCCCTTTCGTGAAGGATATTTCCCCACTAGAGCTGGGGGACACAAGATGCTCTCAGCACCACACTAATCCTTCTCCAATTCCTCAGTGACCTTGGCTCTGAACTCATGCAGAGCTGTGGCCTCAGTTCGCCTCACAGTTCCAGCACCTTTACTCTCACCATGTTCCCAGGTCTCTGAACTCTGGCATCATTACCTGTGACCTCCAGCCTAAACCCAAACTTCCCAGCACCTGGTAGTTGCACAGGGCTTTTTGCCTGCTTGGTGCTTCAGGTGTCATTCCTGGCAGTGCTCAGGGGACCATATGCAGTGCCAGAAATAGAACCCAAGCACATGCACACCAGCCCTTTGAGCTCTCTTTCTACTCCCCAACACCAAATTTCTTTTTTTTTTCTTTCTTTTTTTTTGTTTTTTTTTTTGTTTGTTTGTTTGTTTTGTTTTTGGATCATACCCGGCCAGCACTCAGAGGTTACTCCTGGCTCTATGCTCAAAAATCGCTCCTGGCAGGCTCAGGGGACCATATGGGATGCTGGGATTCAAACCACCGACCTTCTGCATGAAGGCAAATGCCTTACCTCCATGCTATCTCTCCAGCTCCTTCAACACCAATTTTCATCTTACACTAGTCCCAGAATTACTTTGTTTTCTAGCCTAAAAATGGCATAGTAATGATGTGACTGTTCCATGTTGGGGCCCAGCTGGATGGTATCTACCAGTGAGGAAATATTAAATATAAACATTAGAGTAGAAGGCTGGAGAAATAACACAGGAGCTGCCCACAGACCCAGATTCTGAGGATCCCTGGTACCAGTTATGGGCCCAAGAGCACCACCAGGTGGCCCCTGGGTCAGTCCTGAGCAAAGAGCCAGAAATAACCAGAGGGCAGGAACAGTGGTGCTAGAGATAAGGTGTCAGCCTTGCAAGCATTAGCCTAGGACAGACCGCAGTTCAATCCTACTCCAGCGTCCCATGTGGTCCCCAAGCCAGGAGCGATTTCTGAACGCATAGCCAGGAGTAACCCCTGAGCGTCACCGGGTGTGAACCATAAAACCAGAAATAACCAGAACACTGCAGACTGTGGTCCCACTAACAAATAAATAAAGGCCAATGCCCCTTGGTTAGAATTCCATCTGAGTAAGCCAAGTGCCTCAGCGGAGTAAGAAAATGTCCTCAGTCTAAAGGATATGTAGCTACTGACATGATGGAGTATGACGTCTGCACGTGGTGGCAAATGCTGAAGAAACAAATGTGTGTATTTGGAGCCTAAGCGCTAGACAATCGGTGGGTCAAGTTCTTTATTTTTTTAACTTAATTGATTGATTGATTGTTTTGAGGGCCACACTCAGCGATGCTCAAGGGTTACACCTGGCTTCTGCACTCAGAAATCGCCTCTGGCAGGCTGGGGGACCCTATGGGATGCCAGAAATCGAACCGGGTCCCTCCTGGGTCGGCTGCAAGCAAGGAAAACGCTCTATCGCTGTGCTATCTCTCCAGCCGAGGTGGGTCACTTTCATTGCACTGTGGTTCCATCAAACTCTGCCAAAAGTTATCCCTGAGTGCAGAGCCAAGAGTAAATACCTTGCGCACCTTCGGGTGTGGGCCAAAAACAAACAAACAAACAAACAAAAAGTAAATGTGTAAAGTTAAACTGGCAACCCAAACCTTAAGTGAAAGAATCAATTAAAAAAAAAAGAATTCATGGGGCTGGAGCGATAGCATGGAGGTAGGGTGTTTGCCTTGCATGCAGAAGGACGGTGGTTTGAATCCCAGCATCCCATAAGATCCCCCGAGCCTGCCAGGAGCGATTTCTGAGCGAAGAGTCAGGAGTAACCCTGAGCGCTGCCGGGTGTGACTCAAAAAACAAAAAAACAAAACAAAACAAAACAAAAAATTCAATTTTTGTCTCTTCCTATTCTTTATTTTCTAATCTTTATTTAAACACCGTGATTACAAACTTGGCTGTAATTGGGTTTCAGTCACAAAAAAGAACCCCACTTCCCCTTCACCAGTGCAGTTAGAACACTAACAACAACCATGACAATGTTAATGAGTGAGAGAAGTAGAATGACTGACTCAAAATACAGGCAGAGGGTGTGGGTGGAGGGAAATGGGAGGTCTGGGTGGTGGGAATGTTGCACTGGTCTCTTCCTATTCCTTTATTTATTTGTTTGTTTGTTTGTTTGTTTTTGGTTTATGTGTCACACCCATCAGCTCCTGGCAGGCTCAGGGGATCATATGGGACGTCAGGATTCGAACCATCATCCTTCTGCATGCAAGGCAAATGCCCTACCTCCATGCTTCTCTCGGGCCCCTCTCTTCCTACTCTTTTTTTTGGGGGGGCCACACCCGGCAGTGCGGTGCTCAGGGGTAAGTTACTCCTGGCTGTCTGCTCAGAAATAGCTCCTGGCAGGCACGGGGGACCATATGGGATACTGGGATTCGAACCAACCACCTTTGGTCCTGGATCGGCTGCTTGCAAGGCAAACGCCGCTGTGCTATCTCTCCGGGCCCTCTCTTCCTATTCTTTTTTTTTTTTTTTTTTTTTACAGTATGACATGCTCCAAGTGTTTATTTAGACCATCTATTTACAACGTATCAGAATTGGGGGTTCCCACACATCTGTGCTCTCTCCCTCCATCCCAGTGTATTTTTCCCTTTCACTAACAATCATTTACTTTTTCTGGCCAAGAGGTGACAGTCACAAACACAACTTTGCAGAGTGATTTTCATCAAGGAATTTGTAGTCATGATCTCCTAACCATGTAGGCTTGCTTTTCACTTTATTGTGCTTAAGGAGTACTTTGGGAACTTGTCTGCTCAGGGGTAGAAGCTTCAGCTGAGGGTGTGACAGGCAACTGTGGCATTTTCTCAGGAGGGGGCCCACTCTCCTCTCGGAGATGACCCTGATAGAGCCGACGAAGGCGGGACAGCTCTCTCTCTGGTGGCTGTGTCCAGGCATACCAAGGGTACCAAGGGTCACCTGAAACCAGTGCGGGTGCTGGTGGAGTAGTACTAACAGCTCCATGAGAGGTACTGAAGTCAAGGTCCCGGGGTTCAACCTGAGGAATGTGGTAACTGAGGAGACCATGATCTCTGGCTTTCTGGATGGCCTGCGTCAACTTCTTGTGTTGCTTCATACAGACTCCTGTATAAGGAGCATGGAAAATGATACCAGTGTGGGCGCAGATGAATTGTTCCAAGAGCTTCACGTTCCTAAAGTCGACGTGCAGCTTGTGATCCCTGCAGATGGGGCAAGGGTTCCCAGCAACCTTATTTTTTCGAATACACATCTTTCGGGTCCTCTGTTGAGGTATTCCACCTTTGTGGTTGCGTCGGTAGTTGGCCCATACTGGATTAGATCCATAGCGTTCCTGGTATTCTTCTGAATCCAGGTATTTCCAGGGTTCATCTTGATAAGGGGAAATGGGAACCTCATGTGAAGTATCTTCCTCAGGAGGGGCTTTGGTACAGAGATTCTTGTGGGTAACCTGAACTCCGTAGGTCCCTTTGAAGGGCGAAATAACAGAAAGGCGGCTCAGTTGCCTACTCAACATGGAGGCCGCCATCTTGACCTCTCTTCCTATTCTTAACCGACCTGAGTGTCTCGAATTAAATACAATGTTACCCGGCTCCTCTCCACTAAGCAATCAGAAGAGCCTCACCCACCGCGGCCAACCTGCGAGCTGGGCCTGGGGCCTGGGGCCTGATGAGTCACGTGGGGGCGCGCCCACGTGACAGGACGTCCGCATCCAACATGGCGGCCTCCATAGGTCTCTGGCTTCGCTTACTCCTCGCGCTGCTCAGCCTCCTCGGGGAGGCATCGGGGGACTCGGGGTGAGTAGAACTCCCCGGGGTGGCGCGAGGAGAGAGTGTCGGCCTAGAGGCCCTTCTTCCCGGGGTGCAGCACCCGAGACTCACGGCCGTTCGGCTGTTCCCTGCAGGGCCTCCCGCGAGGATGACGTGTTGCTGCCATACTCCCTAACGCGCGCGCGCTTCGCCCGGGACTGCGCCCGCGTGCACACCGGCCGGCTCGAGCACGAAACCTGGCCGGGGACCCCCGGTGCCAGCGACCCGGATGTGCATGCCTTCGTGTCTCATTTTGGGCTCCGCGCCGTGAGCGGCCACCTGACATGGGTCTCCGATCCCGCGCGCACCTTCTCGGTGCTGGAGCCCGGCGGGCCCGGCGGCTGCTCCAACAAGCGCCGAGCCACCGTAGAGGAGACCTCGCGGCCTGCTGGCTGTCTGGTCGCCCAAAACGGCGGCTTCTTCCGCATGGACACGGGCGAGTGCCTGGGGAACGTGGTGAGCGACGGGCGGATGGTGAGCAGCTCCGGGGGGCTGCAGAACGCGCAGTTTGGGATCCGCCGCGACGGGACCCTGGTCACCGGGTGAGGAGGTCGCGGGGAAGGCCAGACATTGTCAAGGGTTGGAAATCTGGGTTCCACCCAGGCAAGCGGGGTTCAAGCCCAGCTTCTCGTACCTGTAGTTGCAGGTGTGGGGACAAGATTGCTTTCCTTGCTTTGTTTTTTCGCAGTGGAGTTTTTGTTGCTCTGTGCTAGGTTGAATGTCAAACACTAGAGACGAAAGAGTGAACCGGCACATATCTTTGCCATGGGGGGAGCCCAAGTTCAAGTCGTCTAAGTAACACTGGTCCCCCCAGCGCCACCAGAAGTCACACACACACACACACGGGTTAAAGCACTTGCTTTCTTATGGTCAACAACTGGTTCAATCACTATGTGACTTCTATACACACACACACACCTGAGCACAGAACTGGGAGTAGCGCCTACGTAGTACCATGTGTGGCTCCTAACACAGTAATAAATAAGTGAAATTGTTTCAGCAGCTTTTTGGGTTTTAAGGGACAGTTCGTTCAAGGATTCTACCTGGGAGGTTGGAAGCCACAGAGGAGCGTGAGGTGCCTGCCTCAAGGTGGCTGTTTATGTTAACTTGCACAGGAGTGGGCAGGGTCAGTGAGAAAGGCAGAGCCCTGCTTCCTACAGCTGTGCTGCAGATGAGTGAGCTTGGCGTTTGCCCATGTCAGGTACTTGTCTGAGGAGGAGGTGCTGGACACTGAGAACCCCTTTATCCAGCTGCTGAGTGGGGTCGTGTGGCTTATTCGCAATGGAAGCATCTACATCAATGAGAGCCAAGCCACTGAGTGTGATGAAACCCAGGAGACAGGTGTGTGTTTATGTGGGTATGTGGGTGGGTGGATGGCCGGTCAGCAATAGCCCTTGTTTGTTTTTGGTTTGGGGGCCACACCCAGCAGTGTTCAGGGGTTACTCCTGCCTCTGCACTTAGAAATAGCTCCTAAAAAAAAAAAAAAAGAAAAAGAAATAGCTCCTAGCAAGCTTAGGAGACCATATGGAATGCTGGTAATCTGGGACTATATGCAATGCTCGGGTCTGTCCCAGGTCAGCTGCGTTCAAGGCCTTACCACTGTGTTATGTCTCCAGTCCCAGCATTAGCCCTTTGGACACCTAGACCAGCGGAGGTAGGCAGAGTTGTTAAACTTCTCACAGTGTAGAGCAAGATCCCTATTCCGTGGGATGTAAGAAAGATAAGAAGTAAGTATAGCTGCAGGTCCTTTGAGAGGAATCAGTGAGGGCAGAGATGGAGGACAGGAACTCTGAGTGCTGGAGCTGCAGCAGCATCATCCCAGAACTAGTGATGGACCCAGAACCTTGGCCCCACTTCAGAATGATGATCCCAGGAGCATGGAGTTTGGGGATAGAGTGCTTGGCTCAGAAATCCCTTAGGCAACTGTGTGCTCAAGTTTGAGGCTCTGGGATAGAGACCCACTGGAGCAGGTGAGGGACTCCATGGCCTATAGGTGGAAACAGGCTCCAAGCAATCAGGATGGCCTCACTGAAAAGGTGGTCCAGGCCAGAAGGAGCAATGCGCTGTTCAGCCAGGGAAATAAGAATTGGCCACAGAGTGGACACAGGGGAGCCCTGGAGGTGAGGAAGGCCAGAATGGACAGGCAGGGCCCGGTGAAGGAGTTTGATTTTGTTCCCAGAATGTGGAGCCTTGGGGCTCTCTAGAGGGGAGATGTAAGCTGTGGGTGGCGGGTGCCAGGATGGGTTTGTGGGGAGAGCAACAGAGCCTGGGAGGTGTCCAGCCTTCACCCAGCCCTTCCCTTTAGGCTCCTTTAGCAAATTTGTGAATGTGATCTCTGCGCGGACGGCCGTGGGCCACGACCGTAGTGGCCGCCTGCTCTTCTTCCACGCTGACGGGCAGACAGGGCAGCGGGGGTGAGTGTGGCACCACAGCCCCCGCAGCACTCTTCTTGGGGACATCTGTACCCACCCATTCTCCTTTTGTCCCTGTAAGAATCATTGGGGTCAGGCCCAGAGAGATAGCACAGTGGCGTTTGCCTTGCAAGCAGCCAATCCAGCACCAAAGGTGGTTGGTTCGAATCCCGGTGTCCCATATGGTCCCCCGTGCCTGCCGGGAGCTATTTCTGAGCAGACAGCCAGGAGTAACCCCTGAGCACCACCAGGTGTGGCCCAAAAACCAAAAAAAAAAAAAAAAAAGAATCACTGGGGTCTCCTATTCTCAGGACTCTCTGTGTTCCTCACACTCGCGTTCAGTCACCCCAACTTCCACCCTCTCCCTTGAGAGCTCCCCTTGGAGAAAAAGTAGGTGGAGTAGGTGGAGAAGGGACCCTGAGTCCCGTCCTGGCAAAGCATTCACTGACTGTGTGACTGCAGGCAAGTGGCTCCGCCTTTCTGGGCCATCCCTTCTCCCTGTCAGCAGCGGGTACTAGTTTGCCATTGCCTCACTCTCAGGGAGGGATCACAGGTCCCGCTGGGATCCTTGCTGAAAGACTGGGGCCTGGGGTGTCCTTTGGAGCCTCCTGGAAGTGCCCATCCAGAATGCTGGTAGTGTGGTTCCTTGGGACTGGAGGTTCAAGGTCTGCAGGGGGATGTCCCCACTCCTCTCCTGGGACCCAGGCCCATATCTATCCAATTCCCCTAGCGTCTTCTCACTGCCCCCTCCGCCACCAGCCAGAGAAGAGAAAGCCCTGTTTTGAGGGCCCCCCAAGGCACGCATAGAGGGACTTGGTGCCCCTTGGGTGACAGGCCTGCATGGCTCCTGTTTGTGTCACAGCGTTAACTTGTGGGAGGTAGCCGACTTCCTGCTCAAACAGGATGTGGTCAACGCCATCAACCTGGATGGAGGCGGCTCAGCCACCTTCGTGGTCAATGGCACATTGGCTAATTACCCGTCAGACCACTGGTGAGTGCCCAGATGGAGCGGGTGGGGGAGTTGTCTCGAACCCAGGCCTGTCCCACCTGCACCTCATTCCAGTGCTTATTCCTCCAGGGCTGGTACCTACCCGGGAGTCCAGAGCCCAAGTCTCTGCCTTTGCTGTTCTTGGGCATAAGGTGCAGAGGGTCACCAGTACCCCAGCCCCTAAATGGGGCTGAAGGGGAGGGACCCTTAGAAAGAGTCCAGTGAAAGGTCCTCTGCGGGAACTGGGGGCTATGGCCCCTCATCACTGGTGCCCCCTTAGCCAGGACAGCAGGTGGCGCTGCGCCCGCCGTGTGTCCACCGTGGTGTGTATTCACGCGCTCCGCTGCCAGCCCCCCGACTGCAACGGCCACGGGACCTGCGTCGCTGGGCGCTGCCAATGCAGGGGGCACTTCTGGCAGGGTGATGCCTGCGACTGGTTGGACTGTGGCCCCTCCAACTGCAGCGGCCATGGACTCTGTTCCGAGAGTGAGTTGGGGTGCCCGGGAGGCCTCTTATGGGCACTGTCCCCCCAATCACCCGGGCCCTCATCCGGCCTTGTCCCTCTTGCCTTGGCAGCTGGATGCCGCTGTGAGGCTGGGTGGATGGGAACCAACTGCAGTGAAGGTGAGAGACTATGGAGGGATGGAGAGGGGAGCACAGGAGGGGCACAGAGAAGGCCAGTGGTTTATTCATTCATTCATTCATTGGTTTTGGGCCATACCCAGCTTACTCAGGGGTTACTCCTGGTTCTGTGCTTCAAAATTGCTCCTAGCAAGCTCGGTGGACCATATGGTATGCCGGGAATCGAACAGGGTCCGTCTGGGTTAGCTGCATGCAAGGCAAATGCCTTACTGCTGTGCTATCTCTCCCACCCCAGAGAAGACCAGTGGGAGGAAGGGAGGAACTTGGCTGCAGCCTGTTCAAGCTTCCAAGCTTCCATGGTTTTCTGGGGAAACCACAGGCATCTGCAGGCCAAGTTTGGGGTGTCTGGGCCCCCTGCAGTCCCTTGGGCTTGACCAGGTAGGAGAAAGTGGGGTGAGCAGCAATGCCTCCCTGCCCCCCAGCATGCAGTAGCGGCTTCTTCGGGGAGGACTGCGCTCGACCCTGCCTATGCCAGAATGGAGGCACCTGCGACCCAGTCCAGGGAACCTGCTCCTGCCCCAAAGGCTTCAGTGGAGACACGTGTGCACAGGGTGAGCCAGTTGTACTGGTGCTGGGTCTGGCTGAGAAGTCCTTGGACAGCATTGCGCATTGCGGTTGCTGAGCCCTTTGCCCCATGCCCTCTGCAGTGTACCCTGGGCTGGCACGGGCTTGACTGCTGGCAGCTCTGCAAGTGTGAGCATCAGTGTCCCTGCAGTTCCCACTTGCCGCCCCGCCAGCCCTTTGCCCCTCATCAGTCCCTCATCTCTCCTCGTCTCTTACAGTGAAGCAGTTTTTCCAGCTGCCCGAGGACACCCCACAGACCGGAGAGCCCCCATCTGCTCACAGGGTAGGTGCCTCTGGTTCCAGCTGGAACATCTCCCAGCCTCACAGTTCAGGGGCCATGTCAGGAAGGTGGCAGCAGGCACCCAGATGGTATGTCTCCGACACCAATGCGAGGGAAGGGCACCCTGGCTCCTTCTCGCCTTTCTGGGTGCAGAAACCTCAGCTCCACCTACTTGGATCCCTTTTTCCTGGTACTTGGGGCTCTGCATGCAGTTTCTGCAGCGGAGAAGGCGTTTGCCTTGCATACACTTGACTGGGGTCCAGTCCTCAACATCCCCTATGTCCCCCAAGTCCTTCAGGAGTGATTCTTGGGCACAGAGCCAGGAGTAAGCCCTAAGCACCAGCAATTATGTCCCCAAAACAAAAACAAACCCAAGAAATATCTGAAAAGCATTTTCTTTAAAAAGCACACTTAAGGGGCCGGGCGGTGGCGCTAAAGGTAAGGTGCCTGCCTTGCCTGCGCTAGCCTTGGACGGACCGCGGTTCGATCCCCCGGTGTCCCATATGGTCCCCCGAGCCAGGAGCAACTTCTGAGCACATAGCCAGGAGTAACCCCTGAGTGTTACTGGGTGTGGCCCAAAAACCAAAAAAAAAAAAAAAAAAAAAAAAAGCACACTTAAAAAAAAAACAAAAAAAAACAATATCCAGCCTAGGGGCCGGAGAGATAGCATGGAGGTAGGGCGTTTGCCTTTCATGCAAAAGGACGGTGGTTCGAATCCCAGCATCCCATATGGTTCCCCGAGCCTGCCAGGGGTGATTTCTGAGCATAGAGCCAGGAGGAACCCCTGAGCGCCGCCGGGTGTGACCAAAAACAAACAAACAAACAAAACCAAAAGCACACTTTTTTTTTTGGTTTGGTTTTTTGGGTCATACCCAGTGGCGCTCAGGGGTTACTCCTGGCTCTGCACTCAGAAATGGCTCCTGGCAGGCTCAGGGGACCATATGGGAAACCAGAATTCGAACCACTGTCAGTCCTGGGTCAGCTGCTTGCAAGGCAAATGTTCTACCGCTCTGCTACCTCTCTAGCCCAAAAAATACACACTTTTACAAATAGTTTCTATATGACTGTTGGAAGAGGGGACAGGAATTGATGGTACCTCCAGCAGTGGCCCCATGGCTTAGCTGCTCACCCACAATCCTGACTCTGCCTTAGCTCTGGGTCCTGTCTGCCCCCCTTCCCCACATACACACACACTGAGTTGGGAATCTCTCCCACCCCAGGACTGCCTGGCTGGGCCTCACCCTGGCCCTGGGCTTCTGTCTGCTGGTCAGCTTTGCTGTCAACTTGGCCTTCATGCTGGGCTTGAGAGCTGAGCAGAGCCGGCATCTGGATGGCACCTACGACTACCACCCACTGCAGGAGATGAATGGGGAGCTCCTGGCCCCTGAGAAAGAACTGCCCAGTGACACCGGAACCTGCTCAGGGACTGACCACCCTCCTGCCTGCACTCGTGGGGCCACTGAAGGCTGGTCTCCATCCATCCTGCTTCTGTAGAGCTTTGGACCCTCTGAATGTCCACAGCCTGGGCCCAAGTCCAGCATATGTGCCTCAGGCAGCCCTCACCTGTGGTCCACCACCATAGGGCAGCAGCCGCTGGAGGAAATGGCCCTTTCTGCCATTCCTACTCTACAGCGCCCCTGGAGGTGGCCCTCTACCTGCCATCCCTGATCTGCAGCGCCCCCTTGAAGAGGACTGTTATTCCTGCTGGTTCTGCAGCGCCCCCCTGGAGGAGACTTCTTCCCTTCCTGCTGGTACTACTTTGTAGCACCCTCGGAGGAAATTGTCCCTTCTTGCAGACCCCTCCAGAGTCTTCTCCAGGAATGGGGTCTCTGCCAATAATAAATGACTGGAACTCAATACAATAAGGTCAAAGTGCTGGACTGGAAGAGACCCAGGATCCCCCCATCTGGACCTCACCTGCCAACTTCCAGAAGCACAAGTGCTAGAAGTCACCGGCTCACTTCTTCCCATCTCAGGACACTCCTGCTCTTGAACATTCACACCTCGGGGATTTTTTTACGCTTGGAATAGTAAAAGGATGTACCGAAGGGAGGAGCCCTGGCATTGTCTGCATTCTGGAGACCCTGGGATTGGGGGCTGCCCCTACCTGAGAAAGGTGAACCCACCAAAGTGGCCAAAGATGTGGATTAACAGGTCCCTGGGAGATGTGCCTGTGGGATCTGGGACATGGTGCACAGCCAAGGGCTGCACAGGGAAGATGGTGGGGTGTATTCAGGCTGGGGGGGGGGGTGCTTAGCAGGCAGTGGGGCACACTGTAACATGCTCCCCTTCCTGCAGCTCACTCAAGAGTCTAGGAGGCACCTGCAGGTATGCACAAGCCCTCTGGTTGGTCCACAGGGTCTGAGAGTACAGGGTCACACACATATCTGTTCACAGCATTTATTTTGGGAGCTTCCTGTGGTCGGGAGAACAGGATGTGAGGCAGGATGAGGATGATCCCAGAGTTTACCCTGCCGTGTGCTTGCTCTGTCCTGAGAGAAGCAACTACCAAGACAAGATATCAGAGCTACCTACTTGCTGGGACCCCAAGGAGCTCACAACACTTGCCAGAGGACTCCCTGGGTTGCAGAGATTTGGGCACAGGCTTCAGGGAACAAGTCTCAGGCATGGGAGCTGGGTCCCCGCAGAGGAGGCCCTCACACCTCTGTTTCCCTCCTGCTCTGAAACAGGTGCCGGGGATCCCACAACCCAGGCCTTCTCCCCAGAATGTTCAGGCCCCAGGACAGGGTCGTGTCCCCGTCCCCCTCGTCTGCCACACCTTCTCCTGGATACCTGGCCTGTGATATAAGGACCCACCCCAGGTTTCTGTTTGTATATCTTTTTGGTACATCTTTTTTGTCTCAATTTTGGGGCCACACCCAGTAGTGCTCCAGGGACCTTGTGTGGTGCTAAATATTGAATTCAGGTCAACCTGTGCAAGGCAAATGTTGAACTCCTATGCTGTTATCTTCAGCCTCCCCTTTCCCTCAAACACACACACCGGGATTCTTGAGCTGGTTGCACTATAGGTTCCCCCCAGTCTGCTGACAGTTTTACCTTCTGCAAAGCCAAATCCAAGTACCCCCAGCACAGAGCAAAACGAGGCCCGGCACAGCCGTTCTCTGGCACATGTGGGAAGGTGCTGTGTTTTGAGTGACGCCACTAGTGATGCTTGTGGGTTGAACTGGGGGTTCTTGCATGCAGAGCCTATGCTCAGCCCCCTCTCAGCCAGCCCATAGCCCCTGCTTTTGCCCTCAGGAGGGAGTCTGGACTCCTTTGGGGAAGCAGCAATCAGGTGGCCAGAGACCACCTGACATACAGCTTCCCCTGCCGGGCACTGCACCCAGACCCCTATGATCCAGTGGATGAGGTAGGCACTGTCTCCACCTGGCAGGTGAGGAAACCTGAGGCACAGAGGTGAAGGAGGGCCCTCAGCTAGTGAAAGGAAAGGTTTGGGTTTGAAAACCACCCACCCCCAACGTAAAATGGCCAAAACCCTGACTCCTACACCTCACTCTGGCCCAGCCACTACAGAGAAAGCAAAAAGAGGGTCGTCTGGTCAGCTCTCCTGACCAGGGCAAGAATCCCCTATGGCTTGATTTCCTGGGTCCCTAACTGCTGGTCAGGACTCAGTTCTGGGGAATTGCTATGGACATTTGGAGAGAGATTTCCCTGCAGCTAAGTGAAGTTGATGGAAAGGAAGAGAATTCCAAGGATGAATAGGGTCCCCTGAGTGGGGAAGGCACCTGAGAAAGAGGGGTCCATAACAAAGCCATACCCCATATAGCCCTGATCCTCTTGAAACCCCATGCCCCAACTTGGAGCGGTGCCTGCCACCCCTTGGACTTCTCTTTGGGAAGCCCAAGACGAGGTTCTGTCTGGCACTTTCAGCCCTTACCTGCATCATGCTTGCACCAGAATCACTGTTTTTGATCCAGGCTCCCAGGCAAGCCGGGCTCCCCTGCCTCGGTGTTTGCAGCCTCTGGTGGTTTGGAGAGGCACGAGGCTGCCCCAGTGCCCCCCAAGGCTCTGTGCCACTATCTGGAGGGCAGGGAGCTGCTGTGGGACTGGCCAGAGGAGGAGGACGAGGTGGTGGCACTGAGCTGGGAGAAGCCACTGGTGCATGACTCCAGGCTGGACATGGAGCCCCTAGGGAACGAGGAAGTGCTGTGTTAGCGTCTGTGCAGCTCAGCACTGGGCACTGGAAAAGCTGTTGACTCTGTAAATGAGGCTCCTGGGTGTTCGCCCTGCTGGCGGCCCTCCCAAGGCGCACACAGCAGGCGCAGAGGAAATGAGCAAAGTCACTGAGACTCGTGTCCCCCGTCCCGGCCTTACCTGAAGTCCTCAGATGCCAGCACCTCGTAGTAATAGAGGAGTTTGCACTTGGGCCCAGAGCTCTGCAGGGCGTTCGTCCAGGCCTGGGGGCTCATGTGTCTCCCACTGCAGCACGTAGACCCCAGGCCAGCGAGTCACATGGGAGCCCCTGAAACAGCAGCCACACGTGACGGGTTAGAGAATGGAAGTGACGAAGGGGACAGGACGGGCAGAGAGCCTCTCACAATCAGTTCCCCAGCATCCCTCATGTTCCTGAGGCTGTCTGCCCCCCCCCCCCAGCCTGCCTGTTCTCTTATAAAAATCTTGGGGGACCCACGACTGGGCACAAGCAGCTGCAGAATAAGCCAGTCTGGTTCAATGCCCACACAACACTGAGCGGGGGTCCCAGGGACACCCCAGGGTGAGAATCCCGTTTCCCCAGGGTCTGCTCACCTGCTGCATCCTGTGTAGGTACAGATGAGGAAGTGCATCTGGGCAGGGCATGTGGTGTAACATAGTGAACAGCGTATGGTCTTTGTGCTTCTGTGTGTGAGGTATGCATGTGATTTGCTATGAACACAATTGCATGAATCATGCAGTGTATACAACATTATATGCATGTGTGTATGTGTATGGTGTAAAAACCGTGTGCTTATATGTGTGCAAGTGGCTTTTCCTGCAAACACAGGCATTGTGGAACACAGAGGAGGTCAACTCGTGTCCCAGTTCCACCTCTGGGTTTCTCTTCCTGGGCTCTCAGGTCTCTCCTGGGCTAGGCCCCTGAGCCACACATGTGCATCCAGGAAAGGGATGGTGAGAAGCCTCATCTCTGCATCTTTGACCGATGATCAAAGATGAGGCCTGAGACAGGGGCATGTGGTGCCCCTGTGAGATGCTGAGTCCAGCATCTTTGACTAGAGAGAGATGCTGGGGCCTGAGATGGGTTTTTGAATCCCCAGGGCCTAAATCTGCTGGGACCCTTGGGACCACTTGATCACTGCCAGCAGGGTTTTCAAACCTGCCTGCGAGTCCTGCGTGGCCACACACCTGGATGCTCTCCGCCTTCCTTTGCACACAAGTGGGGCCTCCACGCGGCTCCAGATCAGGGCCCGGGCTCGGGCTGGGGCTCTGCAGACTGCACTGTGGGTCCGGGGGCTCCTGCGGGTTGGCCCTGGATGGCCAGCCGCGTGTGGTACAGACTGAATACCACATCGCCTCCTGAGGATGTCAAAGTCCCAGGTGATCACAGACTCCCCCTCCAGGATCTCCATGGCCACCTGCGGGGACAGGCAGGCCCCAAGGTTTGGACTGGAGTCCACAGCAGGATAGGGGAAACCTCAGTCTTGCAGGTACCTGGCACCCCCACCCAGAGGTTTGAGCTCACCCAAATGCCCTGTGCAGAGCAGATGCCTGCCCCCCTCCACTACTGCCTCCTCACGGCGCAGCTCCAGGCTGCCTCCTCTGTGTGAGACCTCGCCCCGGATAGCACCCCTCCGGTCCTCCCAATCAGGACCCAGCAACCTGATGGGGAGCCCCGCGAAGCACACTGGCTGCCTGGTACGTGTCCCGCCACTGCCGTAGCTGGTCCATGTGTCCCTGCTCGTCCTCATTCAGGTAGAGGGACTTGGGGACCAATCCTCCTTCAGGGACATTGCACTGGAGACCAAGAGCAGTGAGGTCAGGGCTCAATCTGACCCGGCGGAGCCACAGAGGGGAGCTGTGAGCCCTCAATAAGCTGAGTACTGGCCACTGGGTCCCCCTTTCCCATCAACACTATTTCCTCTCCGTTTCCACAGAGGAGACAGGCACTCGAAGAGAGGCCAAGCCACTCACCTGAGATCACAAAGCAGAGAATGGCTGAGCGGGGGTGAATGCCCCCCAAATGTGTCAGACCCTCACCCATCTGCTGGTCTGGACTTGGGGTCTCTTCAATAACCCTCAGATTGGGATCTACCCCAACCCTCAGATAGAGGGATAATTTCTCCCAAACCAAAGGCATTCTGGCTAGCTAGCCTCCCCACCCCACACGGAAATCTGCCCCACATGATGAATTTCCCCTGCCCCTAGACTTCTGGCATTCTGGAAACTTCCATCAAGGTCTGGAATCTCCAACAAGTGTGTTAGAAAGCAGAGACTTTCAAAAGTAAAGGCTCTCTGGTAGCTTCTAAAATAAGCCAGCAGAACCTCCCCAGGGACAAGCACCCACAGAACAGGATCCACTCCCCCTGACTCTCCCATTCCCCCTCAAGGTCCTCACCACGCACTGTCCGCCCAGGAAGTCCGGAATCACTTCCTTATCCAGGTAATCCACGAGCCCCCCTGGGCCCTGGTAGTTGTTGCCACTGTAAATAAGGAACTTCTGCCTGGTATTCTCGTTGATGAAGGGGCTGATCTGAAACGGGCAGGTGTGGGGGGCACATCGTTCATGTCACAGATTCATCTTCCAGTGCAATAGTGCAGCAAGGAGAGCATTTGCCTTGCATGACCCGGGTTCCATTTCCCGCAGAGCGACCTCTGGCCACAGTAGCAGGAACAAGCCTCCGAGCACTGCCAGACGAATGCCCAGCCCTCTCCCTTGTGCAGCCAAGATGCTGTGCCCTGAGCTTACCAGCGCCCAGAGCACGGGGAAGACCCGTGGCGCACGAACGATGAGCAGCCTGCCCAGGGTCTCTGGATAGTTCTCCTCCACCACCTCGATCATGCGCAGCAGCGCCTTCACGCCCGGCCGCCATAGGTGTCGCATGTTCAGCCCCTCCAGGTCCACCAGGCAGGTCCATGAGCTGTGGCAAAGGTGAGATGGCTCTCAATGGGATGCCCACAAAGCCAGTGCAGCGGACGCCTCTTTGCAGGCACCTGAGCTCAGTATGCATCCAGGGCCAGCAACTGCTGCTGAGCAGAGAAAGGCAGCAGCTCAGTAAAACTCAGAGTGGCCTAGTCATGGGACAGTAGGTAGGGTCTTTGTCTTGCTCACAGCCAACTCTGCTTTGATCATCGGCATCCCCTAGGGTTCCCTTAGCACTGTTAGGAGTGATTCCTGAGCACTGCCAGGTGTGGCCCCAAAACCAAAACAAAAAAGAACTTGGAGCATTTGTGGCTAGCGAATCTGGTTGAAGTGCAAAAGTTTGGGGGAGTCAGGAAGAGGTGATGGGTGACAGGGTATCCCTGCAAGGGTGTCCCCTAGCAGTCCAGGACATCTCAAAACACAAGGTCAAAGGGGTCATGCAGGGGTCCTAGGGACAGACCCTAGAGCCTGGACCAGGTAGGAAGGTCTAACCCCAGCTCTAGGCCACAGGCTTAGCCACTGTATACTAGGCCATAAAGAATAAAACAAAGCCGGTTGCCCCATGGGCCTGCTGGAAGGACCAGAAGAGGCCATGTTCCACCCTCTGCACCCCCTCTGGTCTAAACTACTTTCAGGTCAGGAGCAACCCCCCCCCCCCATCTTGCCTGATGGGCCGGCCAAACTGCCTGGTGTTGCCTTCACACCGCTTCTGCCCCTCCTCATTGACAGACAGAACCTGGAGGTAGAGAAGATGCCAGCAGGCACTCACTTGGCCACCCTACCCACAGATGGACCCGGGGACTCCAGGAAATGGGCTTCCCCCACTCACGTGCTGCAGCAATGCATCCTCCCCTACAGCCTTCATCAGGCCCTTGGTGTCCATGTGGCCCAGGCGCAGGATGTAGAGGGGACGGCCATCTGGGAGGGCAGGTAAACAGAGGACAGCAGCATTCAGAGCTGGATCAAGGCAGCCCCCTGCAGTTCCCCTTTGGGACTCCTCTTCAGGAGGAGGCCCCAGATGGGGTCAACAGGGGCCCCTTCTGTCCCTGAGTCACTAATATCTGCCTGCTCCCAAAGGGGAGCAAATATTTCAGATCTGGGACCTAGGTATGGCTCAGCAGCAAAAGCATATGCCCTGCATGCAGGAGACCAGAGTTTGATCCCTGATACTGTCCAGGTACGAGCAGAGCCCTACAGCACTGAACTTATCAAACACTCAACCAACCAAAACTAAAAAGATGGTCTCCCCCCCCACCCCCGCCTCTCTGAGCACCACTGAATGTGACCCCTATTTTTTTAAAGTGGGGCCTGTGACTATCATTTGGCAGTTAAATCCCACCTTGTCTGCATGAGTTTGGACTCAATCACTGGCACCACAAAAATAAATAAATAAACAAGAACAAACTGTTAGCTTTTTAACTTCCTGTTGGCTCAAGCCAAAACAAAACAGAGAAAATTGATGCTGAGGGCCAGGGCGGTAGGACAATGGAGAAAACACTGGTCTTGCACCTGTCTGACCCAGGTGTGATCCCTGGCACCAAATATGGCTCCTCAAGCCCCACCAGGAATGATATGTGAGTGTAGAACCCAGGAGTAAGCCTCTGAGCACTGCCAGGTGTAGCAAAAAGAAAAAGAGGACCTGTACTCTGTTGGGTGCCCTGGAAAATGGGAAACAAAGGGGAACATAGAGAGTGCAGCAGAGAGTGCTGTGAGGTGGGAGAGGAGAGATGGCCCCTGAGGTCTCCAGAAGCAGGAGAGGCAGAAAGACCCTGCGCCCCCACTGTGTGCTCTGCCTATGGGGTCGGACCCGCCAGAGTCCATGGTTAGTGGCAGCTCAGGCCAGGGAGGCACAGTCTCAACTCACAGCTCCCCATGAGCAAGGGGACCCACCCCTCCATAAGGCACTCCCAGGGCCCCAGGAGTAGCCAGAGAAGAGCAGAGTGACCATGTGCAGAGATGGGGGCAGCCACTGTGGCAGCACCAACCTGTGTCATGGTAGTGCCAGCCAACCTGCATAAAACTCCTGCAGCAGTGCCGGGGGTCCGCCCAGCTCTGCAGAAGCAGGTCCCCTGGTGCAGCCGGCGCCAGCTCAGAGACTGGCGCAGCATCTCCCGGGCCTTGTCCACGTGGAAGTCGCGGGCACGCAGGAAACGCAGGATGTGCACATCCTTGGGGATCTGGGGGTAGGAATAGAGCGACCAGAGAACCAGGTTCCCCAGGAAGAGAGAGAGCAAGGTCCCCAGGCAGAGGGTCCAGAGAACAGGGTCCCCCAAGCAGGGAGAGAACTGGGTCCCCCATGCAGAGCATCCAGAGAACCATATCCCATACACAGTGTGACCCTGGGGTGGAGCCCTGCAGTGCTGGGGTCCAACTCAGACCTATGTGTTCCAGCAGGGTCCACGACCCATGTCAACCCCCTACCTTCTTCAGATGAATATTGGCACCAAGAGAGCCTCCTTGTTTCCATTGCCTCCCTCACCGGGCAGCAGTGCTGACCCTGTGCTCCAGCCCTGAGCCCTGGAACCTACCTTGCCTTTGTGGGTCTCCTGCAGCCAGAGACGGAGCTGGATGAGACAGCTCTCCTGTAGGGGTGTGAGCTGGCCCAGGCACCTCTCAATGTACTCGGTGTCCAACTTGTCTGAGGAGGAGAGACATCAGGGTAGGGCAAGGGTATACAGCCCCCCAGGAATATCCCAGCACTCAGGCCCCTCCTGGGTGTTTCTGTGACCCCAAGCGGGTCTGGCTCTCGCCACACACACACTTCCCACCCTTTGATTCTCACAAACAAACAGGATTCCGTGTGGGGTTAGGTATGAACATGGCTGTGGTAGGGGTCCCGGACAGCCTGGGGGCTGCCTCTGCTTTGAGTCTTTCAAGAAGACAAAGGCCGAGGAGAGTGAAGGGACTGGACCGTGTACCCCAAGAACACTACAGTGTGGACCCCCTAAAACAAGGTGTAGGGCAGGAGGTTTCTGTGCTGTGTGGGTCCTCAACAGCCCTGAACAAGCCCCCCCCCCCCCCACCCCCACCTCTGGAAACGGGAAGGTTCCTACTTCCTGCTCTGTTCTGCATCTCCCGGGCAGTTATTTCTTGCTCACCATGATCACGCATTACTCACATGATCAAAAATAGCACCAGAGACAGAGGGGGGCGGGGGCCAAAAGCGGGGACCCTTTTTGGTCCCGGCCAGAGAGAACCAGCTCTGGTCTCAGGAGACTCAGGTACCCCCAGACTTACCGTCTATACCCACGGTCTCAGGGGCAAGGCTTTGGGGGCTGCTGGGACTGGCAGCCTCCAGGGGGGCATCCCTGGGCACAGCCTGGGCACGGGGGTCCTCCTCACGGACCGGGGCAGGTGTCCATCGGGGGATGTGCGAGGTACCCTGGGCAATGAGTTCATTCAGGTAAAACTCGATCACTTCTTTCCCCTGAGGACAGAACAGACAGGATGGGACCAGCAGGCAGCAGGGATCACAGCTTGGGGATCCCCTAGATCCTTTCTAGTCCCCGACTTCAGTCTTGGCCCTGCTGTGAGCCCCTGAGCTGGATCCATCTGAATGGAGAAGCGGTGAGCATGGAATTCTCACAGGGGAGCCTGGGAGCTGGGTCTAAAGGTAGACGATGACCCTGCAGGTGGGAGGTTCTGAGTGTGACCCAGAATTACAGGTTCCCCAAGCAGCACTAGGAATGACCTCAGTGGTCTTTATAAAAAATATCAAATGGGTTCGGAGAGATAGCATGAAGGCAGTGTGTTTGCCTTGCATGCAGAAGGACGGTGGTTCAAATCCCAGCATCCCATATGGTCCCCCGAGCCTGCCAGGAGCTATTTCTGAGCGTAGAGCCAGGAGTAACCCCTGAGTGGTGCTGGGTATGACCCAAAAAACATATGCATATTTATGTATATATATGTATATGTATATATATAAAGCCAGGGATGGGAAATGGCTCAGTAGTAAAGCTGGGGTGTCCCATCCTTATCCCAAGTCTGAGGATCAATTCCCTGACTCCCTTCTTGGGGAGGCTGATACCCCTATGGCAGTACAGACAGGAGGCAGGACTATATGAGGATGGGGTGGCCCCCCAGGCTCTGTGAAACCCCCATTGCCCTCTTTTGGGGGGTGTTTGAGGTCACAACCAGTGGTACTCAGGTGTTACTCCTGGCAGGCAAGGGAGACCATATAGGATGCTGGGATTTGAACCACCATCTGTCCTGGATCGACTACGTGCAAGGCAAACGCTCTCTGCTGTGCTATCTTTCTGCCACCCCCCATTACCCTCTTGATGTTGGCTGTGTACTGCTTCATGGCGATCTTCTCCAATGCACTTTCGAAGCCGAAGAAAGAGTGGATGTCAAGTGAGGCAGACTGCTCGAAGGACGTCCACTCTTGGTTCTCGGGGTGTACCTGCAAGCCGGGCACAGCTGGGGTGGGCGAAGACCCGGGCCCTCTTTCAGGCCACACAGACAAAGTTCCTGCCTTCTTGTTGCCCCCCACCCCCGGCTCAGCAGCCCTGAGATCGGTCTGAGGACTGAGATGTCCCACCATGGCTCCAGACCCTGGCTGGGTCCTTCTGTGGTGCCAGCATCAAAGCACAAGTCTGCTGGTGGGTGACTGTGTTTGAACCCGGGACCTCACACCCACTACACTGTCAGCCCGAGACCGCCATGTGGGCCCCTCCTTGAACAGACGTTCCCTGAGGGCACCCACAGGGTGATGGACCTGCACTAGGTGCTGGAGGCTAAACAAAGCCTCGAATAAGAACTCAGCCACAGGACTGAGGAGACACAGGCCAGGTCCCTACACCGCCTGGGTTTGATGGCTGGCCCTGAGCCCAATTCACAAATGTAGAAACTGAGGCACAACTCCATGAAAGAGAGGAAAGAGATAGAGTAGGGGGGCCTGGCTGTTGTCTATAGGATGAGTCTCAAGTCTGGCATGCCACAACCTGGGTTTGATCCTCGACACCCCATACTGTCTCCAGAGCACTGCCAGGAGTGATTCCTGAGTATAGAATCAGGAACAACCCCTGAGCACTGCCGAGTGTGGATGAAAAACAAAACAAAATCCAAGACAATATAGGTAAAATCTCAGCTAGACAAGGGCACAGTTTGGGGAGCGGGAGACAGGTGCTAGGGTGCAGGGAGGAGCTGCCTGTAGGAGGTGCCATGCGGTGCTCACGTGATAGCTGCAGTGTTCCTGGACCACCACGCGATTGGCAAAGGTCTCGTTGTGGGCATCAATGAGCAACGTCCGCTCTCTCCAGTTCAGGATGTTTCGCTGCACGAACACCACATGTTCCACGCCTGCGATCTGCGGGGGCCGAGTGGGGTTTGCTGCAGGGCATTTTGGGGTGGGAGGACAGGGGAACATGCCCCTCCCTAGCAGGTCCTGGTCACTCCCAGGGACACCCAGGGTTCAGGCCAAGACCCTTCCTTCTCCCACGGACCCTGCTCTGCCCTCAGATTGGACTATCGAATCTAGAGTCCCACTCCCTGCATGAGCCCTGGACCCCCGGGTGGTCCCCCCAAGATGCCCCCTACCCCCAGGCTCCCACCTTGCGCAGCAGCCGGGGGGCCTCAACACGCAGCCGGCAGCTTCGTTCCACCACATGCACCGCCCCGTCGGGACTTCGGGACTCACTCAGAACCTCACTTCCCAGGAACACAGGGATCTGTGGGCAGGTGGGGAAGCGCTTCTCATAGGCCTGAGGGGCAAAGCGAGGACTGAGTGAAGGAAATGGGGAGCTGGACTTCTCCCACTCTGGCTGCTGTGTCCCACATCTTCCAGGAAAAACACTCCAAGATCCTGATTGAGTGGCAGGAGGAGAAGGAACTTCCTGGGTGCCCTGACATCATTTGACTGGCCCCATAGTGCTCAGAGCTAACTCTTGGCTCTAAGCTCAGGGATCATTCCAGGCAGGGCTGGAGGGATCATATAGGGGGCCAGGAATTCAACCTGTGTAGGGACTGAGTCCAGGAAGCAGGCATGTATCCTCACTTCTATTATCTCCGGGTCCCACTGTATTTATTTCATGTTAGTTGGGGACCACACCTGGGTTGTGGTGTTGAGGGCTGCTCCTGATACAGTCTCAGGGATCACTCCTGATAACCTGGGGGGACCCCCTGTTACCAAGGTCAAAGCCAGACTCCAGTATGGGCTCTCTGGCCTAGACTTCAAGTATTTTTGTTTTGTTTTGGTTTGGTTTGGTTTTGGTTTTTGGGTCACACCCGGCAGCACTCAGGGGTTCCTCCTGGCTCTACGCTCAGAAATCATTCCTGGCAGGCTCAGGAGACCCTATGGGATGCCCAGATTCGAACCACTATCCTTCTGCATGCAAGGCAAATGCCCTACCTCCATGCTATCTCTCCAGCCCAAGGACATCAACGCTTTTTAATTTTTTTTTCCTTTGTTTTTTGGGCCACACTGATTTCCTGGGACCCTCAGCTGAAGAGGGTGACTGCTCACAGTTCTGTGCTCAGGCCTCAGGCTGGGGTCAAATCTGAGCCTCCTGTGCCAGAGAGAGTGACCGTGCAGCAGGGAAGATGCTCGCCTTGCATGCTACTAACCCAGATTCTATGGCAGGCACCCCATAGAGTTCCCCAAGCACTGCCAAAAGTGATCCCTAAGCTCAGAAGCAGGAGTCATCCCTGAGCACCGCTAGGTGTGGCCCCAAAAAGCAAACATGCAAAATATGAGTCTCCTGGGCCCGGAGAGATAGCACAGCGGTGTTTGCCTTGCAAGCAGCCGATCCAGGACCAAAAGGTGGTTGGTTCAAATCCCGGTGTCCCATATGGTCCCCCGTGCCTGCCAGGAGCTATTTCTGAGCAGACAGCCAGGGGTAACCCCTGAGCAATGCTGGGTGTGGCCCAAAAAACAAAAAAACAAAAAACAAAAAACAAAAATATGAGCCTCCTGTACACTACATATGCGCTCAGCCAGACCCTGGGAACAGCATTTTCTTTTTATATTTTTCTTTTTTAATTTTTATTTTTGGTTTTGGGGCCATAACCTATGGTGCTCAGGGGTTACTCCTGGCTCTGCACTCAGAAGTCTCTCCTGGGGCCCGGAGAGATAGCACAGTGGCGTTTGCCTTGCAAGCAGCCGATCCAGGACCAAAGGTGGTTGGTTCAAATCCCAGTGTCCCATATGGTCCCCCGTGCCTGCCAGGAGCTATTTCTGAGCAGACAGCCAGAAGTAACCCCTGAGCACCGCCAGGTGTGGCCCAAAAACCAAAAAAAAAAAGTCTCTCCTGGCAAGCTCAGGGGACCATATGGGGTGCTGGGGATCAAACCCAGGTCTGTCCTGGGTCAGCAGCGTGCAAGGCAAATGTCCTACCACTGTGCTATCACTCGGGCCTAGAACTTTCTCTTTTTTTTTTTTTTTTTTTTTTTTTTTTGGTTTTTGGGTCACACCTGGCAGTGCTCAGGGGTTATTCCTGGCTCCAGGCTCAGAAATTGCTCCTGGTAGGCACAGGGGACCATATGGGGTGCCGGGATTCGAACCGATGACCTCCTGCATGAAAGGCAAACGCCTTACCTCCATGCTATCTCTCCGGCCCCAAGAACTTTCTCTTTTTTTTAAATTGTTTTGTTATTTGTTTGTTTGGGGGTTTTGTTTGTTTGTTTGGGTTAAGACTACATCTGTATGTGGGGCCAGTCCACAAGGACGGGAACCAATCAGGACATCCAGGTTCTTGCTCCAGACTACACCAACCTTCAGCCTTGTGCAAGAAATGAAACCAGGGGCCCGGAGAGATAGCACAGAGGCGTTTGCCTTGCAAGCAGGACCAAAGGTCCTGGACCAAAGGTGGTTGGTTCGAATCCCGGTGTCCCATATGGTCCCCCGTGCCTGCCAGGAGCTATTTCTGAGCAGACAGCCAGAAGTAACCCCTGAGCATTGCCGGGTGTGGCCCAAAAACCAAAAAAAAAAAAAAAAAAAAAAAAGAAATGAAATCAGCCAGAACCAGAGGCACCGGCAAAGTGGGACCTGCCCTGCTCTTGGGAGACCACTGGGGGCATCTGTGACTGGCAGTGTCCATGCCAGGTCTTGGCCACGTGGCCCAAAATGAGGATCAGCTTGAGCTCCAGAAATAGTGTCGTCAGTAGAAGTCATGTGCCTCCTCCATCATGCCAGAGGCTCCCGGCTCTGCTGCAGGGGTAGGGCCCAAAGAGACAGATGGGTCAGAGCCAAGGCCCTTGGCAGCACCCACCCCCCATCCTGCTCAGATGCATCACACGGCCTACCCAATCTGCAGGCCTGGTAGGGCTGGGAAAGCAGCTCAACAAGCCTGTCAAGGATCCTCCCAGTTATTCTCCTCCCAGTGGAATCAGACACAAGACAAAACCGAGGAGACCTACTCAAGCAAAGGCCCCCACTGCCCGCTCCCTGTTTTTCCACTGTCCAGACAACAAGAATGCATGGGGTTGCCTTCAAGTGAATCACAACTGTCCCAGCTCTGAGAGGTCCCCCCCCATCCCCTGGCCGTGCATCTGGGGATCAGGAGCCTCTGGATAAGGACCCTGCCCATGTCCTGTCCATGTCAGGGCCTGTCTGCAGGGCATCCCTGCCAGCTGCACTGCCATGCTAGCCTTACCAGGGTATGCAATGCCCCACTGATCCCCACTTTGCAGACATGCAAGCTGAGGCTCATGAAGGCAAAGAAGCTTTCGTGGCACCCCAGAGTCATTCAGCAGCCTCCACGACCTGACCCATGCCAGACCTTGAACCTCCCCCTCTGCCCCTCGGGGTTCTGAGCAAAATTGACAAGTATTGGTGGTTTGCAAATACCAGACATCTAGAAGCCAGGGAGAGGGACCTCAAGTGGCTGGTTTGCATCCCTACCCGAGGCCTCAGATGCTGCCCTGAACATGCCCTGCTGAATACTCTTGGCCCCTGGGCAGTCAGCACCAGCAGGAACTTCCACTGACAGGCTCTGAAGCCCGGCCCCTGCTGCCAACATCTTACTGTCATTTCTCTGCACACAGCTTGACATGGACTGAGTCACTCTGACCCAGCCTGGCTGCTCTGTCTCTCAAGGCTCCACTGTTTCTAGAACCTTCCAGAGGGCAGGGCCTCATTCCTTCCTCTAGAGACCCCCTATGAAATTAGAACACGCCTGATCCCCCACCCCCCCACATGGCACTTAGGACAGTCACTGGGGCAGCAGCAGCCAGGCTTCTTCCTTCTGCAAAGAGACCAAAATTGGGGAATTCCATAAGGCACTCAGAGAAGGCCCTGGAAGCCAGGACAGCACCTGCTTCAAGCCCAGAAATGCTATTTCTGCTCAGAGCTCAGAGCCTCCTCCTCCTTCCTGCGCTTCCTCATGCAAATTCAAGGATGCTGTTCTCCCTACCTCCTGCTGCCTAGGGTGTGAAAAGAGGGGACTGTACTCAAGCTTCTAGCCGGAATCTCATCTTCCCTTCCCAGAACCCAGAACACGGAGAGCCTGTTAGGAGATGGGCCAATCCCCAGCCTCTCAGCTGCTGCTTCTACACCGGGGTTAGATAAACCCTCACCCAGAGATGCTCAGAGGCTCCTCTTGGCTCTGTGCTCAGGGATCACTCCTATTTGGGGGGGGGGGAAACACCTGTGATCTGTGCTAGGAACCAAACCAGGGTTGACCATGGGCAAAGCCAATGCCCTCCCCCACTGTGTTCTGGTGCCCGCCCCTTAGATGGTTCATTTCGTTTTGTTCATACGTGGGCCCATGGGACACAGGAGCAGGACTTGGATGTAGCTAGTGTGTCTGTTTGTTTCTAGTCAGCGCTTGTCTCGTTTCTAGGCCTCGCTTCACTGGGGACCCGAGAGGCCGGCCCGCTCATGGGATCTGGGAGGAACCCAGAGACTCACAGGAGGGAGAAAGCGGGGTGCTGGGGAAGTAGGCAGATGTGAGTGCACCAGCCAGACCAGGAGGGGGCCACAGTCCATCTCAGCACAGTGGCTGCTATCTACACTGTGAGCGGGATGTGGGTTCCCAGACAGATCTGGGGACCAAGGCACAGCCCATCTCAGCAGAATGGCTGTTGTCTACACGGCAGGCACCCCCACTGGCAGATTCTGGGCACTGCTGCTCACACTCCACTAGGGAGACTGGGAGGAAGTTGCTGATCTTCCTGATGACTCAGCCCAGAGTGCCCTTCCCCCAGTGCTCCCGGATCAAAGCAGCTGCTCCGGGGCACTGACTCAGCCCACACACACAGACTCCTCCAGCCCTCTTGTCTTTTTATATTTGTCATTCTGGGAGGGAGGGAGAGTCTGGGGCCATGCTGAGTGGTGTCGGGTATGGAGCCTGATGATGCTCCGAAATCCATATGCAGGTCCTGAGACTGGACCAGGATTCGACTACATGCGAGATGCACTCCTTTAGTTTCTACTTTCTACACACATACATGTTCATAGATGCTCACATTCCCTCACAGTGCACGCATGTACACATACACACATGCACATGTTTAACATATGCGTGCACTCTCACACAAGCACACTCACACATATGAACACCCTGCACACACAATTGTACTCGGTAACCAGGAAGAGAGGAGTGACTCCAGGATCAGGCTATTTCTTTTTGTTTGTTTCCTGGACCACATCCGGTGGTGTTCAGGGATTATTCCTGGCTCTGCACTCAGAACTCACTCCTGGCAGGCTCAGGGGACCAGGCTCAGGATGCTGGGATTCGAACCGCCATCCATCCTGGATCAGCTGCGTACAAGGCAAATGCCCTGGGCCCAGAGAGATAGCACAGCGGCATTTGCCTTTTAAGCAGCCGATCCAGGACCAAAGGTGGTTGGTTCGAATCCCGGTGTCCCATATGATGCCTCGTGCCTGCCAGGAGCTATTTCTGAGCAGATAGCCAGGAGTAACCCCTGAGCACTGCCGGGTGTGGCCCAAAAACAAAAAAACAAAAAAAAAGCAAATGCCCTACTACTGTGCTCTCTCTCCAACACCCAAAGTTAAGTTCATCTTGACCAGGGTAGGCTATTTTTGGATGGTGCAGTGTGGAGCCTGTGTTGATACTCAGCTCTGACTCGAATGAAAAAGGCAAGCTCTGTGTTGTGTGTGTGTGTGTGTGTGTGTGTGTGTGTGTGTGTGTGTTGGAGACACACCAGGCTGTGCTTACTCCCCACTCTGTGCTCAGGGATCACTTCAGGAGGTTCTCAGGGGACTCTGTGCAGTGCCAGGGATCAAACGTTTCCACATCATCTTGGTGCCAGACCAAGCCTTAGTCCCTGCGCTACCTCTGCAGCCTGAGGGAAAACATGAGAAACAGAGGAGGCCTTTGGATATGCCAGGAACGGCCACTGCGGCTTCTGTGCGATGCTGCTTTGCACCTCCATCCTGGCTGGGAAGTGTCCGAGGTGATGGGGTGACCTACATGCCTGCCAGGCAGGGTGCTTACACCCTCCGCCCAGTTCTCAGCAGGACTCATCTTCCTATGTCACTCAGCATTCACTTCTGAGGGGGCACTGACTGACCGTGTCACAAGTAGGAATCAGCGGTGAACTCACATGGGTATGTGACGAGTTAAGTGAGCAGTGAGGGCCAGCATGCACCCTAGAACCTCTGAAATCAGAGGATTCCCTCTAGTCAGCAGCTCCTGTCCTTCTCCGAGGGCAAATCAGAGTCCCACAGGGCACAGGGCCCTGTTCAGCTCAGTGATCCAGGGTAGAAAACATTGCTTCTCTTAATCTGTTAGCAACAGGATCAGATGACAGGCCCTGGAGAACTCATTTAAACTCATTTAAATTAGGTCCCTGCTGCTTTATTAAAACTACCTCCCTGGCAACCACATAAGGAAAGAAGGCCCAGGCCCAGGTGAAGGGCTGTCTGTCTGTCTGTCTGTCTGCAGAGAGCACTGGTGAAGAAGCTCTTTGCTCAGTTACAAGCTGTTTACCAACAAGGCAGCCAAGCAAGGCAGGTTCTTAAATATTTTAGCAGTTGCTGGCTGCAGCTGTCACCTTCGTAACCTTCCTGAGACAAGGCAAGTAAACGGTTGGGAAATCCTACTCCCAATTCTAATCCTCCTCTTGCTCCTGTAGGTGATCAGAAGCCAAGCAGGGGCTGAGCAGATTCTAAGTAAAACCTGAACCCCCAGAGCTGCCAGATTCAAGACCATCCTATTGGGCCCTCTGGTTATGACAAGAGATTCCCAAAGCCTGAATAGTGGCTAGAGGGACACAGGACCTGCAGATACAGGATCCCAGATGTCTGGCTGTGAACCCCGACTGAGATGCTTAGTTTTCTGACCTCAAATCTCTGCCACGGGGCCAGAAGAATAGCACAGTGGATAAGTGCTGGCCTTGCCAACAACCAGTTCCTATTCAAATCCCAGCAGCATATATGGTTCCCCCCAAGCACACCCAGAAAAGATTCCTGAGCTCAGAGCCAAGAATAGCCCCTGAGCACTACTGGGTGTGGCCCAAACACCCCCAAAGAAACCTCTGCCATGTACTTTCTGATTCCTCCGAAAGTCGTGTGCAATCCAGACACCTGGACACGTGACTCAACACTGGGGTGGAGTTCAGAGGTCACCGGTTCTAAGCCCCCCTTGACTTTCTCCACCCTCTGATAGGCCTGACTCTGAGGGATGCAGGCACACCCTAGTAATAATAGCCCGTTATCCCTCACAGGGTTCAGACATTAACCTAGTCTCCGTGGGTCCCATCTCTGCAAAATAGCAGGGTCCAAGAGCCATGGGGTACAGCCTGCCTACAGTGCCCTCTCTGAGCTTTGATCTCAAAGAACCTGCCTCTATGGAGAAGTACTTGATAGGACAGTGATTAAGATGCTGTGTGGGGTAAATGGCTAGCTGGGCTTCGATCACTGGTACTGAATAGGTCCCCAAAAATATAAACCTTGAGCATTGCCAAATGTGGCCCTGGTTCCAAACAAAAAATACAACTAATAATGATTTAAGAAAAAAACTATTAATAATAACTAACTGAAGTGATACTCAGGGGCATTAATAACATGCCAGGCTCTGTCTTGGCACCCACTTCCCTTCAGTGCTCACCTGAGACTTGGAGGAGCAGGGCCCAGAGGGTGGGCAGTTCCCCACCTCCTGAAGGGGGTGTCCCGAGAGAGCTTCCCAGGCAGTCCACTCATCAGATAAGCCACACTTTTTTATTTTTTGTTTTTTGGGCCAGACCCAGTGGTGTTCAGGGGTTACTCTTGGCTCTGCACTCAGAAATCACTCTTGGCAGGCTCTGAGGACCATATGGGATGCCGGAGATCAAACTTGGGTTCATCCCTAGACGGCTGCATGCAAGGCAAACACCCTACCACTGTGCTATCTCTCTGGCCCCTAAGCCACACTTTTAAATGAAAGACAGAGAGGATCATATGACAGTGTGTGTAAGCTCACAGACCTACATGTGAGCCTCAGCCACTGGTGGTACCAGTGGATCAATAGAACAGTGATCATTTGGTCAGTGGATCGGATATTGGGAATCCACATGTTAAACAGGACTAGAAAGGATCTCTCAGGGCTGGAGTGATAGGACAGTTGACCTGCACAAGGCCAACCTGGGTTTGATTCCTGGCATCCCATAGGGCCCCTGAGCCCACCAGGAATGACCCCAGAATGAAGAAGCAGGAATAAACCATAAGTACCATTAGTGTGGTCCCAAAGGCAAAAGAATAAATGCATAAAAGAGGAAAAACTGAAGAAGCAAGCTTGTCTGGCTACCCGGAGGCTATAAAGGGCCAAAATGCGCCTGGCATCTCACCCCTGCTGAGGGCCAGTGTCCAGCTGATGAACAAAGCTATACACAGGCTCAGAAAACCCCCTTTGTGCCCACACTGAGTGCAAGTCATGTTGAGCTCTGCAGCTCTCAGGGCACAATGATGATTTGTAAACAGTCAGCAAAGTGGCTTTGTTGCTGAGGTCCGGGCTGAACCAGGCCTGGAGGGAGATAAAAGGAGAGAGGCTTGGCTGCCTCAGAATAATGCCAATAATCAATGAGCAAAGACAGAGGGAGCAAAGGCTGCAATCCAGTTCCCTGCACATCCCCAGAGCCCCCATCAGCATCCACCATGAAGGTTTCTTGCATGAGGGGCTTTGAATCCTCCTCACTGGCCCTCTGGGGCAGCCACACTTCCTGACCAAGGTGGTGAGCCCATCTTCCTGCCCCGCTACCTAAACAGGCATGTTCTACAGAAAAGCCAGCATCAATGTTTCTGAGAATCGCAAATGAACTGAATGATGCTTATGCATACTAAGCCCACACAGCAAGGAAACATTCTGAACTTTCCAACGACTTTCCAGCAATACATGTCCATGGCTGCCTGGACTCTCCCAGAGAAACCAACAGAGTCTCTCATCTATGGAGTGAGAGAATGAATGAATTCCAGGGCCTAAGAATGAGTGAGCAGTTAGGAGCCCTAGACAAAGAACAAAAAAATATTCATCTTTAGTCCCCTTATAAGGGGGCTTCTGGTTTGCCCCAACACTAGCCGCAGCAAAAACTACCTTTAATCTCCAGAAGCAGCAACAATCTAAAAAAGTGCCAGAAACATCCCAGCTCCACAGCAAAGGACTCACACAGAGAACTCAGCAATACTCCAAATCTCATTCCAGGTCCTGACTCTTCTTTCCCAGGTTCGATCCCCACCACTTCCAAAGGGTCACCCAAACCCCACCAAGAAGGTTTCCTGAGCACAGAGCCAAGCAGGACACCTGAGCACATCTGGGTCTGCTCCAATAAACAAAAAAGGCAAAGAAAAGAAAGGCAGGTTCTTAGAGTAAAATTGTGCGGGACACACATGTGCACACAGACACATACGCACCTGAACACACATAGTACAACATCACCCGATATGCAAGTCCTCAGTGGGAGGGGCTGGGGTGAAATGCAGAGGTTGGGGGACACTTGGGAGTTGCTCAGACTTTCGATATAAATGGGGACAAGGACCATGTGGTAGAATCCGCTTCCCACAAATGCCTATTTGTGCCAGCCCTGTGAAAGAGCCCAGAAAGGGCACATTTGCTCCTCAATACACCACCAGCAGCTGCCCCTATACTTCTAGGTGCAAAGCCAGTGATCCACTGACCCCAGGATCACTGATCCACTAAGCCCCTGATGACTGACCAATGGCCACTGATCCAGGAGTAGAGTCTTTGAGCCACACCAGGGACCTGTTGACAGATCCCAGCTGGATCATGTAGTGCTGGGACTCAGCTCTGGAGGATGGTGCCTGGACCGTGCCCCTGACAGCCCTGCTCTCAGCTTATTGCAAGGCAGGACTCAAGCATTTCTATTTTCCAGACACAGACCTCAAGGGTCCTTCCCATACCCAGCCTCAGTTTTGCGGTAGCAATGTGGGACTTCTGCAGGCGAACTGGGAATAAAGACCATCCAGTGAACCCTGCTGGGTGTTCTCGGCCTCCTTCCAGTCATTGTCATTGTCATTATCACACTTAAGGACATCACTGGCCTGACCACCCCAGAAGCCTACTTTTCAGGGGTATGTGTGTTCAGGGGGGGCAGAGATGAAGGAGCAGACACTGCTCCATGAGGGAAAGACAGACCTTGGGATATGAGCAGTAGGCAAAAATCTAGGACGTAGAGGGGTCAGGGACAGAGGGGTCTCTCCCAGGTCAGCTGAGAAGGCCCCCTGGGCACCTCCTTCCCACCACAACTGTTCTCCTGCACACCCAGACATCTCCTACTCCCCACTCACCGCCATCACCAGCTCAAAGGGGTACTTGTAGATGCGGACAGGAGATTGGTACTTCTGTACCATGGCCTCGCAGTAGCCACTGAAGGAACACAGAGCCTGGGGCAAAGAGCGGTAATGAGACTGCAGTTCCCAGCCCACTGTGGACACCCTTCTGCCAGACCCTCTGGTCCACCCACACTAACCCCCCCCATCCCATCGTCAGCAAAGCCATGGGAGCATGTTCTTCAAGCTGGGCCAGGCCTACCTCTCGCAAAGCTGTGTTCTTCACTGGGCCACCCAAGCACCTGCCTTGTTCATTACCCACCGTTCCTCCCTGAACATACTCATCCCTCAGCAGGCAATTTGCACCCCCAAACTTTTCCCCTTCACAGCAAGGGCCCAGAAGCTCCCTTTGCTGCCACCCACATGCACGCATGCACGAGCATTTCCTGCATTTCCAGGATTCACTTCACCCACGCATCCGGCCATGCCATGAAGGCATTCTGACCCTGGAGCCCACCCCACCCCACCCCCAGAATCTCTACACTCGGCCCCCCTGCTTTGCTCCAAGTCACCCTGATACACTCTGATACAAATGCCCTCCCTGGAGACCACACAACTTTGCACATGTTCCCCCCTCACCCCCTAGCTGCTGCAGCCAGCGCCTACCCAATGCCAGCACGCACAGAATTCCTCCGAGGCACGCACACACACACACACACACACACACACACACACACACACACACACACACACACACACCCGCGGGCACGCACGCACACATCTGCACGCACAGCCTCCTGCCCCCAACCCCCTCCACCCTCACTCACCCTTCAGGATGAGTCTCCGGGGACACAGCCCCAGGGGATCGCAGCCCCGTGAAGGTGTGGCCTGGCCTCCTCGGCCGCTGGGTCTGGGGCGTCCGGACCCGCTGCACGCGCTGCGGCGGCCCTTTGATGCGGCCTGGCGGGGCCAAAGCGAGACCTGCCCGCTGAAGCCTTCCAGGACCCGGGACAGCGGAGACCCGGCCTAGCCCCGCCCCCGCATGGCCCCGCCCCTACGCAAGGGCCCGCCCCTCGCTTGACAATTTCAGCCTTTTGACCACGCCGCCACCCGGCCCTGGCTCCAGATTGGCTACATCTCAGGAGGCCACGCCCCTCCTGGCCACGCCTCTACGAGCTCCCAACCAACGGAAGGCCCCTCCCCTGGAAGGCCCCGCCCACAGCCTACGCGGCCACGCCCATGTATCTTTCATGTATCTTTCATTCACTGCAGCTGTGACCGAACGTCAGAGATTACTAAGGAGGAAACCGAAAGCATCGCCTTCGCCTCCGTGGTTTATATTCCGGTGGAGGGGACAGACATTGAATCAGGCAAACTTATGAGAGTGAAAGAGGCCCAGGGGAGAAAAAAGAAAATACTAGGGCTGGAGAGATAGCATGGAGGCAGGGCATTTGCCTTACATGCAGAACGACGATGGTTCGAATCCCGGCATCCCATAGGGTCCCCTGAGCCTGCCAGGAGCGTTTCTGAACGCAGGAGGAACCCGTGAGCACTGCCGGGTGACTCGAAAAAACAAAAACAACAACAACAACAACAACAAAAAGAGGCCCAGGAAAAAGAAAAGAAGCAGAGAGGCAAAAAAAGGAATGTGACTGGGCCCGGAGAGATAGCACAGTGGCGTTTGCCTTGCAAGCAGCCGATCCAGGACCAAAGGTGGTTGGTTCAAATCCCGGTGTCCCATATGGTCCCCCGTGCCTACCAGGAGCTATTTCTGAGCAGACAGCCAGGAGTAACCCCTGAGCACCGACAGGTGTGGCCCAAAAAAAAAAAAGAAAAAAAAAAAAGAAAAAGAAAAAGAAAAAAAGAAAGGAATGTGGCTCAGGAGTGGAATATTTAGACTCATTTTATTTTATTTTATTTTATTTTATATGAACTCATTTAACACACACCAAACCCCTCCAGCTCTCCCAGGATGGCCTCAGGTCTCCATCTCCCTTCCCTCCAGATCCCCATCTGTGGATTCTGGAAGCGTCTGAAAGTGGTCTGTGAGATAGACGTCTTGTCAGCATTCTGTCTTGTCAGAATGTCAGCATTCTATTCAGTAAATAGAATTCATTTACTTGGGTTTGCTGAGCACCTGCTACTGCCAGCCTGTGGTGGCCTTGCCCGTGCACAGGTGACTCAAACAGGCATATCTGTCCCTTGCAGGCCCACAGTCCTGGGCGTGGTACTGAGGGAGTTGTGGGCGATACAGCTGATACAAGTGTATCAGCCAGCTCTGATCACAGTCTCCGTGATTCATTCCTTTTATTTGTTTTGTTTTGTTTTATTTTGTGTTATTGCCACTCCCAGTGGTACTCATGACTTACTCCTGACTCTGCGCTCAGGAATCACTCCTGGCAGTGCTCAGGTGACATGGTCTAACCTCAGTCGGCCATGTGCAAGGTCCTTCCTGTTCTACTATCTCTCCAACCTTTCACTTGTGGGTCATTCATTGTCTCTTTGGGGATACTTGTGCTCTGCCAGGGCATGGATCTGTGTCTAACCAGTGTCCTAAGGGTTTCACTGGGATCTTGGGACTTAGCAGCATGTGCGAGGTAGGGGATTGTCTTGACAAAGGTCGAAGATGGGGATGGAACACGAGATTCCTGATATTACCACAAGGGGGCAGCAAACAAGAGTTCATGAGTCCCGGGTCTGCACAGGTCTGGGTTGAGGGGTAACAATGTCCAGGGACATTTCTTGGAACCCCAAAACCTCAGGGAGATGCCCAGGTTCCCGGAGAACAGTTTTTGCCTGGCACAGACGGGTCACAAAGCCTGTTATTTGTTGGCAAAGTATAAAGGGTGAGTTGGCACAAATCACAGGTACATTCTGTGCCTAAAAGAATGTGGGGTGGTGGTCTGTCCAGCCCTTCCATTTCCTAACACTGCCCTCCAGGATGCTCAGTGCATGGCAACCCTGGAGTAGCCAAACTGGGAGGTGGGGGAGGCTCTGTTCAGAAACGCCACCGCCTGGTCCATCCTACAACCCCTGCATGAGTCTCCTTAGCCACAGGAGGTGACAGATGTGGGCCTAGAGAAAGGGGACAAAGGAACAGGGAGGAACCCCCAAGGCTCTGGGGGAGGCTTTGGGCTGCTTTCCTGGCCTATTCCACCCTCCCCAGTCCCCAACAGACTCTTGAGTAGGAGGGGCCCAGCTCCTGGGGCCCCAGGGGAGCAAGTAATAACACCACCTACCATGTGGTGCCTATTATGAGCTGTTTCCCCACTAATTATTCCTGCCATTACCAGTCCTCGTGGTACTTGCTGTACCGGGCTTACTCCTAAGGCCTTACAGATGTTCATGCATTTAATTCTCAAAAATCAGCCCCCCCCCCCCCAGAATGCAGAAAATGTGTGGGATTCTGGGGAAAAGGGGGTACAAATGCCCCCACATGGTGTGAATCACACAGAGCCACACAGGCATTCTGTAGCTGTCACCCAAATTAAAAACCAAAACCAGAAACAAGCTCTCAAGGTCAACCCTATTTTTTATTTTATTTTTGGGACACACCCAGCTGTTGTTAGGGCTAACTTCTGATGGTGCCCAGTCAAACTGAGCTGGCCACATGCAAGGTAAGCACCTTTTAGTTTTGTTTTAGGGCCACACTCAGCTTTGCATTCAGGAATCACTCCTGGTGGTGACCAGGGAAACATATGGGATTCCAGGAATCAAATTCAGGATGGCTGCATGCAAGACCTCCTATGTTTTCTCTGGCCCCAGATCCAAAGTATGTTCATCGTTGTTTTTGTTTTGTTTTGTTTTGTTTTTGTTTTTGGGCCACACCCGGCGGTGCTCAGGGGTTACTCCTGGCTGTCTGCTCAGAAATAGCTCCTGGCAGGCACGGGGGACCATATGGGACACCAGGATTCGAACCAACCACCTTTGGTCCTGGATCGGCTGCTTGCAAGGTAAATGCCACTGTGCTATCTCTCCGGGCCCTTTCATCCTTGTTTTATTTATTTCCAAGAGGAACCTAGGAGGCCCTGGGACTCCATTGTCAATTCTCAGGTGACAATTTAATTGTGGGGTATGAGAATTGGGGGTATCCAATATAGTGAGCCATAGGTATTAGTTAAAGATCCCCCATCTCTTGAATTGGACAATATGGTGAAGCCAATGTCTTTCCTAATCCACATCTCTCAGAGCTGAAAAGCAGTACCCGTGTCTCTCCATATGGGAAGTGGACCACGTGCCCTACCAGCTCCCAGAGTGCCCCCAGGATGGGGGGGTAGCAGTATAAACCCTAAATGCAAGCTTCCTTCTCTGTTTCTCCTTCTAGGGTGACCACTGCCACACCCACAAAAGTAGAGCCCTCATCCATCAGTATGTGTGGAGACTCGGGGCTCCAGGAGAGTTGGTCCTGGAATTGGGGTGCACCTGGCTCGCAAGATAGATGACCCCTTGAAGGGAATGAGAGGAAGGGCCAGTGAGATAGGGGCAGGGGTTAAGGCACCTGCTTGGATTGTGGCAGATGTGGATTTGATCCCTGGCACCCCCCAAACTACAGGCTGGCTCAGAATTCCCTGCAGGCTTGGTCCAGATAGCATCAAGAAGTGCCTGGAGGAGGCCCTAGAAGCACCGCTTAGCACACATACCTCAAATAATAGTGCAGAGGGGCCGGGCGGTGGCGCTAAAGGTAAGGTGCCTGCCTTGCCTTCGCAAGCCTTGGACGGACCGCGGTTCGATCCCCCGGTGTCCCATATGGTCCCCCAAGCCAGGAGCAACTTCTGAGCACATAGCCAGGAGTAACCCCTGAGCGTTACCAGGTGTGGCCCAAAAACCAAAAAAAAAAAAAAAAAATAGTGCAGAAAAGAAAGGAAGGAAGGATACTAAAGGTGCAGACAGCCTGGGGTCAGAGTGATAGGGCTCAGGGGGCTGAAAGGCTGGAAGGATCAAGCCTGAACCCCCTGTCCCATCCCTGGATATGCCCACTTAATTTTTTTGGGGGGGCCACACCCGGCGGTGCTCAGGGGTTACTCCTGGCTGTCTGCTCAGAAATAGCTCCTGGCAGGCACGGGGGGTGGGGGGACCATATGGGACACTGGGATTTGAACCAACCACCTTTGGTCCTAGATCAGCTACTTGCAAGGCAAACACCACTGTGCTATCTCTCCGGGCCCTGACCACTTAATTCTAAGATCCAAGTGAGTTGATCCAGCCTTGGCTTTCAGCACCAGGGAAGTTTCAGGAGCAGCTGCCTGAGTGGAAACTTCACCCCCAAAGTTCCAGGACCACCCCGCTTCCCAAAATGACTCCTCTGCCCTTTTCCCACCCTCTCCGACAGCAGCCTCACCATAGCCTCACGGAGAAGCCCCATGACTGTGAGACCTGGGAGATCTGGCATGAATCCCGTGTCCTGGTGCATGAAAGAAACATCCTGAGATTGTCTCTCACTTCCCCTCACTGCCCCTCACTTCTGCTCACTTCCCCTTACTTCCCCTTACTTCCCCTCACTTTTTTCACTGCCCTTCACTTCTGCTCACTTCCCTTCACTTCCCCTCACTGCCCCTCACTTACCCTTACTTGCCCTCACTGCCCTTAACTTCCGCTCACTTCCCCTCTCTTCCCCTCACTTCCTCTTATTTCCCCTCACTTCCCTTCACTGCCCTTCACTTACCCTCACTGTCCCTTAATGCCCCTTACTTCCCCTCACTTCTGCTCACTTCCCCTTACTGCCCCTCACATCCCTTCATTGCCTTTCACTTCCGCTCACTTCCTTTCACTTCTCTCTCACTTCCCCTTCCCTGTCCCCTCACTTCCCTGTCACTTTCCGACTCCTGCACCACCACCAGCACCTCCGGCCCCATTATTTGGCCCCCAACGGAACAGTTTGGCCAGTACTCTTTCTTCTCCCTGAGTGGCTGCAGGCTGGCTCCAAGCCTGGCGGCTGTGACCTGCATGGGTGTAGATGCGCTTTCAGGGTGAGTTCCTCGGGCGATGCCCTGGAGTGGTATCGAGGCTACACAATCTCCACAATCTCCATTTCCTTCTCTCTCTCTCTCTCTCTCTCTCTCTCTCTCTCTCTCTCTCTCTCTCTCTCTCTCTCTCTCTCTCTCTCTCTCTCTCTCTCTCTCTCTCTCTCTCTCTCTCTTGCTCCCATTTCTCTCTGTCTCTCTCTTCTTCCCCACTTCCCCACTCTTTTCTCTCCACACCTTTCGGTACTCAGGGCTGACTCCTGGTGAGTCTTAGGGGACCATACTAGATGTCAGGGATCAAACTCTGTGCAAGGCAGGTATCTTAGCCATGTCCTATCTCTCCAATCCCATTTCCTCTTTTTAGAAGAGTCTCCATTTCCTGTTGGGGAAGCATTTTGCACCCATTCTCTCTCTCTCTCTCTCTCTCTCTCTCTCTCACTCTCTCTCTCTCTCTCTCTCTCTCTCTCACACACACACACACACACACACACACACACACACATACACACACACACACACACATGGTTCTCATATTTTCTTTGTTGCAATCCTCCCTGAAGCTCCTTTCCCAGCTCTGAGAGATGTAGGTCTTTCCAGGACTGGGCGGGGTGGAGCTGGAGCAGGGACCCAAGAGCTAGGAGGACTGGAAATGTGACCAGAGCCAATTGAGGTGACTCGAAAACTGCACCCCCAGCAGGGATTAAGTCTTAGCAGAGCTAAGGGAATGGCCGGAATGTAGCAGAGTGGAAAAACGCTCGCCCTGCCCAGCTATAGCAGGCAGAAGGCTCCCAACTGAGAGGGCAGATGACTGCAGATGGTAAAGAGCCAGAACTACAGAACAGGAGGTGGTAAGCCTGCCACCCCCAGGTGGGCCCCTGGTCCTGACTGAAGAAGTGGCTAGTCCTGGAGCTGCTGTGTCCAGCTGGGTCCCAAGTCCTGTAGGTGCTTCATGATAGTGCATTCTTGGCTTGTGCTGAAAAGCTGAGAGTTCAGACTGGTCAGGTTGAAACTTCCTGTTGAGAGCTTAGCATAGCACAGGGTTGTTGGTAGGGGTCCCTTTCCACCCCAAACCCTGATCACCCTCAGTCTTGGGTAGAAAGTCTTTTCTCCCAGTGTCCCCAGACCCTGGGACCATGACTTTGTTGGCTAGGGTGGTCTACTGTTGGGGACCCAGAAGAAATACCATCAGCACCCATAGCCAGCCCCAAGCCTATATCAATCCAGCCAACCCTGATCCTCTAAAACATTTCCCAGATCAGAACTATATTCCTATACTCTATTACTTTATATCAAGGGCCACAGCTCTTATTACATAAAGTGCTCAACAGATGGCTGCTTCATGAATGAATGAATGAATGAATGGAAATTCTCTCTCCCCCACCAAATTCTGACTCATAATTGTCCTGTTGGTTCTCTGGAAACTGTCCATAGGACCCTCTCAGTGCATTAATCTTCCAGCCACCTACCCACCATGGCAACTTCTGTTCATGTGTCCATTCATTTGTCCATCCCTCGATACGTGCATCCACTCAGTTAGCTGACTGTCCATCTATCAATGCATCTATTTGTCTGTTAATCTATCTATCTGTCCATCTATTATTCTACTTTTGTATCCTTCCATCCCTACATCTATCCATTCATCTGTCCCTCTCTACAGTTATATATCTACTCACCACTCTATCTGTTACAATATCCCCCTATTCACTCATACTCATTCACTCTTCCATCCATCCATCGATCCACCAACCATCATCCATCCTCCTTCTACCCATTCATAATTCATCCAATTATCCATTCATCTACTAATCCACCTATCCACCCATCCATCCATAAACTATCCATCCATCCCCCATCATCCAACTACGCATCCATCCATCCACCCACCGTCCACCTACCCACCCAAATGCTCTCACTCATCCATTACTTCAACAAAGCCTCTCTCCTTCATTTCCCTGCTGAGTAGTGGCAAAAGTAGGGCAGGCTGAGGTTGCAGGTTTAAATCCTGCGATCCCCTGAGTGTCTTGAGCAGACATTTTTTTTGTTTTTGGGGGTTTTTTGGGGGGGGGCCACACCCGGCGGTGCTCAGGGGTTACTCCTGGCTGTCTGCTCAGAAATAGCTCCTGGCAGGCACGGGGGACCATATGGGACACCGGGATTCAAACCAACCACCTTAGGTCCTGGATCGGCTGCTTGCAAGGTAAACACCACTGTGCTATCTCTCCAGGCCCTTGAGCAGGCATTTAACATATTCACATCTGAAGATGGTGAGCAGAGGAGGCTCGTCCAGTATCTCTATGTGGTGATGGTCCCCTCATAGAAACACATGTGCCAAGAGTCCCTCAACTCCAAGTCTTAACACGGGGCAGGATGCAGCTCCACTGTCTGACCCACATGCTTTATTCACCAAGTCCTTCCAACCTTTGTGCAAAGGCTGGGTGACTTGCAGTGGTCGGTTGGGAACTGAGGGCCAGAGCAATCAGCCCTCCCATGAGTTCTCATGGAGGAAGGCTCCATGGAGCAAAGATTCTAGCCAAACAGGCTTCCCACCAAGCAAGGGGCAGCTCATGGTCTGCCCCGCCAGCACAGAGTCCCTGATCCCCCAAGCTCAAGAGGGCATGGGGTCCTGACCTCTTGACCTGACCACTTCCCAAGGCTACCACACCCTGGATGGACGAGGCCCCAGAAATGCCACCCCACCGGTCTGGGCAGTGGATGCCCCTGCAGGCTGGGCAGGTGGGGTGGAGGAAGTCATTTGGGTGGTGAAGGGAGGAAGAGAGTTTTGGGGTGGGGTTGGGCTGCACGTCCTGCAAGAATCTCAGGCAGTGAAGAGCCTGTGGGGCCTCACCCAGGCACCCCCTGCTCTGACAGAGTGACCTGGTGAGGCACTCTAGGGGAGTTTTTGGTGGCTGCGCCTGGGTTTGGGGAGTGGTCAGGGAGACTGGCTGGAGATCACTTAGCTGCCTGGATAGCCCAGGACAGCGCCTATGTGGAGGGAAAGCTGGGGTGTGGTGGGGGACCAGCTGCCAGGTGGACATTGGGCAGCCAGGTCAGGAGCTCCAGGGGCCCTGATGGGTGGGGACATGATTACATTCTTGGGACCTGACTCAGGGTGGGCAGAGCAGCTGATTCACCTCGGACCCTCTCCTGGTTCTGCCAGGGCTCGGGGCTCAGCCTCTCCTGCAGCTCAGCCCCAGGCAGGTCCCCACTGGTGACTCAGTGTCAGGCCCCAGGGCCAACCTGACTTTCCATCCTTCCCATTGTTCTGGAGAAGAACAGTAAACATGTGTTACCAAACATGGTGCTACACCAGCCCCTGTCCCCACCTCCTGGACCGAGCATGGAGGGGGCAGCCAGAGGACCTCTGTGCCAGGAGGCTTCGAGCACCCCTCCAGCGCAACTCCATCTTACAGTTGGAGATCTAGGGTTCAGAGAGGGCAAGTCCCTTACCCATGCTCACACAGCAGAACACAAGGCAGGCAGCACTCAGACTTGGGGGGCTTAGCATTCTTGGGGACAGACAAACCAAGGGGACATCCTGCTCATAGCCCCCCTCTCTTGACCCTGAGTCCAAGTCCTCCTTCCACCCCGGATCCCCTGGAGGCTGACTGACTCTGGGCCAGGGACCCAAGCTTTGCAGTGTTCAGGGAAGCAGTGGGGACAGCCCTGCGAAGTTGGGGAGGTTGGGTGCCCACAGGAGCACGCCCCTGAACTGGGAGGGAGGACGGATCCTGCACAGCCCAGGAATGCTGCCCTTCTGGTTCCAAACTGGTTCACAGAGCACCGAGGAGAAGGAGGAGGAGGAAGAGGAAGAGGAGGAGGTGGTACCCCAGTTGCTGGGAGACAGTGACAGCTACAGGTGGGGTGCTGGTCTCCCCTATAGACTTGATACTTCCAGGGTGTTCGCAGCCTGACCCTGCTGATGAGCAAAAGGGGACAGAACTCAGGGCTGCTGGGGGCACTGACCTCTGCAATCTCCACCCACTAGGGACCCGCCAACAAGAGGCTGGGTCCCGGCCAGGTGGCTCCAGAGGGGATGAGTCACTTGGCAGGAGAGGGGCCCCCAGAGCTAAACAAACCCATCTGCCTGGTGTAGAGGGGAACAGGGCCCGGCCAAGCTGGCAGCTCAGGCCAGCTGATGTGTGTCTTGTACAGGCAGCTGTACTGGCACAGATGTCAGGAAAGGAGAGGGAGGAGCTGGGTGGTGAGGGGACCCTGCAGTTTCTCCCCAATTGGCTCCTTCCTCCCCACTGAGCTCCGATGAGTCAACAGGAGCCCTGCCAGGTAGAGGCTGTGGCAGGAGTCCAGTTGGGGATTCAGGGTCTTAGTGGCCTTTGGGGATAAGAAAAACATTGGTGCAGCCCCGCCCAGATACGGAGATAGTCTCCCTCTTCCTGGCATGGCGTGTGTGTGTGTGTGTGTGTGTGTGTGTGTGTGTGTGTGTGTGTGTGTGTGTGTGTGTGTGTGTATGTAGGAGCTTGAGGACAGCCCCTTGCTGGCGCCACGCCATGTGGCTGGACAAGAAGTCGCCAGCAATAAACCCCACAGGGCGGGCTCAGTGGCCATCACCAGCTGTCATTGTCACCATGGCCAGGGCCTCCCCAGCAGTGATCGTCACCTCCCCAGGAGCTGTGGAGACAGGAACAGTTCCAAGTTTCGAAACAGCCCTAAGACCTGCCAGTCCTGGGGATACCCCAGCTGGGCACTGCCCTCCCTCTGCAATGTTCTTTCTGCTCTTGTTTCTCAGGTGTCCCAGTGTGGGCCACAGAGGGGGTCCTGCTGTGCCCGTCTCGCAGACGAGAAACTTGGAGACCGCCCTGTGAGCTTTCACTGCTGAAAGGAGCAGAATGTGTCTCCTCCATAGCTGCCCACGCCTACCTTCGGCCTTTCTGCCTGAGCCCACCTGCCACCTCCCACCTGCCTGTCCCCGCCCCTGGTTCTGCTTCACTTCTGTGAGTCAGTCTGTCCATGCCCTTAGTCAGTGCCACCCCTGCCCCAGTGCACCCAGACACACACACACACACACACACACACACACACACACACACACACACGTAAGGAGAAAGGTCAGGGGGCATGAAGGATGCTCCCCTCTTTGAGCACAATTCACAGGAAGCATCTGTGGCACAGAGCAGCTACTGCAGAACTTGGGTCCAATCCCTGCAGTTGCTGAAACCTGAATCAAATTGGGCACCTAGGAGGTGAAGCCCAAAGGGTTTCTGAGTCAGTCATAAAGAGGAAAATGCTCCCTTTTCAGCTGTAAGGAGTCTCTGGGGGCCAGCCTACCTTCCCACTGCACACAGATCGAAATGAATTATGTCCAGTAGCAGACCAAACTCTCTGGCACCCAGAGTTTCCCAAGACAGAGCTCAGGTCTTACACAAGTGTGCCAGAGAAAGACTGATGCCCAGTGCCATGCTCTCTCTCTCTCTCTCTCTCTCTCTCTCTCTCTCTCTCTCTCTCTCTCTCTCTCTCTCTCTCTCTCTCTCTCTCTCTCTCTCTCTCTCTCTCTCTCAGGGTGGTCCCTAGAAAACAAAGAGTGTGGGGTGGAGAGTTAGTAAGGCAGGAAGGGTACTTGCCTTGCATGTGATAACCTGAATTTGATCCTTGGCATCCCATACAGTCCCCTGATAGAGCGTTAGGAGTAATTCCAGAGTTCAGGGCCAGGAGGAACCCCTGAGCAGCATTGGGTGTGGCTCCAAATCAACAACAACAACAACAACAGCATTCCAGCTGTTCCAACAGGAGGCCAGAGGCAGTAGCACAGTGGTAGGGTGTTTGCCTTGCATGTAGCTAATCCAGGATGGACCTGGGTTTGATACCTGGCATCCCATATAGTTTTTTAAGCCAGGAGCAATTTCTGAGTGCATATCCAGGAGTAACCCCTGAGCATCACTGGGTGTGGCCCCCCCCCCAAAAAAAAAAAAAACACTGTTCCAACAACTGAATTCCAGCTCTGGGGCTGGAGAGAGAGCACAGGGGTTAAGGCATTTGCTTTGCATGTGGCTGATCCTGGTTCCATCCCTGGCACCACAAACAGGAATGACCCCTGAGCACAGAGCCAAGCACAGATCCTGAGCATTGGTAACTCCCAATTTCAATTCTGGGGCCTGCCATCCCAATGGGGACCACAGGGGTATCTTCCCCACTTAATCTGAGGTGAGGGCATTGGCTTGATGACTCAGAGTGGAGCTAAAATCTGCTCTGCTACCCCCTACCCCCTTACCCCAACCTCTCCTGAGCCCTGAACATTGCCCCCCCCCCCCCCCCCCCCCGGCCAGACTCTGGGCTCCAAGTGCTGCAGCATAATGTAGGGACATGATGTCAGGGTTGTGTGCCAGGTCATGGTGTCAGGGGAGTGTCAGATCAGAGTGTCCAGAGCTGGGGTCCTGTCTGGGGGAACGGACTATTCCAAATAGGAATCTGGTGACATCTCAGCCCTGAGTTACTGCTGTCCCCAAGAGCTGGAGTTAAGTTTCAAAGGAGGTTTTATTGAGCCACAATGATGAAATTTCTCTGCTCTCTCAGAGGGGGGCTGGCCCTGATGTTCAGATTTCATTGCCAATGACCCCCTAGGAGTAATCTCAAAATTCTTTGGGATGGGGCCAGAGAGCCAGTACAAAACTAAGGTATTTGTCTTGCACTCAGTCCTTCGGGGTTCAGTCCCTGACATCATCTAGTCTCCTGAGCACCAACGGGAGTAATCCCTGAGTTCAGAGCCCGGGAGTAACCACTGAACACCTCTTGGGTGTGTCCCCAAAACCTAAATAAATAAAAAAATAATAATCTTCGGGGGTGGTGCAGGTGTGGCCAAGTTGACAAATGAAGACACTGTAGGTGAGGACAGTGGAAACCTCGCCAAGGCGGGTGCAGGAGTCAGGCACACTTGGGTAGGGAGAAATTGGGTAAGGAACCCCCTTTTCTTCAAGGTCATCCTCTCTGCTGCTCTGAATATGAATAGCTGGTCCGGGCACACCTTTCTGGGGATGCGGGACTGAGCGAGCTGGGAAGAGGCTCCGTGCCCGCCAGGTCGGTCGGTGTCACTCCAAGGAGTGTTTGCAGCAAGGCTGGGAATAGCGGGGTGTTGTCCGAACCCCGAGTCTCCGCCCAGCCTGCCAAGCAGGACAGCCCCGCCCTGCCCTGGCGCTGGCGCTGGCCCTGGCCCCTCCCCGGGAAGGTAAGCACCACCTTCTGGGGTGCGGCCGGGGAGCAGTGGGACTGGGGTGCAGTGGCCTTCCCGCCTGGGCCAGTAGTGACCCCGCGCCGCCTCCGCGCAACACTCGCATTCGGGGCTCCAGCGCCGCCGCCGCTCGCTCGCCTCCGCCCCCCTAGGGCCCCCCGACACCATGAACTCGCTCTTCAGGAAGAGAAACAAAGGCAAATACAGCCCCAGGGTGCAGACCCGGAGGTGAGCGGCGCCGGGGGTGGGGTGGTCAGGGAAGGGGCTTCCCAGGTTCGATCCCGGAGCGCGCGGAGCCAGGAGCGCAACTGCGGGGCGCGCGCGCGTGGGAACCGGGTGTCGGGGAACCTCAGCGGGGTGCGGCAGATCTGGGGGCATAGGACAGAGATTGGAACTTGCATCCTCCAGAGTTGGCGAACCCCGAAGTGCTGACTGAGACGCCTACAGGGAGAGACCTAAAATTGGGGTGCAGGGGATCTGCGTGTTTTGGAGTCACTTTGGAGATGGGGGGTGAGACCTAGGGCCCAGGAAGACCCTCCAGGGTGAGATAGGGCGAGGTGGGGGTACAGCCAGACCAGAGCTGGCATCTGGAGGAGACCCAGGAGGTATCCTGGAGGATGGGGCTGGGACATAGGACTATGGGGGTGAGTGGGCACACCTCCCCCACTCTGCACTCCTGAGGGGTTGGTGGGCACAGGCTGGGTGGATGGGGCACAGGCTGAGTGCTCTGGTCCTCTGGGGACCCCCTCCGTGCCAGCTTCTCAGGCCTCTGTTGTCCCTCCTGCCAGCCCCCTTTCACACACACACACACACCCCCAGCCGATACTGGCATTCCCAGGGCAGCCTCGGGGGTGACAAGTCTGGATGTGTCTGCGCTGCTGCCACTTCGTTTGATAAACTACACGGAGTCAACTCACATAATAACCGGTTTGGGGAACCTGGTGGAGATGCTGAGATTGAGGGAGGGCTTTTTTTTTCCTAGTGTTTTCTCCCAGGGACCCCAGGCACTGAGGGGGTGCTGTCCTCCTCCTCACAGTGCTCCCCCCCATTCAGGCCCCATACAAGGCAGGAGACTAGCAGGAGACAAAGAAGGCAGGAAGGAGGCCGGGCAGGAGGAGACGTGGCCGCCCCGTATGGTCCAGCCCAGTGGACCTGTCAGACAGGTGCAGCCAGACCCAGTCATGGGGCGCTCCGGGCTCTCCAGCGTCCTCCCTGCATCCTGCTCTGGAACCCCCAAGTCCCGTGAGCCCCCCCCCCAACTACCCTCGGTGCTTTGGCGCAAAGACATTTCTTCCTTCTGCCCTCCCCTTTGAAGCCCTCTTCTGTGCCCCCTTCTTTCATAATCCCCGAGGCCTGTGTGTCCAGTGCCTGAGCCTTGCACAATCGCTTGCTTCCTGCCAGCCTCTGAGGTTGTGCTGCCCCCCTTAAGGACTCTGTGCCTCCCTCCCCCAAACCACAGATGGTGAATTGTCAGAAGTAAGCCGAGCTCGACTAAGTGAGTTCCAACTTCCCATCCCAATCATATCTGTCAAATTATACTTGATGAGCCAGAACAGAGATGATGGTACCGGGAGGAGGTTAAGCCACATGTCTTGCTTGTGGCCCAGGGTTTCCCTAACACAGCCAGGAGTGAATCTATCCCTGATAAGTCCTGAGCATTAGCCTGGTGTGTGTGAGATGTTCCAATAATAACTATATTTGATGGAAGTAAATATAGTTAAATTTTAACCTTAGGGGACCAGAGTAATAGCACAGTGGTAGGGCATTTGCTTTGCACGCAGCCCGACCTGGGACAGGCCTGGATTCAATCCCCAGTATCCCATATGGTCCCCAAGTCTGCCAGGAGCAATTTCTGAGCACAGAGCCAGGAGTAACCCCTGAGCGTGGCCGGGTGTGGCCCCAAAACCAAAAACAGTAAAATTTAACCTTAGGTGAGGTATATGTGTATGTTGCATCCTGTCTCTATCAATTTTCTTCCTTGTGATCATAATGTCTAGTAGCTGCTTGCAGATTCCCAGCCTCTTTCTCGAACTTTTCTTTCCCAATCATGAGAGCATTGAGGAGCTTGGCGCCTCTCTTTCGGGCCCTGGGCTGTCAGGACAAGCCCGTCTTCCTGGGTTAATAGCTGGTTAATATCTAGGGGTGCACCTGGGTCCTTTCACTCCTTTGCTCCGCTCTGCAGGGTCTTGAGTGTCTCTGAGCTGCACTTCCTCATCCTGGTTGCTGAGTCCCACATTTTTTCTTCACCCCAACTTTTGTTTGTTTGTATGTTTGTTTGGGGGCCACACCCAGCGATGCTCTGGGCATATGTCTGACTCTATTCAGGGATCACTCCTGGTGGGGCTTGGGAGACTCTCTGTGATTCTGGGTTGGTTGTGTGCAAGGCAAGTGCCCCCCATCCTCTGTGGGGCCCAGGCCTCACTTCTGGTCCCCGCAGATACTGTGGAAGTTGGGTATCTTATTGGCCCTTTTTCTAGTCAGCAGAGCAGGGTGGTGCTTGGGGTGGGTAACTTGCACCCAGAACACCCTGGTGCACAGGCACAGCAGATGAGGTCATTCTCATTCCCTCAGCTGAGGTTTCCCTGAACCACAGACCTGCACATCCTGGGCTGGGGCACTTTATACCACCCCAGCCCTGCCTCTCCCCACTTGCCTAGCAGCTCCCTACTGAAACCAGGAGCACTGGGTGTGAGCCTGGTTCCTAATGATGGTGTGTGATCCTATGTCATACCTGCACTAATGACAGGGCCCGGCTGATGCACAGGTCAGCGGGGACAGTGTCCAGCCTGACAGGAGGAGGGTCTGGAGGAAACAGTGTCCAACCGAACAGTAGGGTTTGGGGGATCGATCACTGTCCTGCTGGAAGTGAGCACCACAAATCTCGCACCCCAAAATCAGCTCAGCCTTGGGCAGGGCTGGGGAGAATCAGGAGCAGGAAGGGTGTGAGAGTCTGACCCAGGGACAGTCAGGCACCTGGGACAGGGTCTATGCCAGCCCACCCCATGACCCCTGGTCCAAGCAGGACAGAAACGGCCTGCTTTGCTCTGTCTGGGTTCCTTGGTGGCACCATCGGGCCTAGATGGAGGCTCCTAGCTGCTTCCCTGAAGAACCCAACCCTAGCTCCAGCCCTGGCCCCTCCTTCCAGCACTAGTGCCCATCCTCTCCTGCCTGTTCCTCTGTCTCATTAGATCTGAGCCTGGTCTTTGACCCTGCACCATGGCCTAGGATGCCCCATGCTACTCAGCCCTTTCTCCTTGCTCATTCCCCTCTTCCCTCCTCCCTGCTTACCCCCTCCTTCTGTACCCCTTGGCCTTTCCCACGCCCTTCCTCTTGTGTCTTCCTCTTGCTTTTCCTCTCCAGGCTTGGCATCTGCTTTGGGCCACCCCAATTGGCCTTGCCTAGCCTCTCCTCACCCCCTATCTCTATACCCTCTGCCCATGCCCACCGGTGGCCTGTCTTTGAGCCCGACAGGGCTGTGCCCACTGAGCAAGTGATGTGAACCTCTCACATTCTCGCCCTCCTCAAACACCTGTTGGGGGACCCTGGGTGTGCCCCTCATCTATTGAACCAAGAAGGTAAATGTGGGTAGAAAACGAGAACTGAAGGGGGCTGGAGAGATAGCATGGAGGTAGGGTGTTTGCCTTGCATGAAGAAGGACGGTGGTTCAAATCCCAGCATCCCATTCCATATGGTCCCCCGAGCCTGCCAGGAGCTATTTCTGAGCATAGAGCCAAGAATAGCCCCTGAGTGTTGCCGAGTGTGACCCCAAAACAAACAAACAAACAAACAAAAACAAACAAACAAACAAAAGAAAATGAGGCCTGAGCTGAGAGTGAACTGTAGCAGGAGCCCCGGAACAGCAGTGCAACGCCTTGGGCTGGGGTCAGACTGAGATAGTAGTGAGGGGGCCTGGATGCTGTGTGGGGAGCATTGGTTGTGGGGCCAGCGCAGGGGCAGAAGGGCTGAGGGCCCACCCAGAGGTACACAGGCAGTATGGTCCTGGGAGGTGTGGCTGGACTTTTGTCCTTTTGGGTCTGAAATGGAGTTGGGGGTCTTATAGAAACTGCCAAAGTTCATATTTCTCCATAAACCAGGGACCTCCAAGACCCCCAAGGGCTTGGCATGCAGGACTGGGCATAGGGCACATCTGTGGCAGTGAAACTGGTGACAACAGAAGGCACAAGGGCAGCATAGCAGGGCCCAGAGACCTGAGGGGGTGTGGGAACACGGGGAGTGCCCAAGCCAGTCCTCAGGGTGTGGGGAGCAAGGCCCAGGGCTGTGTTTTGCATAGTGTCCCAATAGGCCACAGCTCCAAGGTTTCTGATGGGAAGGTTCCAGATGAGAAGGTTGTAGACGACAAGGTTCTGAATAGGAAGGTTCTAGACGGGAAGTTTCCTGATGGGAAGGATCCGGATGGAAAGGTTCCGGATGAGAAGATTCTTGAAGGGAAGTATCTGGATGAGAAGGATTTTGACAGCCCCACCCCACCCCTGCCTGACAGCCCCACCCTCCTTTCTGTTTTCAGCCCAGCATGGTCCCCCCTGGCTATGAGGAGCATTGTTCCTCTGTTCCTGGGTGGGAACTTTCTGTGTCTGTCTCATGGTTCAGGAAAGATTCCTAGTTTGTACCACCAAGGACAGAGCTTGTTCTTGTCCCACTGCCCAGACACAAAGCCAAGCTCTTCCCAGGCATCAAAAAGGGGCACTTATGGGGGAGGAGAGGAGGGCAAAGAGCCGGGCACAGACACCGGACCTAATGCCTGGCGTCCTTTGTCTCTCTATATCTCTGTCTCTTGCTCCGGTCTTGCTGGTCACTAAAAGAACTAATTTCATGGCCAGAGTGATAGCACAGTGGTAGGGCATTTGCCTTGTATGGGTTCAATTCCCGGCATCCAATATGGTCCCCTAAGCCTGCCAGGAGCGATTTCTGAACACAGAGCCAGGAATAACCCCTGAGTGCTGCCGGGTGTGACTCAAAAACCAAAAAAGAATTAACAGGGGCTGGAGAGATAGCACAGAAGCAGGGCATTTGCCTTGCATGCGACTAATCCAGGACTGACCTGGGTTCAATTCCTAACATCCCATATGGTTCCTTGAGCCTGCCAAGGTGATTTCTGAGTGCAGAGTCAGGAGTAACCCCTGAGTACCGCCAGGTGTGGCTCAAAAAAAGCCAAAATAATAATAAATAGTTTCCTGTCCCTGTGTCTGCCTGTCACTACTCTCTGCAGGTGCTGGGACGTGGGTTTGGGATGCACAGGTCACAACTGGGCTGGCAGTGTGAGACAGGTGGCAATTCCCTTGATGTGGTTGTAGCTGTGTGTAGGGTCCATCCTCCTGTCTACCATGTCCTCAGTAGTGACCCTCAGTGCTCAGAGGCTGCAGTGTGCAGAAAAGTGCAGTTAAGACCCTGTGCTCCGGGGCCAGCGTGGTGGCGCTAGAGGTAAGGTGCCTGCCTTGCCTGTGCTAGCCTAGGATGGACCGCAGTTCAATCCCCCGGTGTCCCATATGGTCCCCCAAGCCAGGTGCGACTTCTGAGCGCATAGCCAGGAGTAACCCTGAGCATCACCGGGTGTGGCCCAAAAACAAAAAACAAAAAAAAAGACCCTGTGTTCCTCTGCGTGGCTGGGACATTTCTTTTGCCCAGGACCACGCTGGTATTTGTACCATCTCTCGAGCCCACCAAATGAGCAGCGAGCTCAATGGCTGTTGGAGACACTGCGGGATCCCTCCTGCTGGACAACCCCACCCTGCTGTCACCTGAACACCTGTGCACGTAGAGCAGGGAGGGAAAGAAGGTCTGACATGGCTGAGCCGTCTAAAGGGCTGGCACAGAGTCACCCAGATCAGGCCGCTCAATAGGGCATCCCCGTGCCAGCCATCCCCAGTTTAGGACCTGCCTCCTCCAGACTAATGCTGGGCATGGAGAAATGGAGAGCGGGACTAGCGTGGGAGTTCCTGGCAGGGAGAGTGCCAGTCAGTGGAATCATTACGCAGGCATTCACCGGATGTCCGAGGGCCTAGGACCTAGGACTGCTACTCATTGGACAGGCTTCCAGGGCGGGGTAGACAGTTCCAAGGGCAATGCCTGCTTTCTAGGCTGAAACCTGACTCCCACCTTCCACACCACAGGTCCCCCAAAGCCCTCTGAGAGGAGAGTCCTCCAAGCTCTAAACCTTCTCATGCACTATTAGATGTAGCCCTCCAAAAAAAGAAACTTCTGCTCACGATCTGGGGCTTCTTCATTCTTCTGCCTTCCTCACTTTGGAGCTTGGAGCTGAACTGTGGGCCATGATTTACTCTCGCTCTCCAGCCTGGTTGCAGAACAGAGGAGCAGTGAGGGGAGAACCATGGTGAACCGGAGGCCCTAACTGCCCCATGTCATGTGTCTCATAGGCTCATCCTGCTGAGCCTATGCCTTTGCTTTCAACCCTCGGGCTCAGCCAGGTGTCATTTATTCACTAGGAAGCAAGTTCTGGTGGGGGCCCCTCAGCAGTGGGTTGACACCCCACTACTGGCCACCACCTCCCAGCCATGTACTCCTCATTCTTTTTTTTTTTGGGGGGGGGGGCTCACACCCAGTGGTGCTCAAGGGTTGCTCCTGGCTCTGTGTTCAGAAGTTCCTCCTGGCAGGCACAGGGACCATATGGGATGCCCGGATTCGAACCACCGTCTGTTCAAATCAGCTGCGTGCAAGGCAAGAATGTTTTACCGCTGTGCTATCTCTCCGCGTCCCCTCCTTATTCCTAAGCATGACCACTGCATGTTGGTGGACTGGAATGGGGGGAGCCAACCCCCAGCATGCTTCCAAGTTCCCTTGTATGTTGGCCAGAGAGATACTGCAGGGGTTACAGTCTTGCATTGGCAACCTTGGTTTGCTCCCAGCACCTGATGGTCCCTAAGCACCACCAGGGGTCACTTCTGTGCAGCAAAGAACAAACTCACAAGCGCCCCCAAGTAACAGAGTTCTGATGCTCTATGCCCCCCACTGTTCCCCATCTCTGCGTGGTTGTGTCCTATTCAGATGTCCAACAGGGCAGCTAGCAGTGGGTGGGTTCCACCCTGCGGACTGTCTGGAGTTACTGATGACAATCACTGAGCTGTCTCCCTTGCCTGCCATTGGGCTGTACAAGCTAGATGCATTCAGGGGATGTCAGAGCCCTTCGTTCCAGGCCTTGCAAGAGCCCAAGGGGTGCTGAATGGGGCAGAGGGTTTATCCTGGTGGGCGAAGTGGATCCTTGGAGGCTTGTCTTGGGAGAAGGGCCTCGCCTGGGCTTTGGGGTGACACAGTGGCACTGGGACACGTCAGCTCTTTTGGGATGTCTAGAGGTGCGGTCCCTCCTACTCGTGTAGAGGAGAGTCTGGTGTGAGGGGGTGAGAAGGAGGTTGTGCTAGGCACCATGGGGGAGGCGAGGCTCATAGAGGGACCCCCCAGGCCAGTTATTTTCCCCTAAGCCCCCAAAAGTCTCAATTAGAATGATGGTTTGGGAAGCCTGTGGTTGGCCACTGATGGACAGGAGAGCCCTGACCCCATGCCCCCAGATAGCAGGGCTATGTCTGGTGATGAGTGCTTGCCTCAACACCTGGGGGCCCCTGTCTGAAGAGGGAACTGACACCACCCATCGGGCTACAGGGGTGACCACCAGACCTCAGCTGCTGTCTTCATTTCCATGGGTTTCAGTTGTCTTCACTGGACCTCGGGCAGAAGGGGGCAGCTGTTGCTTGGACACCCCAAGTCTCTGCCGGCTGGGTCAAGGGTCACAGAATCTGCTACACACACACACACACACACACACACACACACACACGCACACGGCCCCAAGAATGAGCTGCATATGCCAAACACTAATTGTCTAAAAGGTGGGAGGAAGGGAAGTGCCCCAAGACCACAGAGCCTGTACCTGAGGGCACCCCCATAGGGCTGGCAGGGAACCCCGGAACAGAAGACTGTGCAGCAGGCAGGGAGCCAGACTCAGTGGGGCGGGGTTGTTGGGGGTGTGCCCTCCTGGCCCTCCTGAGCATTCCTGCCATTCCCAGGGCTGCTCCCCACCCCTGCTGTGCCTCCCTGCACCCCATTAGACAGGATTAACTCAGAGGCAGGAGCCAACCCCTGGTCCCTGGGGTTGGTAGGTTGGTCGAGGGGTGGGAGTGAGTCAGGCACCATAGCTGGGGACAGACCTTGTTTCTGCTGTCACTAGGCTGTGTCTGCCCCCCCCCCACCCCAGGGAGAGTCAGGGCTGTCCTCAGCACTTCTGAGGCCCCACCCCAGGGCATGTGCTCTGTGGGCTGTAGCTGGGCCCTGAGTTGGAATTGGGCCAGTTTATGCCAGGTGTCTGAGCAGTGGGCGTGGGCACCTGGCACAGAGCTTGCAGACAGAGGTGTGGCAGAGAGGGGGCGGGGCGTGCACAGAGTAGGGTGGGGGATTCCCTGAGCCTCCTCCACCTCTCATTTCAGAACCCCCAAAAGCCACTCAGGAGCCACATAGAGGACTTTGGGGGGGGGAGCCAAACTCTCAGGTCCCAGGGGTGCCCTTGGCTTGACGGATGGAAAAAGAACATGGGATGTGCAGTGAGTCATTTGGGCCTGACTGCCAAAATGGTTTCTCTGCATGTGGGTAAAAATCTTTTTTTTTTTTTTTTTGGTTTGTTTTATTTTGTTTTGTTTGGGGACCACACCCATGCTCCGGGCTTGGCAATCACTGTTGGCTCTGCTTAGGGCCCTGTGGGGTGCTAGAGACCGAGCCCCCATTACTGTTCACATGATCAGCACCTTCCCCGATGTCCTGTGGCTCCGTGAGGCACATTTCCTGAACTCTGCTGCCAGATGAACCTGAACTCAGCCTCTCTTCTCTCCCCCATTTTCTTCCTCCTCTCTCTTCTCTTACCCACCACCATGATGACCCCTATTCACAGAGCGGGAAACTGAGGCTCAGAGCCACTTCCTAAAGATGAAGCCAGGATTCATGTCCAGACACCCATACTCCCTTATCGACAAGTTGCAGAGTGGCTACCCTCATGTGACTATGGGCCAGGCTTCCCTCAGTCTGCTCCTCCGTGTAATGGGCAGGTGGACTGGACTACCTCCAAGATCTCTCAGCCCCAGTAGTCACTGCCCAGCACCCACATTCAGTTCTGGCTTCCCTCTGGGCAGGAGATGGGATTGCTGAAGGGGCTTGTCCCCTCCCTCTTGGGAGCTGTTCTGGCCTCTTCCCCGTAATGGGAGGCACCTCTGTTTTCCTGGCCTCATGGGGTAACACTGTCTTGGGGCCAGGGCAGGCCAAGAACAGCCGTATCTCAGCCGCCATCAGCCCTGTCGCATGTGGCTCATTGGTGAGATGGAAGCCAGCCCGGACCAACCAGTTCCCGGCCTCCTGGGGCCACACCCAGAGCGCCCGGTCTGTGGGTGTCCAATAGTGCTCAGAGGGTGATGCAGGAAGGAGCAGGACTCAAGTCTTTTGTTTTGTTTTGTGTTTTGGGGGGCCACACTCATTGACGCTCAGGGGTTACTCCTGGCTATACGCTCAGAAATTGCTCCTGGCTGGGGAACTATATGGGAGGTGGGGGGATCGAACCAAGGTTCATCCTGGATCTACCGTGTGCAAGGTAAATGCCCTGCCTCTGTTTTATCAGTCCAGCCCAAGGACTCTGGAGGACCCCAAACCCAGGACTCCAAAACCCCAAAGGGTTTTAACAGGACCCCAAGCCCAAAGGGCTAAATTGCCAGGGCTCTGGATTCAAATTCCAGCCCAGGATTTGCTACTTTCTAATAGTGGACAGGGTCCTAGTTGTCTCCCATTCTGTGCCTCAGTTTCCCCATCTATTAAGAGGCGAGCAGGGCTGCATCAGCAGGCAGCAGGATTCCAGACATGGTCCAGCTGGGATTCTCTGGGGGCCACTCAGCTCCCTGCATGCTCCCTCCCAACTCCCAGAGCAACCAGGAGAGGGTGAAGAGCTTCCACAGGGCATGGGATACTTCTTACTGGTTATTTGTGGGGCACGCCTGGCTGTGCTCAGGGCTTCCTCCACTATGGGGGGTGCATATCACCAAACCCTTGGTAGGGGTGCTACCGTGATGCCTCTGGGGTCATGTGGGGAAACTGAGACACCTGTGGCCCCCCCCAACTCACTTTTGTACCCTTCCTAGAGTGCCCAGCCCCTTGGGGTAGAAAAGATTTATGCACTGAGTCCCATACCATGGGGGACTCCTGTGTACAGTTGGATGCAGGGGGTTTCCTCCCATCAGTCCTTGTCCAGGGTGGGACTGGATGCCAAGGATGGCCCAGAGTTGAGGAGGCATATGATACTCAGGGTGAGGCAGGAGAATGATAGGAGCCTTGGCCCCAAAATGGTCCCAGTTTCCTCCTCCCTGAAGAAGGAACTTTCAGGTCCTACTTCCCAATACCAGTTTTCTCCCCCCATGGGGGTTAGAGGGTATAGCAGCCAATAGTTGGGGAGTTCTAACTGCTTCCATGTGCCCTGAACCCCTTCAGGGAGTGGCCACTCTGAGGGCTGCACATACTGTCCCAGGGCATCCTGGCTGATGCCTGCAATCTCAGTGCCGTAAAGACTTGCTTTCCTGGCACAGACATTCCAGAGCAGCTGCCCCTTTGTCCATCCATCTGTCTGTCTGGTTATTTTTTTTGTCAGTCTGTCTGTCCCCATTTTGCTAACCCCTGGTTCTGCCTACAGCATCTCCAACAAGGAGCTGTCAGAGCTGATCGAGCAACTACAGAAGAATGCCGACCAGGTGGAGAAGAACATTGTGGATGTGGAGGCCAAGATGCAGAACGTGAGCTCAAGCCCCAGCCTGCCTGCCCACCCCTGCCTGCTTGCTGCCTACCCCACTGCTCACTCCCTGCCCACCCGCTGCCACCCCTGCTTATCTCAGCCAGGGATGTGTCTGGCCCAGACACATCTTTATTTTGAGGTGTTCTGAGCTCCTGCAACATGCAGATGCTAGAGAAATGTTGACTCAGGGCCAGAGGTGCTTGCAGATGTCATATTTGTAGTTCCACACTTAGGACAACTGGATCTTTCACTCGTCAAGGTGCTTTTAGGTGTCAGAGGTTCAGTGTTGTGGGAAGGTCTCCTACGAGTCCCGAATCCCATGGATCTGGAACTGTTTCCTCAGCATGCCCCAAGGGGCACCAGCCAGAAAGGCTAGGCATGGGTAAAGCCTAAAGGCAGGAAACAGGGTGCAGGGAGAGAAGGGAGAAACAGAGCCCTGCTCCTTGCCAGCAGCCCTGAAGCGTTTCCGGAAGCTGTTTCTCTGATCCTCTCTGTGCTCCCCAAACCCCACTACCTCCCCTTTCCAAAATAAAAACAGCTGTGCAGGGTGTGCCCTGTTTTCCTTCTTGCAAAGCAAGGGCTGAGAAACAAACTGAGTGAAGCCAATTAAAATAGTGTTTAAGGGGCCGGAGAGATAGCACAGCGGTAAGGCGTTTGCCTTGCATGCAGCCGATCCAGGATGGATGGTGGTTCGAAACCTGGTGTCCCGTATAGTCCCTCGAGTTTGCCAGGAGTGGTTTCTGAGTATAGATAGAGCCAGGAGTATCCCCTGAGTGCCACTGAGTATGACCCAAAAACCAAAAAAAAAAAAAAAAATTGTGTTTGAGTCCACCACCAGGGATCTCAGATCTGCAGGTGTGAATGAATGCAAATATATAGAAGTGCAGTTCTGTGTGCGTGCGTGCGTGTGTGTGAATGCGAGTATATAAAAACTCAGCTGTGTGCGTGTGTATGAATGCACATTTGCCGTGTGTACCCATGTGTACCTGTGATTGCATGTGTTTGAACGTGTGTGTGAGTGACTGCGTGAGTAACCGGTGTGGATGTGTGTGAGGGAGAGAGGTGCGGAGGGAGGGTGGAATTTGGACTTGCCCTCTCAGTTTATTTGCTTCATGATTCCAAGGAACAAGAGTGTATTTGGAGCATAATTTTGAAATGATTTTGAACTTCAAAGGAGCCAAGTTGCAAACAGAAACATGCTTTGAGTGAATCAGACAACCCTCCCTCCCTTCCTTCCTCTTCCTTGCCTCCCTCTTTCCGGACACAGCATTGTTACCCAGAGGATCTGGAATCTTCTTTTATTTATTTTTTTTGAAGTAAAAACAGATTTTATTCAGAGGTACTGAGGAAAGGGAGGGAGAGGAGAGAGAGAGCGAGGAGAGAGAGAGAGAGAGAGAGAGAGAGAGAGAGAGAGAGAGAGAGAGAGAGAGAGAGAGAGAGAGAGATCAATGTGCTCAAGAGTGTGGCAGAGAGAGCCCTGGCACATGGCCCAGCATGAGAATAGAAAAGTCCACAGCTCAGGAGGGGAGATGTAGGTGCCATGTGCTTAGGCACTCTGGACCTAGGTAGCACACGAGTGCCTGGAATTCGTTTTTTTGTTTTTGTTTTTGTTTTTTTTTGGTTTTTGGGCCACATCCAGCGGTGCTCAGGGGTTACTCCTGGCTGTCTGCTCAGAAATAGCTCCTGGCAGGCACGGGGGACCATATGGGACACCGGGATTCGAACCAACCACCTTTGGTCCTGGATCGGCTGCTTGCAAGGCAAATGCCGCTGTGCTATCTCTCCGGGCCCTCATTTTGTTTTGTTTTGGGGTCACACCTGGCAGCGTTCAGGGTTACTCCTGGCTCTGCCCTCAGGCATCACTCCTGGCGGCTTAGGGAGTCATATGGGATGTCGGGGTTCGAACCCAGGTCAACTGCCTGCCAGGCAAATGCCCTACCACTGTGCTATCTCTCCGGCCTGGCCCTGGAATCTTTTTTTATTGAGTAGAGTGAGTCACACCAAGTCTCCCATCGAGGCAACTGCAGTGGCATGATGCACTCTCACAGCCTTGCAAGATGTTCCAGAATAGTCTCCTGGTCCCGAAGGGGAACCCCATATGCGTTCGCCATGACTGCCCCCTGACCCCACAAATCTCCTGAGCTCTCTGGCTCAGAGTTCACTTCCACAGGACTTTCATAGCAGTGCAGAGCAGCCCCCACCAGTCCCACCTCAATTTGTGGGGTTCCCTGGGAGTGCAGTCCATGTCACTGCCATCTGGGGGGTCCCCAGAAGGAGCAGCTCTGCTGATTCTGCCTCCTCTGCCCCCCCCCCAGGACCTGGCGCGGCTGCAGGGGGGCCGGCAGCCTGAGCACCGGGATGAAACCCTGCAGAAGGTGTCGGACTCGGAGAAGCTGCTGTATGTGCTGGAGGCCGACTCAGCCATCGCCAGACACATGAAGCACCCCCAGGGGGACATGATCGCCGAGGAGTAGGTCCCCCACCCTGGTCCCCCACCCATCCCCTGCTGCCTCCTAGTCCTGTCCCTGCCGGGTGATGGGCTCCAGGGAACAGTGGTCTACTTCTTCAGGGACTTTCTAGGGCAGGATGGCAGGCAGTGGGTGGGCAGCAGGAAGTTCCTGTGTTCACCTGGGAGACAGGTGGGTGTGCCCCTCACATCTCCACTGACACGGGCGCATCTCCCGCTCAGCATCCGCCAACTGAAGGAGCGTGTGAGTCGCCTGCGCGGGAAGCACAAGCAGATCTACAACCTAGCAGTGAAGGACACCGACCCCCAAGTCAACTGGGCAGCGCTGGTGGACGAGAAGCTGGTAGGGCCTGCTGGGGAGGGAGTCCTCCTCCCGACGCCTCCCAGTGTGTGTGCACAGAGAGGGGGGTGAGAGGTCCAGGGCCAGCCCTGCCAGAATGGGACGCCGCATTTATGACTCACTCTGGCCACCGGGAGGAGAGAGAGAGCAGCCAGACCTCAAATTAGTTGTTCTTGTTATTGTTTGGGGGCCATTCAGGATTTACTACTTACTCTGTGTTCAGGGATAGCTCCTGAAAAGCCGGAGGGACCATATGGGGTTCTGGGGAGCAAACCTGAGTGTAAGCAAGGCAAGCACTGAACCCGCTATACAATTGCTCCTGAATTCCCCCTTCTTAAGGACCTCTTTTCCTTTTTTTTTTTTTTGGATTTTTGGGCCACACCCGATTGATGCTCAGGGGTTACTCCTGGCTAAGCGCTCAGAAATTGCCCCTGGCTTGGGGGGACCATATGGGACGCCAGGGGATCGAACTGCGGTCCTTCCTTGGCTAGCACTTGCAAGGCAGACATCTTACCTCTATCGCCACCTTGCCGGCCCCAGGACCTCATTTTTTTTAACTTTATTTATTGATTGATTGCTTAATTTTTATTGATTGATTGGTTTTGGGGCCACACCTGGCGGTGCTCAGAGAGGTTACTCATGCCTCTGCACTCAGAAATTGCCCCTGGCAGCCTGAGGGACCATATGGGATGCTGGGAATCGAACCGGGTCCTTCCCGGGTAGGCCGCATGCAAGGCAAACGTCCTACCGCTGTATTATCTCTCCGGCCCCATGGACCTCATTTTTTTTTTGGTCTTGGTTTTGAACTACACCCTTGTGATGCTGGGACTCTAACGGGGAGGCTCTTGCATGTAAAGTGGGCCGAGCTAATTCCCCCCATCCCACTGGAAGAATAATGCCTTTGGGGGTGCTAGGAGCTTAAGTCAGGGGGGTGAGAGCGGTCAGGCAGGCGGAGGCTCCCCTGGCCCCCTGGAGCCAGGCAGGGCTGAGCTGCCTGCACTTGCACCCAGGACCAGCTGAGCGCCCAGACTTTTGGTACGGACCTTCCGCTGGTGGAGCATCAGGTGGAGCAGCACAATATCTTCCACAACGAGGTCAAGGCCATCGGCCCCCACCTGGCCAAGGTGCGTTGCGGGGTGATGAGAGGGATGCGGGGAGACGGGGCTCCCCCACCCACCTCTGATCGCATCCCTGGCTCTGTCCTCAGGTGCAGAACAACGAACTCCAGGCCAAGTACCAGAAGCTGCTGGTGAGATCCTGGGAGGGGCGTGGCCTGGGCGGGCGTGGGGTGTGGCCAGGAGCTGGGCCAATCCCCTTGCAGAACGGGGCAAGACCTACTCGGGCTCTGGGGACGCAGCGCCCCCTGCTGGTATTCGTCGGTCACTTCTCAGAGCGAGTTTCCCTGGGAAGCTTGTGCAGAACCAGGCTGCCTGGCTGCAAGCCCAACGTTAGGAGGTTCTAAGCTTCTTTGCCCAGTTTCTGAGAACCCCAAGTGCCCTCAGCTGGAGTGCTAGGCTTGCACTTGTTTTGTGGAGCGGTGGAGGGCGTCAGGCCACTGAGTCTTTGGCACAGCTTCTGTTTGTAGAGCAAAATTTTGCACGCCTGTCCCTGCCCTCTTCCTGCCTGCCTGCCCTTTCTGGCTCCCAGAAGCTGAGGCTGCAGATTTGTTTAGGCACCAGTTCTGTATGCACTTGTCATGACGCTGTCCTCACCCCAGTTTCTCAGAGGGCCAAACATGTCACCTGTCCCATTGGATGTCCAGGACTGTGCCTGGCACATCTGCAGGACGAGTGGATGAGTGGCCAGTTAGGGCTGTGGGTCTCTGGGGGCTCAGCCAGTGGCCCTTCTCCCCTCTCCCCTGTAGGCTGCCTCCCAGGCCCGGCAGCAGCACCTGAGTTCGCTGCAGGACTACATGCAGCGGTGCACCAATGAGCTCTACTGGCTGGACCAGCAAGCCAAGGGCCGCATGCAGTACGACTGGAGTGACCGGAACCTCGACTACCCCAGCCGCAGGCGCCAGTATGAGGTGGGCAGTGAGGGGGATATAAGGGGACCTGCCCGGAGAAGCCCTGAGACCACCCCCTGGAGCCTGTCCCCTACTTTCCCGCAGAACTTCATCAACCGGAACCTGGAGGCCAAGGAGGAGAGAATCAACAAGCTGCACAATGAGGGGGACCAGCTACTGGCTGCTGAACACCCGGGGAGAAACTCTATCGAGGTGCACAAGCCAGGAGGGGCCCTCCTGTATCCCTGCCCAGAGCACGTACCCAGAATACGTGCTGAGCTCTGCTCTGTGCCAGCCCCTCATCTCCAATTGCTCCTGTATAGTGCATGGCCCGCTCTCTCCATGCCTGTCAGCCCTGTTTGCTCTCCCATGTCCTGCTCTTCTTCTTCCTTATGGGGGCAGAATTGAGTGTTTCCACATCTGTAGAGGCCCCCAGCAGCACCTGCTCCATCCCACAGGCACATATGGAGGCAGTACACGCAGACTGGAAGGAGTACCTGAACCTGCTCATTTGTGAGGAAAGTCACCTGAAGTTCATGGAGGACTATCACCAGGTAGCCATGCCCACCTTGTCATCTCCCAGTCTGGGTGCTAAGACCGAGCAAGTCTGTGTGGGGCCCGAGTAGCCCTGGAGCTTCATGCTGGCATGGTGGCTGCCAGAATATCTTGGTTGGCAGGGCCACTGCAGCAGCCCCAGGAGAGAGGCCTGTGGGGCTGGCATCAAGCTCAGAGCCTTGAGAAGGCTGAAACATGTTCCAGCCCTGAATGTCTCCCACCCCCCAGCAGGTTCCTTTAAAACTACCCATTTGGAGGCCTGAGACATAGCATAGCAGTAGAGCATTTGACTTGCATACAGGACAGATGGTGGTTTGAATCCTGACATTCTATATGGTCGGTCCCCCGTAGCGATTTCTGAGTGCAGAGCCAGGAGTAAACCCTGAGAGCCGCTGGGTATGGCCCAAAAACAAACAAGAAATTTACCCATTCAAGGACCAGAGTGATAGCACAGCTGGGAGGGCATTTGCCTTGCATGTAGCCAACCTGGTGTTCGATCTCCAGCATCCCTTATGGTCCCCAACCCTCCCAGGAGTCATGTCTGAGCACAGAGCCAGTAACCCCTGAGCACTGTGGGTTCAGGCCCAAAAACCAAACCAAAATCAAACAGAACAAAAAAATAAAAACCTACCTCCCAAAAATCTGCCCATACAGAGGACTGGCGTGATAGTACACGAGATAGGGTGTTTGCCTTGCATGTTACCAATCTGTACTCAATTCCTGGCATCCCTGAGCACCACCAGGAATGATTCCTGGGTGCAGTCAGGAGTAACCTCTGAGCAAAATCAACAAAACAGAAACTGTTCAGTTGCACTGGGGTCTGTCAGCCCAGCCTCCAACCTCATGGCCCCAGAAAAGAATCTGTGGGTTTGCCAACCTGAGACTTTCAGTTGTGGGTGCCCCAGACCTTGGGCATGGTGGTCTGCTCTAACCATAGTGTTTCCTGGGGCTTCCTATCTCTGGAGACGTGTCGTGATTGACTGGGTACACAGGTCATATGGCCGTGGTTATTCCACAAGAAGGCTTTAAACAAGAGCGATGGGTGCTTCTGACAAATGGGGACTCTAGATTTGGGTACCCTGGTTTGGTATCTAACCCCACTGGGCAGTGAGCTCAGGGATCCCCCATTTCTCAGGGGGCCAGTGGATGGACTGAAGGGTGGGTAAGAGAATGTTCTAGCACAGGCTGGAGAGACAATACAGGGATTAAGCAGCTCACCTAACAATGAGTGTGTGAGTGAGAGAAATAGGATGCTTGTCCTGAACACAGGCAGGAGGTGGGGGAGAGGGAGATGGGGTGGGAAGCTTGCACTGTGGAAGAGGGGTATTTTGTTCTGTTTTTATATGTGAAACCCAACTACAATCATGCTTGTAATCATGGTGCTTAAAGATATTAATAAAAGGGGCGGGAGAGGTGGCGCTAGAGGTAAAGCATCTGCCTTGCAAGCACTAGTGTAGGACAGACTGCGGTTCAATCCCCCGGTGTCCCATATGGTCCCCCAAGCCAGGAGCGATTCCTGAGCACATAGCCAGGAGTAACCCCTGAGCATCAAACGGGTGTAGCCCCCCCCCAAAACAAACAAAAAAGATATTAATAAAAAATAAAAACTCGCCTTGCATGAGGCAGGCCCCAGATAAAACATTGCTACCACATAGCATTCTCTGAGCACTGCCAGGGGTGATCCCTGAGTACAGAGCCAGCAATAAGTCCTGAGCACCACTGAGTGCAGGCTACCTCTCCCCAAATAGAACTTTGTTTATTTTTTGGGCCATACCCAGCAGCGTTCAGGAGTTACTCCTTGCTCTGTGCTCAGAAATAGCTCCTTCCAAACTTGGGGGGCCATATGGGATGCCGGGAATCGAACCCAGGTCTATCCTGGGTCGGCCGCATGCAAGGCAAATACCCTACCGCTATCTCTCCAGCCCCAACAACAAAGTGGGAAGACTTGACCTAGAGCGGGAAGCTGGGTATCCCTGGTGTGACACCAGAATAAGATGGTAGGAGCCTGGCATGCATGGTTAGACATGGGGCACAATGGACAAGGACCCTCCTCTTCCCTCTGAGGTGTTCTATGCAACCAGGCAGGACAGGGGAATATAATCACAGGGGCCCTAGATCCAGGGGAGACTTGGCACTTCATGGCCCCAATGTCCCCACCCCCAGTTCCACAAAGACATGAAGGAAGCCCAGGAGCTGCTGCGCAAAGTTGACTCAGACTTGAACCAAAAGTACAGCCCTGACTTCAAGGACCGCTACCAGATCGAGCTGCTACTGCGGGAGCTGGATGTAAGTGTGGTGGTGGTGGTGGTTGGAGGGCTTGGCCATGATCCCGTTGAGGGGAGCCCACTGTGTGCCCCCTGCCCGTTAGGACCAGGAAAAAGCGCTGGACAAATATGAGCACGTGGTTTGGGGCCTTCAGCAGCGGGGCCAGCAGGTGGTGCCCCTCAAGTACCGTAGGGAGACGCCCCTCAAGCCCATCCCCGTGGAGGCACTCTGCGACTTTGAGGGAGACCAGGTGAGCTGCACCCCGAGTCACTGAGAAACCTGGGGTGACACAGGGTCTGTGGGGCCTCTGATGGCCTCAGGACCAACCCCTTCTTTAGTCCCCCAGTGCATTAACGTTCCCACAGACACTTGGGGCAGTATCTGGGGCGGGCTCTGCACTCCTAAGCAACCTGTCGTCCCCCCCGCTAAGGGCCTCATATCCAGGGGCTACAGCTACACACTGCAGAGGAATCACGGGGAGAGCTGGGACCTGACAGACAGCGCCGGCCACAGGCTGACTGCCCCCGCCATCTGCTTCATGATCCCCCCTACCGACCCCGAGGCCCTGGCTCTGGCCGACAGGTACAAGACACGGAGGGAGGCATCCCGGGAACTCTGAGCAAGGGCTGTGGGCTAGCCATGTGTCCTTGGCCCATGTCCTTGGTCCTCTGGCCATTCTGGGCACTCAGCACACAGGACAGAGAGGATAAGCAGGGGAAGGAAAGAGGGGGTCCAGCCTGCACTTGCCCACCTGCATCCTCACTTCTCAAAGCAGTTTAAAGGTCCTGTGTGAGGCTGGGTGGGGAGATGTAGTGAGCTGCTGGGGTCCCAACCTATCTCTGCTCTCGAAGCCTGGCCACCCAGTACAGGGCCGTGAGGCAGAAGGCAGTGGGTACCAGGAGCGCCCTGCAGCAGCGGCATGAGGTGCTGAAAACTGAGAACCCCGGTGGTGAGTCCGGCAGGCAGCTAACTGGCCTCTGGGGGGGGCGGTGAGGGTGCTGGACTCCGGGCCACGGGCAAGCTTGGCTTCTCTCCTGCAGATGCCTCTGACCTGCAGGGGCGGCAATTGCTGGCCGGCCTGGACAAGGTGGTCAGCGACCTGGACCGACAGGAGAAGGCCATCACAGGGGTCCTGCGACCACCTCTGGAACAGGGCCGCGCTGTGCAGGACAGCGCTGAACGGGCTGAGGCCCTCCAGGTACCCCAGCGTGAGGGTCGGGGCCCACCTATGCCCTTGTCACCTGTGATCTCTGCGTCCCCTGGCCTGACAGATACACAAATGCGCACTAAAACCCTAGTTTCGGTGATAAAATGGGCCCCAGTCCCCAGTCACCCCGCAGGCACTTGGGAGGGTGAGGCCAAAAGAGGCAGTCACCCCCACTCACACAAATACCTACATACATATGGACCAGAGAGATAGCATGGAGGTAGGACATTTGCCTTGCATGCAGAAGGACAGTGGTTCAAATCCCGTTATCCCATGTGGTCACCTGAGCTTGCCAGGAGCGATTTCTGAGCATAGAGCCAGGAGTAACTTGAATGGTGCTGGCTGTGGACTCTCCCCCCCCCCCAAAAAAAAAGCAAATACCTACATACTCTCATACATAGTAACGGTCACTCACATAACACCTACAAACCCTCATACCCACAGCCAAACATGCGCTCACATATACTCACCTACATACTCTCATACCCACAGTCACACACTCACACACATACTCACATACCCACAGTCACTCAACAGCCATTTAGTGGTCCGACCAAGTCAGAGCAAAGGGTACGGGGCACAGACACTGCAAGGAAGGTCCCTAGCACTGAGGGTTCCCCAGGAGAAGGGAAGCCTGGACATTCCCTCTGATGGCCCTGGGCGGGCATAGGGAGGGCATGGCTGTGGTGGACTGAGGTTGTCTCACAGCGCCTCGCAGCCGAGCTGCAGCAGATGAAGGCCGAGGAGGCTCACAGCACGGCTGAGTGTGAGGACTTCGTGCGGGCCCTCCCTGGCAGCGGCAGCGCGGCCCTGCTGCGGACGCGGGTGGATGACACCCACCGCCGCTACGAGTTCCTGGTGAAGCTGCTGGATGCTGCCAGAGAGAAGTAGGTGCCGGGCAGGCCGTGGGAAGGCCGGGAGGGATCCATGGCCGAGCGGACACTCCCACCCTATATCCTCAGGGTGGACACTGCCCACCGCCTAGAAGAGAGTCTGCAGCAGTGCCGGGAGGTGTTAGCCGCGTACGAAAACCAGCTGACCCAGGAGGACACTGTGCCCGAGAGCGGCCGTGCCCTGGACAGCAAGAGGCAGGAGTTGGCAGTGAGTGGGGGCCCTCTGTGAGCTGAGTATGGGGATGACAGGGCAGTGCATGATGACTAGGCCATATCACCTGGAGCTTGCCCTGTTCGGTGGATATAAAATCAAGCAACTCCACTACTTCTGGAAACTTGGGGACTCTGGCATGGCCTGTTCTTCCTCTTCATCTGGCCCTGGGCCACATCTCATAACTGGCCACCTCACTGTCATGTCCCTCTGTGCCTGTCCTCCCACTGCAGCCCCAATACAGAGGTTCTCGCTGCAGGGCAGAGAACGGAGCACAGAGAGGCGAGCCAGGGCCCAGGCCTTGGGCTGTGTTCACGGTCCTGCAGAGCGAGGCTGGCCCTCCTGCCCTCCCGCACCCCAACTTAGCCGATGACTGTCTCCCTTGCCCTGCAGGCCACAGCGTCAGAGCTGCAGGCACAGAACGCGCTCTTGAGAGAGGCAGAGCAGAAGCTTCTGGCAGTGAAACAGTGCTCAGGCTTGCTGGCCAGCAGCTTCCAAGAGCACTGCCCAGACCTGGAGCGCCAGGAGGCTGAGGTGCACAAGCTGGCTCACCGTTTCGACAACCTCCAGCAGCAGGTGAAGCGCAGGTGAGCTGTGCCACCCCATGAAGCTGTTCTCCAGCAGCACTGATATGTCTATGTCCCTCCCAAGTGGGCTCTGTGAAGGCCAGGCTGGGCAAGTGACATGCAGCTCCCTACTGGGAGCCACTGTTGGGCTGTATCTTATTAGGTAGAAAACTGTGTCCTCTTCCTCTTCCGTTTTCTGAAACTGTGCAGCATCAATTTCTTCCTTTCTGGTGCCTGAATATTCCTGGTGAAGCTGCCTGGGCCCACCCTCAGTTTGAGTGACAAGGTTCTCACTTATATCAACTTCCTGAACAGACTCTGTGGCTGTACATAATGGCAAGCGGTCATTAGTGACAATCTAAAGGGGCGTCAGCTTTGGTACTCATTGGCCTCTCATTTCCTTCCCTCTTTTGTGTTCCCCCTTCCTTGTGGCCAGGGCAGGATTGGAGCACATGCACCCCAGGGTCTTTGCTCTTCTTCTACCGCTGTTGCTCACCATGGCTGTGCTTTCTGGCTGTGGCATTTGCACCTCTCCAATTGCAGTGCCGACATCCCATTTTCCTGATGCTCCCACATACTTGACTGGGGTGTAGTGCAAGGGATCCGGGGTTTGACCTCTGGCAATCTCAGCCCTGCATCTCTCCTGGGCTCTCATCTGATCACATGTCCTAGGTTCTGCTACTCTTTATTCCCTGTACTGCTGAGTGAGTTATTTCCGTAAACTAAGACTGACTGGAGATTTCTCTACTATATCTCACGTTACATCCCCCCCTATAAACACTACTTTTAGCATAGGGGTTGAGGGCCACACCTGGCGGTGCTCAGAGATTGCTCCTTGCTCTGCACTCATAAATCGCTCCTTGTAGGCTGGCTCAGCACCATATAGGATGCCAGGAATTGGAATCAGATTAATCATGGGTTGGCCATATGCAAGGCAAATGTCCTATCACTGTGTTAACACTCTGGCCCCACTTTTATAATTTTTATCACAAATTATCATTTTTTGGGGGGAGGTTAGGGGCACATTTAGATAGGACTCTGGGGAATAAACCTAGGTCAGCCACATGCAAGACAAGCACCCTCCACACTTTACTATCACTCCTGCCCATGATTTTTGGGGTGTGGGGGAGAACACCTGGCAGTAGTCAGGGGTTACTCCTGGTTCCATGCTCAGAAATTACTCCTGGTAAGTTCAGGGAACCAAAAGGGACGTCAGAGATCGAACCTGAGTTTGGCCACGTGCTATCATTCCTTCCCATGATAGTTTTTTGTTTGGGGTTTTTTTTTGGTGTTCAGTGGTACGCAGGGCTTACTCCTGGCTCTGCACTCAGAGATTACTCCTGACAGGCTCAGGGGACCATAAGGGATGCTAGGGATCAAATGTGGGTTGACTGAATTCAAGGCAAGAGCCAAGTCTGTGGTACTATCGCTCCAGCCACCCATGATGTTCTTCAAAACCAAAAACACTTTTTTGACAAAATTATGGTCATACTCAGGGGCACAGTATACTGGATAGAGCCCAGGAATCCCCTTGCCAGCCACGTGCTCTGTGGCCTGTGCTGTATTCCTGACTCCTGCAGTGTCTGCCCTCCCCTGGCCGTTCTCAGCTGTGAGGGCTGCTCATGCCACACGACTGAGGAGGTTCTGAGGCCAGCACCTTCATGCCTCCCTGTGCTCACAACCCACAGCTAACTCAGCAGCCTTCGTGGCAGGCGTTAGGCCACTTCCAAGTTCTTGAATCTGGCTCCTTCTTTGATGGAGACTGAGCGCCAATACTCACGCTTGTATAAAGGGCTGGAGACAGGTCTCAGGGGACTCCGTGACCATTTTGCCCACAGGGCCCAGAGCCTGCAGAGTGCCCAGGCTGCATATGAGGAATACCGTAGCGGCCGCGACCGAGTACTACACTTCCTGTCCAGCATCCCCAGCTATGAGCCGCAGGAGACGGACAGTCTTGGTCAGGTGGAGACCAAGCTCAAGAACCAGAAGGTGTGGGGTGCTTCTATGACCTTCAGCATGGGGGGGCACCCAAGTCCCTTCCAATAGGTGGGGAGCGGGCAGTTGCCAGTCTTAGAGACCTTCCCTCATGGGTCTGTCCTCCTGGCACCAGACTTAGAACCAGAACTCTATCCCATACTAAGCTCTCCACACTCACCTCTTCCCCCTTGGTGCCCTGCTCAAGGCCCAGCCCAGTGGACACCCTGTATTGGATTAGATGAATGAGCACAGGGCCTACAAGAGCTCTTGGGGGAAAATGTTTCAGGAACAAAGTTGAGGGTTCCATCTCCTCAAAGGGAACAATCTGTGAGATGAGGGACAATGGAACCTCAAAGCCAGGACTTAAAGCCTGGACTGAGACTCGCTGTTCCTCCACTTCCTCCGCAAACTGGAGTGAAGGATGGTGCTCAGACTGGCAGGATGGTCCACAAGATCACCTAGGTGAACCACCAGCATGTACTTGCAAGTTCTTAACAGCACAGATCACTGTCTTGCAGTCTGCAAGTGGCCTTCTGGGATGCCTGGTGGAAAGAGGGAAGCCATCCACCATCTGCCACTTGGTGGCCCTGAGAATACCGGTAGCTTATTCAGGTTTCCCTTCATTGCACAGAATCTTCTAGATGAAATGGCAAGATGGGAAGATGAAGTACAGAAGGTTTACACCCAAGCCCAGCAGTACCAGCAAGCAGTCAAGGTAAGAAGGGGAACTCCTGGCCACATGATCCAAGGGCCTCATTCCAAGTAGCTGAGACAAAGGGTACCAGAACTAGAAGGAGCTTTCCACTGTTAGGAGGTACACACATGCACATGCCTACATGTGTATGTGCCTGCCTGTGTGCGTGCGTGTGTATATGTGTGTGTACAATAGGAAAATCAGAGTGTTAACTGCCTGAAGTTAAGCGGGGAAGCGAGTTGCCTTGTATGGGCTCAACCAAGGATTCCATATGGTCCCCCCAAGCACTATCAGAAGTAGTTCTTGAATGAAGAGCCAGGAGTGACAGCTGACCCCCACAAAAAAAAAAAAAAAAACCCACAGACATGTTAAGGCAGCATCCTGTACCAGGCTGAGTAGAGCCCGAGAAATAACCGAAATGTCCAAGAGCAGAGCAATGGCCGGGGCTTTCCAACTATCCACAGGATAAATGGGAGGAAGAGGTGCCTCCTGAGAAGGGAGACTTCTAGCTAGTGTCAGAGACAGCTGTGCATCACAACCCCATGTGTGTGGGTGTGGTGGGGCCTGGTCAGGGACATCATGATGGCATCACACCTCCTACAGTTGGGGACGGAGAGATAGCATGGAGGTAAGGCGTTTGCCTTGCATGCAGAAGGACGGTGGTTCAAATCCCAGCATCCCATATAGTCCCCCGAGCCTGCCAGGAGCGATTTCTGAGTGTAGAGCCAGGAGTGGTGTGACCCCAAAACAAAACAATACCTCCTACAGTCAGCACAGGGACAGTGAGCGCAGGAAGCCTCCCCAGGTGCACGTGACCCTCTGCCATGGTGTCTCCTCCACCAGGACTATGAGTTAGAAGCGGAGAAGCTCAGGTCCCTGCTGGACTTGGAGAATGGAAGGAACAGCCACATGAACAAGAAAGCCAGGCTCCAGTCTCCTGCTGCCAAAGTGAAGGAGGAGGTGAGCTCAAAGGCCTGGTAGCAGTCGGCACCACTGGCTCTTCCCTTTAGTGAGGGCGGGCAGGAGCTGATTCATTAGTTCCTCGGTGCCTGAGAGCAGAAACTCAGAGACAGCTGTGGACTGTGATCCTTCTCATATAAACTGTAGGGAAGGGGCAAGAAGTTCTTTCTTGGTCCTGAGCACCTGCTAGATGCTTTCCCATTCTCTCAGCTCTACCTCACTGTGCCTGTTCTCCCTGTCTAATGCTCTCCTGAAGGAAGCTGCTCTTGCTGCCAAGTTCACTGAAGTCAGCGCTATCAACAGACAGAGGCTGCAGAATCTGGAGTTTGCTCTGACGCTCCTGAGACAGGTAATGTATCCCAACAAGGAAGGAAGGAGGTTCAGCCTCCTTCAGCACAGGGCCCCGAGTGCATTGCTAGCGGCACTGATGCAAAAACAGGTCCCCAAAATGCTCCTGTTGACAGCATCACCAAATACCAGTCCCATTGGGTCCATACTCTATGAAAGCATCATAAGAGCAAAAAACCCAGGGGCCAGAGCAATAGCACAGCAGGAAGGGCATTTGCTTTGCACAGGTTCACCTGAGTTCAATCTTTGGCATCCCATATGGTCCTCTGAACCAGAAGTGATTTCTGAGTGCAGATCTAGGAGTAACCACTAAGCACCACAGGTATTAGCCACCCCAAAAATGAACAAAAAGTCAGGTGCAACTCAGTTGACTACCAGCTGTGGGCAAGCTCCCACCATGGCACATGTAAGTGCTACCAATCAATAACATTGGCTCTCTGTACCACCATGGAATTTTCTCCTCTGGGGCATCAGAAAAGATGAATTATGGGGCAAAGCAATAGCACAGCAGTACCGCATTTGCCTTGCAAATGGCCAACCCAGGACGGATGGTGGTCCTGGACAGATGGATATGGTCTCCTGAGCCTGCCAAGAGTGATTTCTGAGCACAGAACCAGGAGTAACCCCTGAGCACCACCAGGTGTGATCCCCCCCCAAAAAAAAAGAAGAGAATTAGAGGGCTGGGATGATAGAAGAGCAGAGAAGGTGTTTGCCTTGCACATGGCCAACCTGGGTTCAATCCTTGGCATCCCATATGGTTCCCTGAGTCACCAGAAGTAACTTTTGAGCACTGCTGAGTGTGAGGAGGGAAGGAAGGGAGGAACTGAAGGAGGGAAGGAGGGATGAACTCCGTGCCCCCAAATTATATGGGTCTCAGGATGTTGGCAGCCTCAACACTGGCTCCCCTGTCTCTTGCAATTTTATGCTTTTCACAATTTTGTCCTCACCCTAGAACCCTAGTCCCCCTTGTCCTTGTATGAACCTGGCACCAGCCTGCTCTGCCCGGCATGAGGTTGTAGAGACCTGTTCTATGCTCAATCATCCTGTCTTCTCCTCCACAGCAGCCAGAGGCAGGCCCAGCCTATGAGAGCCTACAGAGGAACGAGCCAGTCTCTGTACAGGAGGAAACATGGAAGATTCAGAAGGAGCTGGACGAGGAGACAGAGCGGAGGCAGCAGCTGGAGAAGGAGGTGCAGAGTGCACAGGACGAGATCCGGGCCTTGCAGAGCCAGAGTCCGCAGGAGTCGGTGGTGAGGAAGGAGGTACTGAAGAAGCTGCCGGACCCCGCACTGGAGGAGAGCCTGCAGCACATGCAGCATAGCCTGGCGGAGGAACAGCACAAGAACCAGCTGCTGCAGGAGGAGCTGGAGGGGCTGCGTGCTCGGCTGCGCGGCCTGGAGCAAGAGGCCAGGGCCGGGGGCCAGGAGTACGTGGTCAAAGAGGTACTGCGTATTGAGCCTGACCAGGCCCAGGCAGACGAGGTCCTCAAGCTGCGGGAGGAGTTAGAGGAGCTGAGGCGGCAGAAGGGCACCCGGGAGGCAGAGGCAGCCCTGCTGCAGCAGCGCATCACAGCCCTGGCTGAGGAGAAGAGCCACGCTCGGGAGAAGGTGACAGAGAAGGAGGTGGTAAAGCTGCAGAACGACCCCCAGCTGGAGGCGGAGTACCGGCAGCTGCAAGAGGACCAGCAGCGCGAGGGCACACTCAGGGAGAAACACGAGGAGGAGCTGAGCTTCCTGCACGACAAGCTCAAGCGGCTGGAGAAGGAACGGGCCATGGCCGAGGGCAAGATCACCGTCAAGGAGGTGCTCAAAGTGGAGAAGGATGTGGCGGCTGAGCGGGAGGTGGGTGAGCTTCAGCGCCAGTACGAGGATGAGGCGGCCAAGACGCGTGGCAGCCAGCGGGAGAAGACGGAGCTGCTGCGCAGGATCTGGGCTTTGGAGGAGGAAAACGCCAAGGTGGTGGTCCAGGAGAAGGTGCGAGAGATTGTGCGGCCTGACCCCAAGGCCGAGAATGAGGTGGCCAACCTCCGGCTGGAGCTGGTCGAGCAGGAGCGTAAGTTCCGGGGCACCGAGGAACAGCTGAAGAGCTACCAGGCCGAGCTAGAGGCGCTGCGGAGGCGGGGTCCGCAGGTGGAGGTCAAGGAGGTAACGAAGGAAGTCATCAAATACAAGACAGACCCCGAGATGGAGAAGGAGCTGCAGCGGCTGCGTGAGGAGATCGTGGACAAGACCCGGCTCATCGAGAGGTGTGACGTGGAGATCTACCAGCTCAAGCAGGAGATCCAGGCCCTGAAGGACACCAAGCCCCAGGTGCAAACCAAGGAGGTAGTGCAGGAGATCCTACAGTTCCAGGAAGACCCACAGACCAAGGAGGAAGTGGAGAGCCTGAGGACGAGGCTGGCTGAGGAGCAGAGGAAGCAGGTAGACCTGGAGAGGGAGCGGCTAACCCAGGAGGAGAAGATCAAGCACAAAGAGGAAGAGCTGGCACAGGTTCGGGAGAAAGTAGTACAGCAGGAGGTGGTCCGCTACGAGGAGGAGCCTGGCCTGCGTGCTGAGGTGGACGCCTTCACTCAGAGCATCGATGTGGAGCTGCGGCAGATTGACACCCTGCGTGGGGAGCTAAGGCGGCTGCAGCGACGCCGGGCCGAGCTGGAGCGGCAGCTGGAGGAGCTGGAGCGAGAGCGGCAGGCACGCAGGGAGGCTGAGCTAGAGGTGCAGAGGCTGAAGCAGCGACTGGCTGACTTGGAGAAGGAAGAGGCAGAGGCCTGCGAGAAAGTGACGCGCACACAGAAGGTAGTGCTGCAGCAGGACCCCCTGCAGGCCCGGGAGCATGGGCTGCTCCAGCTCCAGCTGGATGAGGAGAGGCACCGGCGACAGGTCCTGGAGAGCGAGCTGGAGACCCTCAAGAAGCAACTGGACCGCCTGGAGAAGTTGGAGGTCAAGGAGAAGGTGGTCTTCTCCGAGAGCGTCCAGGTGGAGAAAGGGGACACGGAGCAGGAGATCCAGAGGCTCAAGAGCAGCCTGGAGGAGGAGAGCCGCAGCAAGCGGGAGCTGGATGCCGAGGTGAGCCGGCTGGAAGCCAAGCTGTCGGAGCTAGAATTCTCCAACTCCAAGTCATCCAAGGAGCTGGACTTCCTCCGGGAAGAAAACCACAAGCTCCAGATGGAACGGCAGAACCTCCAGCTGGAAACCCAGCGGCTCCAGTCGGAAATTGAACTGGCCACCACGGAACCCCGAAACCTGAGAAGTGTGACGGCTGTGGGCTCGAGGGCCAACCTCGACTCCAGAGTGTGGTCCCTGGAGCGAGAACTGGATGACCTCAAGCAGCTGTCCAAAGACAAAGACCTAGAGATCGACGAACTGCAGAAGCGCCTGGGCTCAGTGGCTGTCAAGAGGGAGCAGCGTGAGAACCACCTGCGGCGCTCCATCGTTGTCATTGACCCCGACACTGGCCGAGAGCTGTGCCCAGAGGAAGCCCACCGGGCCGGGCTCATCGACTGGAACATGTTTGTGAAGCTCAGGAACCAGGAGTGCGACTGGGAGGAGATCTCAGTGAAGGGGCCCAATGGCGAATCCTCTGTTATCCATGACCGGAAGTCTGGCAAGAAGTTCTCCATCGAAGAGGCCTTGCGGAGTGGCAGGCTGAAAGAAGAACAGTATAACCGCTACGTCAACAAGGATATGTCCATTCAGGAGCTGGCCGTCTTGGTGTCGGGGCAGAAGTAGCACAGCTTCTGGCATCTAGGAACTTCCCTAGCTCCTAATGTGGTGTCTCCTCCTTGGCCAAGTAGGCTTGCGGTCCAGAAAGCCTTCCCCACTCCCCATCAGGCAACTCGAGACTCGCTCATATACAAGCTGAACAGGCAACTCCTCTCCACCCCTCAGCTTGGCCCAGGCACCATGGACCCACTGCCTTTCCTGCACATTCAAGCCAACAGACTCCTTACGTGAGCCCTGAAAGTCATCGGAGAACTAATACCAAAGTGACAGGGCACACATAGCTCACTCCATGGCAGCACCGGCCTTTGCAACGGGGTAAACCTGCCACATCCCTTCCTGCCCAGCAAATCAGGGACCCAGGGTGTCCCTCTCCAGGATTCTGGCCAAGGGCTCACTCTCCTTTGGAGGCCTCTTTGTGCCCAGTTCCAGTCTTGGTTCCAGGAGAGGCCAAGCATGGCCTTGGTGCTAATGTGGAGGCCAGTGCTGGCTGCTGCCTGGGGTGTGCAGCCCATTTGCAGAGTAATCGGTGCAGTGCTCGGCCACCCCCAGAGCCATCAGCCCCACTTGTTATCTATGGGTATTTTGGTAAGCAGTTTTCTCACCAAAACAATGTTCAGGTTCTCTGGATCTCATGTATCATGTAAGAAATGGGAAATAATAGGGAACTATTTATAGCACAAAAATAAACCCCCTGGTGGCTTGACTCTATTTCATGTAAGTGTATTTTTTCCTCTCCCAGGAGGCTCTATCCCCAATTTCCCATGGCTCTCAGCCAAACAGATCTATATACCTCAATTCCTATAGGAGGATTACTTGCAAAGACAAAAGAACCAGAAACCATGTTTGGAAACCTTGAAACAATTTATTGAGTTGCTTTATACAAGATTAACAATTCCACAACCACCCCGAACACCAATATAGTCGCTGCACCAAGCCACAGTTCCTCTCACACTTAAAAAAGGGCTGCGCCAAGAAAAGCCCGAAGTGCCGCAGCCCCAGGCCCTGTAGCCTGCCCTGCCTGTCTGCCTAGCCTGGCAGTATAAGTCACTCACTCGCTCGTTCCCACAAATAAAGCATTAACAGGAAAAAGAAATCCCATAAACTCCCCATCAAAGAAACAATTCCCTGAGGCAAGAGGCATCAACTAGATTCCTAGAAAGGAGAGAATTTTGCTCCAGCTGCACTCACAATGATACATGGAAAGGGAGCCTGTGGGAGGGGACAGGGGTTGGGTTGGTCCCGGGCTACGGTCCCCAGGTGTCCTTGGGCCAAGAAGCCTGGAAAATCTCCACTGCTCTCTTAGCGGTCATGGACGGCCTCTGCTCAGCTTTGAGCTCAGCATTACAAATCTCTTCTTTGGCTCTTTTGCTACTACCTAAGACTATTCTGTAAACAAACTGGAAATCCGAGTGGCAAAAAATATATATAACAAAGGGATATGGGATATGGAATTCACTTAACTCGATGTCAAACAGATTCGTTCTTACACAAAAAAAGTCAGAGTAGGCCGGATAGCTGGCAGATGTCAGGATCCCCATGAAACCAGGCAAAAAACTGTGTCATCATATTGTGAGACTGCTGCTCACCCAACTCACTTGAGACCACTTGGCTGAAGTAGTGGACATGAACACAGCTCTGACAGACTTCACAGGGCAGCCGTCTCCCTCATACTCCTTGTGAAATAGCCACTGGTGAGCATGAACAGCTCCCAGGCAACTGTCCCAGTCTGTCGTCTGCACTTGGCATACCACCCCTACAGCCAGTGCAGGCCCCACAGCCTGAAACTCCCTAGGACTTGCAGGCCTGATTCACAGGGCAGGTGCTTCAGAAAGCAGTCCTGCAGCTCTGCCTGAAAAGGATTCTCAACCAACTGGAATGTCTGTCTGGGACGCGGGACCCCTGTATCCTCAGTCCTCAGAGATGAAAACGGGCTTTTGACTCCTTACAGTCCACCTGTATGAATCTAGAAAAACAAGCTGGCTGAATCGAGACCTGGATGAGGGACTTAGGGGGCCCAGGCGACCTTCAAGTCAGGATGACACAGATTATGATGTGCAATCATAAAAAACTTGTTAAAGGTTAAAGCACACGGCTATGTCTGAAATGCAGACTTATGTTTAAAAAAAGGTCTTCATCTGAGATCCACTCAGAGGGCCGAATGGCTGTGTGGTCTGTGCTGCTCCAGCATAAAGGCACTGGAATTATGTCTTCCGAGAACATGACGAAGAACAGTCCCTTTCGATCCAATGCATTTAATGGTAATGATGAAAACTGAGCCAAAAATAAGTCTTTAAAAATCCTATCACAATGGTTGAATCTACAAAGTCTTTTCTCCAGAAGAGCTTCATTGTCATTTTCAGCAGAGGAACTCAGCCCCGACCATGATGAAAGTAATCTGTTTCCAAACAAGCCATGTTTCCAAGCTGTGGCCTCAGCCTGGGTGGGCTGGTGTCTTGTGGAGCATACAGCCTGAGGGGAAGACAGACTCTGTGACATCCAGGGAGCTGTCTGTGGCCAGAAGGAGGCCCTGACCAGGAGGGCGCAGTGAGGTACTCTGACCAGGTGCTAGGGCTCAGGATAGGTATCAAACACAGGTGTGCCAACAGCTCTGCCCTGACAACAGGGCTCTGTGCCTAAAGCACACCCCAGCCTAGAGTTGCCCCTCCAGGGAGTGTCCACCACAGCAGGCAGCCTGGAGAACCAGCCAGTTAGTGCCCCAGAGACACACAGGGCAGCTCCCCTCATAGAAGGCACATCACAAGTGCCAATAGCACTCACGCCTTCTTCAGAAGAAAACCATGAGCACAAAGAGCATAGCAATGATCTAGATTCCAAGACCTACAAGGTCAGCTTCCACCCAGATCCAAGTCAGTGGGCCTTTCCTAGAAGCGGTCACAATTTCCGTGGGACGCCAGGCCCTTTCCCATGAAGCTGAGAAGTATCTGGAATAGAATAAGCAAAGAAAAAGAACGTAAGTCTTGCAGGGCCTCTGATGATCTTAGAGCAGCAGCAACCAAAACTCGGGGGAATCCAGGGAATTCAAGTATTCTAGGGCCTGAGCAGCAGAGACCACTGACAGTGTGTGCTACTGCAGGTGTGTGTGAAAACAGAGCTCTGAGCCTGGGGAAGGTGCTGGGAGGGGAATCATGTGCAGTGACTAACAATTTCAATAACACCATACTGAACCCCCAAAACAATCATTCTCCACCACTGACTGGCTCTGGGCTCCATCAAGCCAACTCAGGGTCCAGCGTTCTCAGCAGAAACTGAACACATGAGTGAGATGCACAGACATACACGGCTCAGACTTCTGAGCCAGCTGACAGGGAAGAGATGTTTGAAATGGCTCTCAGCATAAACAGATACTTTCTGGATAGACTTAACACCATGAGGAGTAGCAGGAGAGAGATGGAACAAGTAAGCATTTTTGCTATGAAGTGACCAGTCAGGATCAGAGAGAGTTAAAAGGGCTGAAGCGCAGGCTTTGCAAACGGGTGCTCCAGACTTGGTTCCTGACACTTCATGGTCCTGAGCATTGCCAGTGTCTCCCAACAATAATGGGGAAAAAATACAAAGTCCTGTGGGCAGGACTTGGGTAGGTGGTTAAAAGCTAGCAGGGCAAAGCCCTTCAACATGCAGTTCTCATCCATGAGGCTCTAGGACCCTGTCAGAGTCACAGCGATGGTGCTGCCACCCAGCTGTGGGCTGTCACCTCCAACGGCTGCTCTAGAAATGGAGTCACTGTGATAAGACTGATAGACTCAGAACCTCCCAAGGAAAACTCCATCCTGGGGGTTGACATCCAGTACATGTACCAGTGTGCTAGCCCCAGGACACAGCAGATCTGGAGGTGTTGGCCAATGCTCCCCCTCTTATTTCCCTGAGCTCCAGTCCACCACATTACCCAAGGCTCAGCCTCCTACAGTACATCCCGTCACTCTGGAACAGGTCTAGAGTAGTCAGAGAGCAGAAGGTCAAAACCAAGGCTCTGCCTCCAACAGCTGTTCCTAGAATGAAGGTTCCAGAAAGGCAAGCAGCAACGTATCAACAGAGATGCCCGAGGATATTGGCCTGCTGCCCTGGCTGCACACCTGGACTGGCAGATATCTGTGGGAAAGCCAGGGAAGATAGGAAGATCGGCAGACCTGCTGAGGCCGTGGAGCTCCATCACTCAGCTGAGCTCAGAGAGCTTCTGGGGAACTAGGAGGCTTACAGGGGGAGCTTCTGCTCAAAGGCCTTGAAGATCCCAAATTACTACCCTTCTCAGAGCTTTTTATCCCCACGGAAAGCTGAGCTATGTATGGGCCAGAGCTCCCTCACCTCATACTCGGCCACTTTGACTGCTCACACGGGGGAAGGCCAACCCAGGGACACCTAATGGCAGCAGCTATGGGATCCTCTCAGTACCTGCAGAGCCAGGGCCTCAAGAACAGAGCAAGACAATACAGCAATGAGAAGGACACAGAAACCCTTGGCAACAGAAAACGGGCAGGGACTGGTGCCTGGTGTGCATGGCACTCTGTCCACCTGACAATTACCTGGCAAACTCTGCGGGAGGTGGGTGGACACGGCAGCGTGCGGGAGAGGCGCTGCACGGGGTGGGCTGGAGTGCAAGCCAGCCAGGAGACCTGAGGGGAAACAGGAGGGAGAAGAAAACAAAACACACACATTGGAGACAAGAATGGGAAAGCAGCCTCAGAAGAGTCCAGACAGGCCACTGGCCAGGCTCTGGGTGGGAGTGCCCAGGGCAGGGACTCAGCCTGATATTCACGACTGCACAGCAGATGATTGGTCACCCCGGAAAGATAACAGCACAGTGCCCAGGTAGCATAAACAGGGCCTCAGCATGGTAGCAAGAGGAAGAGACACTTACTGTGACTCAGGCCGTGGTGGAAGGTCCCAGGGGCAGGACCTGTGACGATTGCATCCTTGGAGACCCCTGCTTTGGCAGAGGTGTCAGCGTTGAAGGAGAGCACATGGAGAGGGAACTGGGAGATGATCCCCAGGGAGCTGGAGCTCATGGCCCCTGGCAGCTTGGGGCTGCCCGCCTTGTAGGATGAAGGCAGCAGGTTTAAGGGAGATGAACTGGTCAGCAGCACAGCCCCACTTGTTCCTTTCTGGGAAGGAAACAGAAGGTTAGAGCTCCCGCACCATGCAGAGTCCACACACAAGCACAACAAGGAGCATGTGGGCCAAAGCCCCGGGTGGTACATGGAAGAGGCTGGCTCATCTTTGTGACTTGGCAGGGCATGCAGGCTCCACACAGAGAACATTTAGCAAACCGTTTCTTGAACAGGCCCCTCTGTGTTAAAAAGGAAGATGGCAGGTGAACCTAGGTATAAGTATATACAGGGTAGCAAAAATGCAGAAGTACCTATAGGCACTCAACTTGGTTTGGGAAAAAGCCTTGCGTGGGTGGCCGGTAGGGATCCCAAAGGCAAGCAAGACCTCTCTAAATGTTCTTTCTCTCCTTTTATCCCTCCAGCCCCATAGCTACTAAAATACTGGGGGAAATGAGAGTATTTCCCCCACCAGTATCCAAGCTTCTCACTTCCTAGAGCAAGACCAAGCTTTGTAAAATGGCCTCTGTATGGCCTGTAGAGCCACTTGAAAGTCAATGGAGGGACTTCCTCTTAGGCACAAACTTCTCTACAGAAATCATGATCTCAGAGCTGAGGCCATGTCCATTTCCCTCACCTGGAAGCCAGGAAAGGACAGTTCCTTGGCTGGTCTAGGCCACCCAGAGGTAGAGTTCCTTTGCAAACAGGCCTGTCTCCATGATTACCACCAGAGAAGAGGTTCAGGTTGGCTCCCAAAGACTGTAGCCACCAAAAGAGGAAAGATCTGACCAAGGCAGATCTCCTGGCTCCAGACCCTGACCAGACTCCTGGCTCTCTGAGCCTTTCACCTGCGACAAGGCAGATGGCCCTTCCCACAGGGCCCATAGTGGAATACTCACTGGCAAGGAGGTAGATGAGGTGGCGCTGCTAACTGTGCTAGGCTTCAAGGAGGAGGTCAGTAACTTGGCCACTCCCTGGGTCCCACCACTAGAGTCTCCATTTGGCCCCCCAGGAGGAGCCACCAGTGTCAGTTTCTGGGACACAGGTGGCTTTTTCACGGCGGCACCAGGGATGGGACGGCTGGAAGACTGTCCCGTGGTCGAAGGCTGCACTCCAGGGAGTAGGCCCCCGGAAGTTGAGCCCTGAATGGACATTCCTCCAGAGGAGGAGCTGCCAGGAGGGACGCAGTGTTTGGAAACGGAGCTGGCAAAGGCGCTGCTCTTGTAAGCTGGTGAGGAAGAGCTGGCTCCATGCTGCTTTGCTGGGTGGCTCAGGGTGGTGGTGGTGGAGATGGTGGTTTTATGAGAGCTGCTGCTGGTGGCTGACAAGCCTCCTGAGGAGGAGGGTGTGGAGGAATGGAAGCCCTGGCCTTTAGCAGGTGTCTTTACAAGCTGGAGGAGGGATCGATGACACTGTGGGGATGGAGCCTTGGGGCCCTGGAGCTTACTGACCAATGGAGCTGGGGAGGGGAAGTTCTTCTGCTGAGAGCCTGCATGAAAGACTTTTACTTGGGGATTGGGCAGGGGAGTTGCCTGGGGTACATGAGACGTCCGTGGCACACCGTGGTGTTTTGTTTTGGGTTGGTGCACTTCTGGCAGGCCCTTGTTGATGGAAGTCTGACAAGACAACTCTTTGTAGCCAGAACTCTCTGGTTTCTTCTCCTGAGAAGACTGTGCCAGAGCTTGTTCGGCCAGAAAGTTGAGGGGTGAATGAAGCGAGCTGGAGGGTGGAGGAGCAGAAGGGCTGGGTTTTGCAAAGTTCCTTTTTTCTTCAGTACATATAATACCCGTGATTTTTTCCACAGGCGCCTTTGAAGGTGTGGGGAGTGTGAACTCAGAGCTCCCAGAGGCCCTGCTGTTCAGCGCTGCCAGTTCCTTGGACACAGCCTCCAAGGAGGAAGTGGAATTATGGATCAAGTCACCCTCCGACGGTTCCTCTAGGTTGACAGGCACGGCTGTGTTGACAAGGTTGCCTGATGCCTGGCATGAAAGCTCCCTGTTCACACACCCAGAGCTCTGGCCTCCTCCCAAGTGTTCTGAAGGCAAAGCAAGGGGGCCGCCAGTCTGACCTGATGGGACCAAAACCTTTTTATCAGGCTTGACACACGATTCCTAAAAGGAAGCAAAAATGGGGATGCACAGCAATGTCAAGGCCCAGGCTATGAGGACAGTGTGAGAAAGTCACATGCCTAAGAACCCCGTCTCCCAGCACAATCACATGACGAGTTGGCAGAGAAGCACGTGCACATTCTAAGGACCCCAGGCACAGCACTGGCCAGTGTCACTGCTGGTCCCCAACCTACCCACCCAGGCTCTGACCCCAACCTCATCCCAAGACAGGTTCCTTGCTTCTGGAAAAGAAGAACTGAGTGAAGAAACCCTCTCACCACAGTCACTCACACTCCTTGGGAATAAGGAGGGCTGTATGTTGGGAAAGATGATGTCAAGCACTGGAGCACATCTTTGCAAGTGGGAACCCCATGTCCAATCCCTAGCATGGTAAAGTCCCCAAAATACCACTGGGAACAACCACTGAGCAAGCTGGCATATTCCACTCAAAACAAAACAACAGAACATGGAGCCAGAACGACAGTACAATGTATAAGTACTTGCCTTGCTGGCCAACCCATACTTTTTCACCAGCATCTTAAGTGGCCCCTTAAAACCTATCAAAGGGATCTCTGACCGCAGAGCCAGGAGTAAATCCTAAGCACTGATGGGTATGTCCCCAAATGAAGAACAGTCCCACCAAAAATTAGAAGTGTTTCTTTTAGGGGCCGGGTGGTGGCGCTAGAGATAAGGTGCCTGCCTTGCCTGTGCTAGCCTAGGACGGACCGGACCGCAGTTCGATCCCTGGCGTCCCATATGGTCCCCCAAGCCAGGAGCGACTTCTGAGCGCATAGCCAGGAGTAACCCCTAAGCGTCACCGGATGTGGCCCAAAAACCAAAAAAAAAAAAAAGTGTTTCTTTTAGTTAATAGATATGTGGGAAAGGGGAGTAGAAACCTTTCTCTTTATGAATAAATCATGAAACAAAATTCAATGCAATTTAAATATCTAGGCTGCCTTAATATGCTAATGTGTATCTTCAATCTCCAAGACAGGATTTAGTAAAAGGCATTCCTAAACCCAGTTGGTCAGAAATTCTTTGATTTCTGGGCCGGAGAGATAGCATGGAGGTAGGGCATTTGTCTTGCATGCAGGATAGTGGTTTGAATTCCAGCATCCCATATGGTCCCCCGAGCCTGCCAGGAAGTGATTTCTGAGCGCAGAGCCAGAATTAACCCCTGAGCACTGCCGGGTGTGACACAAAAAGAAAGAGGAGAGAGAGAGAGAGAGAGAGAGAGAGAGAGAGAGAGAGAGGAGAGAGAGAGAGAGAGAGAGAGAGGAGAGAGAGAGAGAGGAGAGAGAGAGAGAGAGAGGAGAGAGAGAGAGAGGGGAGAGAGAGAGAGAGAGAGAGAGAGAGAGAGAGAAATTCTTTGATTTCCTAGAGTCCAATTAATCAACATTTTCCTGTGTAATGTGTCTACAGAATTTAAGCTACAGATGCAGCAGCCATGTGGAGGATCCTCTGTACAAAGCTATTAGATTATAAAATGTGTAATTACTGTATGTATATGCACTTTATTTTTATACCTAAGTCAGGGGTCTCAAACTCAATTTACCTGCGGGCCACAGGAGGCAAAGTCGGGGTGATTCTTGAGTGCAAAGTCAGTAGTAAGCCTTGAACATTGGGGGGTGGGACCCAAACAAGACAAAAAAAGATTCCTCTAGGGCAGGGCCACAAAATGTTGTACGAAGGGCCGTTTGTGGCCCGTGGGCGGCGAGTTTGAGACCCCTGCCCTAAGTGTTCTAAAATTGAATATGACTTTAAAACATTAAAAATAGATTAAACAGGGGTTGGAGAGATAACATGGAGGTAAGGCATTTGCCTTTCATGCAGGAGGTTATCGGTTCGAATCGCGGTGTCCCACATGGTCCCCCGTGCCTGCCAGGAGCAATTTCTGAGCCTGGAGCCAGGAATAAACCCCTCAGCACTGCCGGGTATGATCCAAAAACCATCAAAAAAAAAATTAAACATTAAACAAAATAAAATAAGTTTTCTAAAGAAAAGTGTTTCAGGGGCCGGAGAGAAAGCACAGCAGTAGGGCATTTGCCTTGCATGCGGCCAACCCAGGACGGACCCGGTTCAACTCCCATATGGTCCCCCAAGCCTGCCATGAGCAATTTCTTTTTTTTTTTTGGGGGGGGGGGTTTCTGGGTCACAGCTGTGCTCAGGGGTTACTCCTGGCTTTGTATTCAGAAATCACTCCAGAGCCTGAGCGATACTCAGCAGTATGGCGTTTGCCTTGCACATGGCTGACCCAGGACAGAACTCAGTTTGATCCCCAGCTTCCCATATGGTCCCCCAAGCCAGGAACAATTTCTGAGCACATAGTCAGGAGTAATTTGAGTGTCAACGGGTGTGCCCCCCCCAAAAAAATACATCACTTCTGGCTGGCACAGGGGACCATATGGGATGCCAGGATTCTAACCACCATCCATCCTGGATTGGGTACATGCAAGGCAAATGCCCTACCGCTTATGCTATCTCTTTGACCAAGACATAGCTCTTTGGCAAAACACTGACACTTCATGTATGAAGTGGCTTCAATACCTAGCAGTGTACAAATGAAGGAAAAAAAGCCTTCACAGTACTTAGGAGGCCCCAGCTGCAATGAGGACACAAGAAATGAGTTTTTGTTTCCTCCGTCGGTTTTCCTAGCACCTGTCTCCTTTCCTGGGAGCAGTAATGGGGGGAGGCGGCTGCACTCCTGCACCCAAAGTTCAGAACACAGTGTTCAGAGGAACTGCAGGCACTAACAATCATAGGTATACGCCACTCAGAGCTTATTCTCACAGCACTCAGATACAGTGAGAGGACAACAAGACTCACGAAGTTGTAAACAGCTATTTCTATCCCCAAGAGACTTCTGCAAGGTCCAGGATGCATTTCATGGTCTGTTTCCAGCCACCATGCCACACTTCACTTCTGTTCAGCCCTCAGTATAGCTGTCTTCTCTGTCCCCCAGCTTGAACTGCCCTAAATAGTGGTATATTCCTTCTAGGACTGTCCTCACGTCTAGATCCTGCCTAGAGGCAGGGATGCCCCATTCCTCAGCCACTGCCAGGAAGACACTCCAGGTGAGCAAGTCACCTAGGACTATCTTCAACAATGGAGGTGCAGGGTACTAAGTGGCTTGGTTCAGGTCTCTATCCTGACACTCTCCTAAGGAGGCTGCTTCTTGGCACTTCCAAGAAGTGTTATTCTGAACAGCTGTTCCTGGACCAGCAAAGCTCAATGATCAATTGAGAGGTATGATGAACAGATGGCCAAGCAGAATGACTTACCTTCACTTTGATTTTAGGAGGAGCCATGACTTTCTTCTTGGCCCTGTTCAAAGGGAACAAATACAGAAAAGGTTTAGAAAACACAAAGCAGACAGACTGACCCTGAGATGTGAGAAGATGGGGACACTCACAGGATTGAGGTCAGGTGCCCGTGGCCTCGCCTGCTCTCCTTGAACAGAGTCCTGGAAGAAACAGAACCAGCAGTTTTCAAAGACCTGAGTGCAGACTCTGCTGTAGACTACTCCCAGCCCGAGGAGTGGATATGCAGTCAATGTAGTGGCCTGGTGAACTGAGTAGCTGGAGAGAAGACCTAAGGACCTAAAGTGAATGCAGAGGCCACCAAAAGCCAAGTGAGGGAAAAAAACCCTAGAGTGTTGACTGCAGACTTCTCAGAGTGACACGTGTCCTGTGGCAAAGACCACAACCAAGCACAAGCACCCTGGCCACTGTAGCCAAAACAAAGGGAAAAGGAAGGACAGACAGACAAACTGGACCACACAAAAATTTAGTTGTACTGTACATCAAAAGACATAATCAGCAGAGTAAAAAGATAGCCTATAGGGGAAAGAAGTATTTTGATAACATCAAAACATCTGATAAAAGAACGGCCCAGGTTCAATCCCCAGCATCCATTTGGTCCCCCGAGCCTGTCAGGAGCTATTTCTGAGCACAGAGCCAGGAGTTACCCCTGAGTACATCCCGGTGTGGCCCCAAAACAAAACAAAACAAAACAAAAACCCAAAAAACCCCAAAGGACAACAACTTCTAAAGGAGCCCAAGCAATAGCACAGCAGTAAAGCATTTGCCTTGCACTTGGCCAACATAGGACAGACTAGTTCGAATCCTGACATCACATATGATCCCCGAGCCTACCAAGAGTTCACTGAAGATACACAGCTAAAAAGTATGTGAAAAGTTGCTCAACATCTTTAATCATTTGAGAAATGCAAATAAAAACTGTACCAAAATACCACTATTAGGATGATTACCATCATACAGAGCAGAAAGCAGGAGCCTGAGGGATAGCTTAAGGGTTATGGTCCAGCTTCTATTTGGGGAGGATGGGGAGTAGGGGCTTGGGGTTTTACCATACCTTGTGGTGCTCAGGGTTTACTTCTGGCTCTGTGCTCAGAAATTGCTCCTGGCAGGCTGTAAAGTCTGGTTGTGTAAAGCAAATGTCCTCGTCACTGTACCACTGCTCCAGCCCCACAGCCAAGCTTCTTAAATTGGCTCATGACCCTACCTAAGGCTTTGTAAATGAATGTGAGGTCTCAAAAATCTCTCAACAGTAAAACGTTTCAGAACACACAACACCAAAATTTAATTTAAGTGTCTGGAGAGATAGTACAGTGGAGAAGGCACCTGTCTTGAATGCAGCTGACCTAGATTTGATCCCTAGCACTGCATATGGTTCCTGAGTCCCTAAGTACTACCAGGAGTGATCCAGGGGTGCAGAGACAGGAGTGCCTTAAACACAGCCAAGTGTGGACTCCCCACACCCATAAAACGCGTTTCTGGCAAGGTTTGCCATGGCTGCATTTCTTGTCCTATGTGAAGAAGTTTCAGCAGCATTAGCCTGGGGATATCTGCACTGCACTTACCTCACACATTCAATCCAAGGTGCAGTCAAATGACCAAGCATGATGAGCCTGGCAGCTCTGAAGTCTAGGATTCCTGGTGATGAAAGCCATTTCCAACCAACCCCCATGAAGGATGGATAAGCAATGCAATTAAAGGGAATTAAGGGGTGCAATTTCAGAGAGCATAGAGGAAGATGTGAACAACAAGCCAGGAAGCATGACCCCTGGAAACATACATGAGCACCACCACAATCCCCAGCAAACTCTACAACCAGAATGTGCACACACACAACTAAAGTGTGCAAGCACTGGCACATGATGTGCAAATCCAGGCAAGCAACACAGCAACAACAGCAATTTAAAGAAAGGGAAGAACAGAAATCCAGTGCTAGAGAGTATGTGCAGAAGCTGGAATTCTTGTGACCTGCTGACAGAAATGTAAACTGATATACCTTTGTGGAGAGTCCTCAGCTAAACAAAGAATAACCACACGACATGTCCACTTCTGGGTCTGTTCCGAAGACAACCGAAAGGAAGGTCTCCCAAGAATACTGCTCACCCACATTCATAGCACCATTGCTCACAACAGCTCAAAAGAGAAAGCAGTCTAACAACCCATCATAGGATGAGTGGTGAAGCAAAACATGGTATAGGAATACAATAGATTAGCACTCAACCTATGATAAGGAAGAAAATTCTATGTAGCATGTATGAACCTTGAGGTCACTGTGTTAAGGAAATAAACCAAATAGAAAAAGTGAAATAGGGCCGAAGAGATAGCACAGTAGCAGGGCCTTGCACGCAGCCGATCCAGGACGGATGGTGGTTGGAATCCCAGCATCCCATATGGTATCCTGAGCCTGCCAGGAGCGATTTCTGAGTGTAGAGACAGGAGTAACCCCTGAGCACCACTGGGTGTGACCCAAAACAACAATAAAACAAAACAAAAAAAAGAAAACAGGCATGGTTTCACTTCCACGAGGCACTCACAGAGTGCCCGGGAAAGATAGAAAAGAGAAGGGAAGCTGCCAGTGTGAGGGAAGAAGTCAGTGCTGAATGTAGATTTCAGTTTTGCAAGATGAGAAGAGTGGCAAAAATGGAAGGTGGTGAGTTACACAACAATCCAATAGTCTTTATTTCACTCTAAACTGTGTGGAGTTTTTATTTTATTTTATTTGTATTTTGGGTTACAACCCACAGCGCTCAGGGTTTACTCCTGTCTCTGCGCTCAGAAATTGCTCCTGTCAGGCAGGGGGGACCATATGGGATGCCGGGATTCGAACCACCGACCTGCATGCAAGGCATGCAGAAAGACCTACGAAAAACCACGGTTAGATCCCCCGGTGTTCCATATGGTCCCCCAAGCCAGGAACAATTTCTGAGCACATAGCCAGGAGTAACCCGAGTGTCACCGGTTGTGGCCCAAAAAACAAACAAACAAAAAAAGATGGTATTTTTTTTTGGTTTTGTTTTTTGGCCACACCCGTTTGATGCTCAGGGGTTACTCCTGGCTAAGCGCTCAGAAATTGCCCCTGGCTTGGGGGGACCATATGGGATACCGGGGGATCGAACCACGGTCCTTCCTTGGCTAGTGTTTGCAAGGCAGACACCTTACCTCTAGCGCCACCTCTCCAGCCCCAGATGGTACATTTTAAGTGTATTTTATCACAATTACTAGTGGCTGCAGCTAATCCTTCTCTGGGCTCTCTGAACAGTCCTATGGGACACTGCACCACACAAAGGAAGCTGTGAGATGGAAATTTGGTGAGAGAGGAGAGAGGGGAGGGGGGGAGGAGGGGAGAGAGAAAGAGAGAGAGACAGAGAGACAGAGAGAGAGACAAAGAGAGACAGAGACACAGTGACAGAGAGTCTGTTTATATATAAACTTAACACTCGACTTGCATGAAGCTGACCCTCTGTGTTTCTATTTATATATAAACTTAACACTCGCCTTGCATGAAGCTGACCCTCACTGAATCCCTGATGCTACATGGTCCCCTAAGCATCACAGGATACACTGAGCAAAGAGCCAGGTGTGACTCAAAGAAAACAAAAATGTCTATGACCTACTACAAGTACATCATTTTTATTTATTATTTTTTGTTTGTTTGGTTTTTTGGGTCACACCTGGCAGCGCCCAGGAGTTACTCCTGGTACTGTGCTCAGAAATTGCTCCTGGCAGGCACAGGACCATATGGGATGCTGAGATTCGAACCAACATCTGTCCTTGATCAGCCGTGTGCAAGGCAAACGCCCTACTGCTATTCTATCTATCCGGCCCTCTACATCATTTAAAAAGACATAAACAAACAAACAAAAATTAAAAGAAATCTGGATCTGAGAGTACTTATTTGCCTTGCAACAACTGACCCTGATTCAATCCTTGGCACCCTACACGATACCCTGAGGGAACCATGAGCAGAGCAGAGCCATAAGTAGCCCCTGAGTACCAATGATGGTCTAGCACTCATCTCCCTCCAAAAAGTTAAAGACTTAGTCAATCTCTCCACTTGGAGCAGAGGCCATCCTCTCCTCTGTAAATGTCTGCTGAGGCAAAAGTGCACAATCATCTCTGGACAGGAGCAGGATAAAGGAAGGCAAAGATAACATCCCACAGAAACTCCTAAGACCGAAGACTACTTTCCAGAGACCAACATGCTACCAACGCCTCAAGTGAGACCAGAGCCAAGCCCACGAGGCAGTGCCTGACAAAAAAGCAGCACTCCATCCCCTCCTGCACAGGAGGTACCAGTATCATCACTAAGACCATCCTGGCAACCTGCAGGCCTCACCTGGCCTGCATCCAGCCTTTGGGCCACAGAGGCTTGACCTCAGCATCCAGAAAGACCTTCATGTAGTCCTCCAAGGACTGCGCTTTGTTGTTCCTCTCCAGATCATAGCTCTCCAGTTTGATCTTCACCAGGTGGCAGAGCAGCTCCCTGAGGGGGAGGGAGAAGTCAAACTTCAAACAACCCCAAATCCTTCAAGGGTATAATCCTGTATCTCCAGCAGCCCTGATTAAAGTAATTGTTTCTAATTTTCATTAGAAATATGGGGACAAGCTCAGACACTGGACCCACAAACCCTCCAATGAGGTAAGGTCCCAGTTTGGGCACACCTGATTTCATCATTCCACTGGAACTTCTTCCGGGGTCCCATTATCCTCCTGCCCCCCCTTTCTTCATCTTCCTCATCAGAACAAATCCGTTCTCTCTGCTCCTTGTCTTTCTCCTCTTCTAGCATCCTACAGGGTGAACAGAAATAAATGGCCCCCGACAGTCACTACAGGAGAACTGCTTCCTCCTGTTCATCAACTCACTCCTTAGCCCCAGGACTTCTAAAATAAGGTGGAAATACTGAAGTCAAGAGTCTCATTCAGAAATGAAGAGGAAAACAAAAAACAAGAGCGAGAGAGAGAGACAGAAAGACAAAGAGAGAGAGAGAGACAGAGAGAGAGAGAAGTGGGGAAGAGGGTGCAAGATGCAGATACCAGGACCTACTTACTTAGACACCTTGGCTTGTGTGTGTGCCTGGCATTCATCTTGGTACTTGGTCATCTGCTCTGGCATTGCCCTGCCAATGGCTTCCTTAAGCTTCTGGAGAGGCTCCTTTAGCCGCCCCCCCTGCAGAAAAAAGGACACATTGTGAATGGCTAATTCCTGAGACAGCAGCAGCAGCAGAAACAGTGCCATGAAAACTCAGGCATCTCCAGCCCTGAGCCCTGAAGCGAGTTTACCTCACCCACCTGCTCATAAAGGTGAAGTTTCCGAGCACGTTTGACCAGAGTATCTTTGCTGCAGGGCAGGAATGAAGCAAGATAGGCATAGACACCAGAACGAATCTGACTACTCAGCTCCCGAGTCTGCACCTCTATGCTGAAGAACAGAACAGAGTTATCAATGACTTGCAGCTCACTTCAACTTCTCTGGTGGTTGGGACACCCTGGCATGGAGGAGAGCTAGAAGGTCCCAGAGTAGTCAAATATTAGTTCATGGGTCACGTCATGTAACTGTGGGCATTGTAACACATCTCCTGCAGTTAACAAACAAGAATACCCATAGCTGATAAACTTGGCATGTAAAGAAGCTCAAGACACTGACGACAAAGTGAGAGCAAGTCAAAGGGAGTCAAGAAAACAGAACCCAAGAGAACAAGCTTTGCAAGTCTAGATTCCATAAATGAAAAAAACACATTTTCCAAGTGGAAAATTACTGAGTTCCTTGAGATGGACAGAAAATACTTGGTGGAAACAGCTCTCTTTGTCCAGATTAGGAAGGGGATTCATTGTGCCCTCGGGTTTCCTGTGTAGTAAGCAGAAAACCATCTTCACTTCCAACCACTCCTGACTTGGCAAGTGTATACTAGCTGCTCCATGATAGTAGACTGCTGCTCTAAGATGACACTCTTTTTTTTTTTTTTGTGGTTTTTGGGTCACACCCGGCAGTGCTCAGGGGTTATTCCTGGCTCCAGGCTCAGAAGTTGCTCCTGGCAGGCACGGGAGGACCATATATGGGACGCCGGGATTCGAACCGATGACCTCCTGCATGAGAGGCAAACGCCTTACCTCCATGCTATCTCTCCGGCCCCTAAGATGACACTCTTGAGAGCCAGGCCTGCTAATTTCTTGCCTGGCCACCAGGTAGCTTGAAAAATACTTTTTTTTTTTTTTTTTTTTTTTTTGTAGTTTTTGGGTCACACCCGGCAGCGCTCAGGGGTTATTCCTGGCAGGCACGGGGAACCATATGGGGCACCAGGATTCAAACCGATGACCTCCTGCATGAAAGGCAAACGCCTTACCTCCATGCTATCTCTCCGGCCCCGAAAAATATTCTTACACGTGCAAATTCTGCACAACAAACCTCATTAGCTACATAAGCCCCTGGAGAAGAGATGGCAAAACTAGAGGACAAGCACCCAGAATCCAGTCTGAGTTTGAAAAATGTAGGTTTGGGGACTGGCAAAGATGCTTGCCTTGCATGCACCTGATCCAGGTTTGATATTGGCATATATATGGTGCCCCGAACCCCATCTGAAGTGATCTCTGAGAAGAGGGCCAGGAGTAATCCGAACATGCTGTGTGTAGCCCACAAACACAAAACAGTGTGGGTTTTTCTTTACTTATAATCCAAGTACTGTCTACAATACTTGTTTGCTCGGAGAAATATGACTGGTGATGAGACACCAGCACAGGGAGGAAAAGAGAAAGGAGGAGGAAATTAATCTACTCAGGCCTGCTTAGGAGACCCCAGGAGGGCAGACTGGGTAGTGTCTGTTTTTGCTCACTTTTGGGGATCCACAGTGACAAGCAAGTACACCTATGCTCTATCTTCCTCTTGTCTCACAAATAAAAAACTCTCATATACAAGATTCCAGAAATGCCTGCTGGCTCACATCTATGGTTTCTTGGAGACCTCCTCTTCAAAGGAACAGTAAGAAATAAACCAATTTGGAGCCGGAGTGATAGTACAGCGATAAGGCATTTGCCTTGCACATGGCATACCCAGGACAGACCCAGAATTGATTTCTGAGTGCAGAGCCAGGAGTAACCCCTGAGCACTGCTGGGTGTGGTGGCCCCAAAACCAAAAAAATAAAGAGGAAATAAACCAATTATTTTGTTATTATGTTATTGGGGGCACCCTGGAGTGCCCTTGGAGTTTAGTCATATCCCCGGCCTGCTCACCCCAGGCATGATATGAAAAAATAAAAGGTACTTACTCTAGCAGGATGCCATTAATATCTTGTGTAAAGAACTTCTGTCTGCTCTCCCCCTCAGCAGCTCTGGCAGCCTGGGTCACAGCACAGTAATACCTGTTAGTGAGCTGTCCCCACAAGGCCCTCACATGCCCCCCCAGGTCCAAGAACAGCCAAGCCAGTCAAGCCAGTCTTTTTTTTTTTTTTTTTTTTTTTTTTTTTTTGGTTTTTCAGGGCACACCCGTTTGATGCTCAGGGGTTACTCCTAGCTAAGCGCTCAGAAATTGCCCCTGGCTTAGGGGGACCATATGGGATGCCGGGTGATTGAACCGTGGTCCTTCCTTGGCTAGCGCTTGCAAGTCAGACACCTTGCCTCTAGCGCCACCTCACCGGGCCCACCAAGCCAGCCTTTTACAGAAAACCTGTCACCTCTCCAAGAAACCTTTCCTTCCCTCCCCAGCCTTAATCCCGGGTCCAGTTCACCTATGATCACTAAATGTATGCTCCAGAAATGGTTTACCCCTTTCAAACACAGCTGAAGCTACCTTAGGCTACCTTAGGCTACCATGACTATAAACATGGTCACATTATTTCCTCCTGTGTCACCTGTGTGTCCAGCACAGCCTCATCTAGATTGTAAACTGGAATATCCATACATCTACAGTACAGAAAACAATCAAGAATTTTAATAAACAGGTAAGGACATAAAGATTGTTACATACTGCCCACAATAACAGCATCATAATGCAAGGGTATCACAATTAAAATATAACCTAACAAAGTCATCAAAAATATTACTGCTGGGGCCGGCGAGGTGGCACTAAAGGTAAGGTGTCTGTCTGCCTTGCAAGCGCTAGCCAAGGAAGGACCGTGGTTCAATCACCCCGCATCCCATATGGTCCCAAGCCAGAGGCAATTTCTGAGCGCTTAGCCAGGAGTAACCCCTGAGCATCAAACAGGTGTGGTCAAAAAAAAAACAAAAAACAAAAAAAAAAAATTACTGCTTTAGCATATAAAAACACTCATTTTTTTTCTTGAAGAGTCACATCAAAATCACTGCAGAGGAGACCCAAGAATATATAGTCTGAAAAAGAGGTCCCATCCAGTGCATGGATATGGGGAAAGAGAAACTTTTGTTACTGGCAGAACTGGTCTGACCTTTTTGGAAAACATATATGGATACTTGAAAATTGAGCTCCCATAGGACCCAGAAATTCCACTTTTTGGCATCTACCCTAAGGGCCCAAGAACTATTCAGAAAACATTTGCCCCCTACTATGTTCATTGCCATTCTATTCATAATAGCCAAAAACTGGAAATATCCCCAAGCATCCAAGAATAAATTACTTGGGGCTACAGAGATAGTACAGGGGGTAAAGTATGTGCCTTGCACATGGCTGACCCAAGTTTGATGCCTGGCATTCCATACAATCCAGTCCATTTTCTGCCAGGAAATGATACTTGAGCACAGTGTTAGGAGTAAGCTCTGAGCACAGCACAGTCAAGTTGGCCCCAGAACAAAAACAACTAAAAATAAAGTGGAAGGAAGCAAACACTCTGATGGAGGGTATGGTGCCGAATGTTTTGTGCATGAAATCCTATTATTAACAGTATTGTAAACCTTGATGCCTAAAATAAAACTTAATAAATAAAATACACTGGAGGCCGGAGAGATAGCATGAAGGTAGGGCGTTTGCCTTGCATGCAGAAGGATGATGGTTCAAATCCCAGCATCCCATATGATCTCCTGAGCCTGCCAGGAGCGATTTCCGAGTGTAGAGCCAGGAGTAACCCCTGAGCGCTGCCGGATGTGACACAAAAACAAAATAAATAAATAAAATACACTAAGAAATTTTAGCATGACAGAGCTTCTGGATTTTGGTAGAAGGAACTTGGGGCCACATCAAGCAGTGCTCAGAGCTTAAATCTGGCTCTATGCTCAGGATTATTCTTGGCAGGCTTAAAGGACCATATGTGGTGATGGGGAAAGAACCCAGGTCAGCTGCATGCAAGCTGTACTATAGCTCTGGTCCTACTATATATTTATTTACTTTTGGATTTTGGGCTACACCCAGTGATTTTGCAATTAGGAATCACTCCTGGCAGGCTCAGGAGACCATATTGGAGGCCAGTGACTGAACCCAGGTTAGTTGTATGCTATTAAAAGCAAATGCCTACCTACTCTTACTATGTACTGTAATATAGCTCCAGCCCCATACTATGTAATTTTTTTAATCCTTTTTTTTTTGGTTTTTGGGTCAGACCTGGCGGTACTCAGGGGTTACTCCTGGCTCTATGCTCAGAAATCGCTCCTGGGAGGCACGGGGGATCATATGGGATGCAGGGATTTGAATCGCTGTCTGTCCTGTAACAGCTGCGTGCAAGGCAAATGTCCTTCTCCTGTGCTATCTCTCCAGCCCCGCACTATATAATGATTCTCGGGGCAGGAGAGAGAGCATGGAGGAAAGGCTTTGCTTTGCATGCAGAAGGTCAGTGGTTCAAATCCCAAAAACCAAAAAAAAAAAAAAAAAAAGGATGATTCTCATTGAGCTATTTTGAATTGTGGACACTGTCCCAATTCTTTTTTTCTCTCCTATTATTTAGGAGCCAAACCCAATGATACTCAGGAAAACATGACATAACATGGATTGAACCTCCTACATGCAAAACTTGCACAGCAGCACTTTGAGCTCTCTCCAGCCCAGTTCAAGGTTTGAGTTTTCCATTTTTAATTACAGTTTAGGTAACATGGATATAACAGTGTTATAGTTTACTGCTTGGATATACCGAAGTTACTGCATACCACTACTACCATGGTCACTGCTGCCGCCATGAAAGTTCCCCTGCCCCCACCACCACCACATTCTAATATTTACCCATTTACCTGATACCTTCACTTAATCTAGCTGGGGTTTTATTTTGTTTTTGTGATATACCCAGTGGTGCTCAAGGATTTCTCCTGGCTCTGCCCTCAGGAATCATTCCTGACAGGCTCAGGGGATCATAGGACTGTCAGGAATAGAACCAGGGTGAGGCCAGAGAGATAGCCTGGAGGTAAGGCATTTGCCTTGCATGCAGAAGGGTGACATTCGAATCCCAGCATCCATATGGTCCCCAGAGCCTGCCAGGAGCGATTTCTGAAAGTAGAGCAAGGAGTAACCCCTGAGCACTGCCAGGTGTGACCCAAACAAACAAACAAAAAGAACTCAGGATGATTACAAGCATGGCAAATACTCTACCCACTGTACTATTGCTCTGGCCCTCAAATTTATATTTATATATTATGTATTTTGGGGGGGGGGTTTGGGCCACACCCGGCAGTGCTCAGGGGTTACTCCTGGCTGTCTGCTCAGAAATAGCTCCTGGCAGGCACGGGGGACCATATGGGACACCGGGATTCGAATCAACCACTTTTGGTCCTGGATTGGCTGCTTGCAAGGCAAACGCCACTGTGCTATCTCTCCGGGCCCTATATTTATATTTTTAAATAAACCTTTATTTATTTTTGGTTTTGGGGCCACACAAGGCAGCACTCAAAGGTTACTTCTGGCTCTGCACTCAGAAATAAGTCCTGGCAGATTCAGGAGACCTTATAGGATGCTGGGGATCAAATCAAACACCCTACCACTGTGCTATCACTCTGGCTCCTAAATAAACCTTTATATTTTAAAAGAGCAAAGGAATCAAGCAGTTAGATAGGACAGGAGGAAGGGCGCCTGCCTTACACATGGTCAACTCAAGTTTACTCTCCTGCAGCTCAATGGTCCCCTGAGACCTATTAAGAATGATTCTTAAGCACAGAGCCAGGAGTAACCTGAGCATCTGAGTGCTGGATGTGGCAAAAACAACAAGAAACAAAACCCACAGCCTTGAGTCCCTAGTTAATAAGCTCACAATGTACCTTTTTCAGGAAAAAAAAAAAAAAAGTAACTCAGTGACTTCCTGGAAATCTCTTGATGAAGCAAACTAGCAGAAGGCACCTCCACCAGCTCCAAGGTCCCCTACTTCCCTGCCCATCATTCCAGCAACCTAGGGAAAGTAGCTCTGAGAAGTTGCCCTAGATCAAAACCATCACCACTAGACCGGGTTTTGCTGGCCAGGATGAAACCTAGCACGGTCTCCTTTCTTTCAAAAGATCAAACAGGCTCGGTTTCTTTTCAAACTTCTTGGATCATGTCTCCCTGAATGGTGATGCAGTTCCAATGCTGCGGGAGGAAGTAGGTACGTGATACCCATTTTGTTTCTATTCTTAGTATTGTTTCCATTTTTTACATCATACCAAAAGACCAGAATAGACCTGGGTCATCTGTGTGGACCAAGCAGCACTGATGCTGAGGGGCAAAACCTAAGCTTCCCAACAGAATATATAGTAAGACAGGGAAAAGGGGTTGGACAAAATCACGGCACTTCCTGGGACCCAGAGAATATACCACAACAGAGTAAGAAGTTAAACCATAAACTACAGAGAAAACAGCACCACTGTGCTCCTCAAGTGCCTTTCTTTCCCCACCCTGGGGAATGGGCCGAGCCATGTGTGCTCAGGGATCATTCCTGGTAGTCCTTGTGGTGCTAGGGATCCAAGAAGGGTCAGATAAATGCAAGAGAAGCATCTCTCCAGCCACTGAGGCATCTATTTAAAACATACTTTTGATCCAAGCCGAAGTCAACAATATTAGAATCGAGGAACCTTAACTTTAACAATCTAAACTCAAAGGGAGCTGTTACACTAGCAGGCCAGAGAGCAAAGAATGGTGGTATAGGACGCACTCTGGGTCCACTGGTGGAGGGAGGTTGACACTGGTGGTGGGAAGGGCCCTGACTTATTGTATATCTAAAATTCAAGTATGAAAGACTCTGTAGATCACAATTGTCTCAATAAAATAATTTTGAGGGTCAGAGCACAATAGTACAATAGCACAATAATACAATAGGTAGGGTGTTTGTCTGGCATGTGGTTTACCTGAGTTTGACCCCCAGCATCCCTTATGGTTCCCCAAACCCACTGAGTTATCCTTGAGCAATGAGCCAGGAATAAACCCTGAATACCACTGAACATGGCCCTCCCCTAAAAAAAAAAAAAAAAAAAGAAAAAATTTTTTGAAAATGTTCATATGCTCATTTCAAATATCACTTTTTTTGGGGGGGGGAGGCTCACCTGGCGGCGTTCAAGGGATTACTTCTGGCTCTGCGCTCAGGAATCACTCTTGCAGGCTTGGGGAACCATATGGGATACTGGGAATCGAATCCAGGTCCATCTCAGGTTGGCCCCATGCAAGGCAAATGTCCTATTGTTGTGTTATCTCTCCAGCTCCTCAAATATCACTTTTAATCATAAGGTAAATCAAATTTTGATTCCCTCACACAAAAGACAGGGTTCCTAAGGAATCAGCCGGTATCAAATTTGTTCACACATCTTGGTAGACTGCAAACATGCTAAGACACACCCATCCAGTGTATGCTTTCCACTACTGATCCCAGGAGAGTGCTCAGCTCTCCTTGAAAACCTGAAACCTTGGCAGCACCTATGATGCACATTAAGGCAAAAAGAGGCAGGAGTACAGAAGTACATACAACTTCTAGAGCTCAATCTTAAGGGTCTTGCAGCTTCTACCTCCGTCCTCCTGGAATGTTGCTAATGTTGCTAATGTTGTCATGTCCTGAAGGAGCTCAGGATGAAAGACCAGAGGAGAGACAGGTCTTGTATTTTAGTGCCCAATCAACCTGCCAGATAAATGCCACCTCAAAAGCAAGCCCAAGTAGGACCAGAAAAGGCCCTCCTGGCCAACTGAAGTCAGAAAAAATGAAGCACTATCTGAAACACCATGTTTGGGTGTTTAATTTAAACAGCTCTTTTAAACAGCAATAGACTGGCATGTCTTCTACAACAGTGATCTTCAGCCACCAGCCCCAAGACCAGTGCTGGTGTGTGGAGTAGAAAGATTGAAAACCACTGTTCTGGGCCCGGAGAGATAGCACAGCGGCGTTTGCCTTGCAAGCAGCCGATCCAGGACCAAAGGTGGTTGGTTCGAATCCTGGTGTCCCATATGGTCCCCCGTGCCTGCCAGGAGCTATTTCTGAGCAGACAGCCAGGAGTAACCCCTGAGCACTGCCGGATGTGGCCCAAAAACCAAAAAATAAAAAAAAAAAGAAAGAAAACCACTGTTCTACTACATTAGGTATAACTACCAGTACAGTGTGTTCAACAAGTACTGGCCTGCAGGTAACAAAAAGCAAAACACTGATGCACGGTAAAGGAAATATTAACAAAAATACAAGAAGTAATGCTTAGATGTGGCTCAAGTACATATGTACGTAGGATATACCAACACCAAGAATTCTCTTAAGAAAGTTATCCTGGGGCCGGGCGGTGGCGCTGGAGGTAAGGTGCCTGCCTTGCCTGCGCTAGCCTAGGACGGACTGCGGTTCGATCCCCCGGCGTCCCATATGGTCCCCTAAGAAGCCAGGAGCAACTTCTGAGCGCATAGCCAGGAGTAACCCCTGAGCGTCACAGGGTGTGGCCCAAAAACCAAAAAAAAAAAAAAAAAAAAAAAAAAAAAGAAAGTTATCCTGGGGGCCGGAGAGATAGCATGGAGGTAAGGCGTTTACCTTTCATGCAGAAGGTCATTGGTTCGAATCCCGGTGTCCCATATGGTCCCCCGTGCCTGTCAGGAGCGATTTCTGAGCACGGAGCCAGGAAAAACCCCTGAGCACTGCCGGGTGTGACCCAAAAAACCAAAAAAAAAAAAAAAAAAAAAAAGAAAGAAAGTTATCCTTCTCAAAAGAAAAAAAAAAAAAGAAAGTTATCCTTCTCACAAAAATAATGTCTTTGTATGTAGAAGTGGATTCTTTTTTTTTTGTTTTGTTTTGTTTTTGTTTTTTTTTGTTTTTTGGGCCACACCCGGTGACACTCAGGGGTTACTCCTGGCTATGCGCTCAGAAGTCGCTCCTGGCTTGGGGGACCATATGGGACACCGGGGGATCGAACCGCAGTCCGTCCTAGGCTAGCGCTGGCAAGGCAAGCACCTTACCTCTAGTGCCACCGCCCGGCCCCAGATTCTTTTTTTTTTGTTTGTTTTTGTTTTTTTGGTTTTTGAGTCACACCCAGCAGCTCAGGGGTTACTCCTGGCTCTATGCTCAGAAATTGCTCCTGGCAGGCTTGGGGGACCATATGGGATGCCGGAATTCGAACTACCGACCTTCTACACGCAAGGCAAACACCTTACCTCCATGCTATCTCTCCGGCCCCTAGAAGTAGATTCTAATTGGAAAGGCCATATATGGATAATTGAATCTTTAATGAGCAACCCTGTCCTAGATCTTTATTCCTCTCCTCCCTCAGGTTTTTGAGCTACATCAAGGGATGCTCAAGAGTTACTTCTGGCTCTGCACTCAGGCATTACTGCTGGTAGTGCATATCTTGCAAGACCTTAAGTTGGATGTGGTGCCTGGGATTGAACCCAGAGACTCAGCACTGTGTGGTCCTAGCATCCTGAGCATCACGGAAAGACCCCAACAACAGCAACAAAAGTAAATAAAGTATCTATTTCCCGAGTATAAGCCAAGTTTTTGTGCTGAGAACCCCAAACTCGGCTTATACTCGGGTCATACAGGACAGGAATCAAATGCACGGAGTCTTCAGTCATCTTCTGCCGTCTGCTGGAGGGGGCAGTGCTTCAGCTCAGCCCACAAGACGCAGCTGAGCTGAAATGGATGCCACTGAACTACTTAACCCACAATATTCTGCGCTTTGTATGAGACCAACAGCAGTGATGATATCTGCGAACTCAGTGATGATGACAATGCCTATGCTGATACCCTCACATCAGATACAGCTGAAACTCTATTTCGACGTACAGAGAACGAGGAGGAAAAATCCAGTTTTGAAGGATTTTAACCTTTGTGATTTAGCTCAATTACCTGTTAAGGCCGGGTGGTGGCGCTAAAGGTAAGGTGCCTGCCTTACCTGTGCTAGCCTTGGACGGACCGCAGTTCGATCCCCCGGTGTCCCATATGGTCCCCCAAGCCAGGAGCAACTTCTGAGCACATAGCCAGGAGTAACGCCTGAGCATTACCGGGTGTGGCCCAAACCCCCCCCCCCCAAAAAAAATTACCTGTTAAGATACAGTTTTCTGCAGTTTCAAGTTTTTTGGTTTTTTGGGGGGAGGGTCACACCTGGCAGCGCTCAGGGGTTCCTCCTGGCTCTATGCTGAGAAATTGTTCCTGGCAAGCTTGGGGACCATATGGGATGCTGGGATTCGAACCACCGACCTTCTGCATGCAAGGCAAGCACCTTACCTCCATGCTCTCTCTCCGGCCCCACTTTTCTCTCCAGCCCCACTTTATTTAAAGTTTTAAAGTTATTGTTGCTAGTTTACAGTTTTTCTTTAACAATAAATATTGAAAAACATTTAACCTACTGAATCCTCAATTATTTAACTGTTTTGGGTATATATTTTTATTTTTGAAATTTACCAGTGGCTGCTAAATTTTCCACCTCAGCTTATACTTGAGTCACTAAGTTTTCTCAGTTTTTAGGGTAAAATTAGGGGAAACAGGTTATACCTGGGGTCAGCTTATACTCAAATATATACGGTATTTTTAAAAAAAGGGAAGTACTGGGGGCCGGAGAGATAGCATGGAGGTAAGGCGTTTGCCTCTCATGCAAAAGGTCATCGATTCGAATCCCGGAGTCCCATATGGTCCCCCGTGCTTGCCAGGAGTGACTTCTGAGCATGGAGCCAGGAGTAACTCCTGTGCACTGCCGGGTGAGACCCAAAAACAAAAAAAAAAAAAAAAAAAAGGGAAGTACAAAACCAATATGTATCACTGCTAATTTTAGTATTATATACAAGATTAAGCTAAAAATTGTAAAGATTGGGAATAGAGAAATAATTCAAGGATTAATGCTTGCCTTGCATGTGTCTGAGCATAATTTTATCTCCAAGTACTGCCAGGAGTCATCCTTGGGCACTACGGGTGTGGCCCAAAAAGCCGTGCACCTCTACCCACCACCAAAACGCTAAAATCAATTCAAGATCTAGGTCAGAATGGCCAGAGAGATAGGATAGTACGTAAGGGGCTTGCTTTGTATACTCCTGACCCTGATTCAAACTCCAGCACCCCATATGGTCCACAGAAGTTTGTCAGAAGTGATCCCTGACGAGAGTAAGCCCTGAAGACTGCCCAGGAGGCTCCCAAACAAAACCAAAGAATAAAGGGGCCAGAGAGGTAATACAGTGAGTAGGGCATTGCCTTGCACACAACTGACTCAGGAGTGACCCCAGCATATCGTATGATCCACTGAGCACTAGCAGGAGTAATTACTCAGTGCAGAGCCAGGAGTAAGCCACAAGTCTCCTGTGCATCCCTGGATGTAACTCAAAAATCTGAAGGAGGGGAGAAAAAAGATCTAAGACAGAGCTACTCATTAAAGATTCAATTATCCACATATAGCCTTTGTAATTAGAATCCACCTCTACAGGGGTCAGAAAGATAGCACAGTGGTAGGGTGTTTGCCTTGCATGCAGCCGCTCCAGGAACGATGGTGGTTCGAATCCCAGCATCTCATATGGCCTGCCAGGAGCGATTGCTGAGCACAGAGCCAGGAGTAACCCCTGAGCACCGTCGGGTGTGACCCAAAAACAAACAAAAAACCAGAATCCACCTCTACATACAATGAGAAAAATAATTTTCCAAGAGAATTCTTGGTGGTGGTACATCCAGACCATACAAACACACACAGGAGGCCCCAAGGCTCCAAGCACAGGGCCTAGGAGAACAGAGCACCCAGTGAACCTTTAGAGAAGCATTAAGTAATTTTCTGAAATAAGCCTTCTTTCTCTTGCAACCACTATAAGTAATAAGGGCTTTACAGTAATTTTTATTAGGCGAATAAGGCAAGGGAACTATTTGCAGCAATAATTACATACCCAAAGGTTCAACAGGGATCTGCAGTTTAAAGCAGCAACTTTCAGACTGGTGGGATGATGGGCAACTCCCACTCAGTACTCCACTTCCTCAAGTATCTCAGTTATGCTATGGAAGGGCCAGGTGCTAAGTAAGATACTCATTTCACACTGAACACTATGTCCCCAGTCCTGAACACATCAGACTCTGCTCCTACCCTCTCCCACCACGTCTACCTCCAGTGTGATCTCCTGTCCTATCTCTGTGTGCTGGAAAGATCTACACCTGGCAGTCATTCAGGGAGAACTGGCTCATAAGGTCCATCCAGTGGACCTCCCCTGGAGGGTGGTTTTCTGACCCAACACTTGTGCCATTTGTTTTCACTAAGTACGTTCATCTTTTCCCAGGAAAGTGAAATGATGAATGTATGTTTTCAGACTATAACACAACTTATGTCACGGTTGAAACACTTCTATAAAACTGGCTACTGCTACAGCAACCTTCAGAAGTTAATAAAAAACTATCTGATTCTAAACCAGAGCATTAAAAAGAACCAGATGTGTTTTTGGGTCACACCCGGCCATCGCTCAGGAGTTACTCCCGGTTCTACGCTCAGAAATCGCTCCTGGCAGGCTCAGGGGACTATATGGGATGCCAGAATTTGAACCACCGTCCTTCTGCATGCAAGGAAAATGCCCTACCTCCATGCTATCTCTCCGGCCCCCAAAAGAATCAGATGTTTTTTAAATACAAGTTTCAAAGCAAACACAGAACAGTCTACTTAAATGTGCTAAATTTAGGGGCCGGAGCAATGGCACAGAAGTAGGGCGTTTGCCTTGCATGTGGCTGATCCAGGAAAGACTGCAGTTCGATCTCCCAGTGTCCCATATGGTCCCCCAAGCCAGGAGCAATTTCTGAGCGTATAGACAGGAGTAACTCCTGAGTGTCACTGGGTGTGTCCCCCAATGGGGCCAGAGCAACAGCACGGCGGTAAGGCATTTCCCTTGCACACAACCGACCCAGGTTCGATCCCAGCATCTCAAATGGTCCCCTGAGCCTACAAAGGGTGATTTCTGAGTGCAGCAGTAACCTGAGTGCCATTCGCTGTGGCCCAAACCCTCCCCAAAAAAGATATACCCTGAATCCTAAATAAAGTACAATTTATTTCAAATACTTAAGTCTAAGAGGTAGATAAATGAGAATAGAATCCTGAGCAATATGTTTACTTACTTTGTATGCTGCATTCATATATTTTGGAAGTGAGAAAACAGCACTTATAGCCATGCTTATTTTATGGCACTTGCAGCACTTATTTTATGGCTATAGGTATAAGTAGCTACCTTACAACATAAGGTTAGTACACATAATAGTGATTCTAAAATCCCATGAGCATCACTGCTTTAGAACTTAAGAGCTATTGGGTATAAACGCCATAGGAGTTACAAGGCATGACACCCAAGACAAAGCATTATTTTGACTAAAAGGAAAATGGCACCATATCGAAGAATCTATGCTTGGTTTATCGCCAGTAATATACTGAACTGATGATAAACAATTCTGCTATCTCCGACTATATCCTGAGGGCTATGGCTGCTTTTAATGGGGCATGAACATCATTTAGGACTCAGCTTTTATTGATCACAACTGTGAGTTCCAGTGATCACACATATCACCAACAATGTTTAAGGCCAGGAAGCAACAGACACCCAAAGGGAATGAAGCACAGACTGTGTAACTTATGCCTGTTCACTTGTGCATTTTCTTCTCTTCAAAAGATGACTAAAAAGAGGGCTCTGACTCATGCTTCCTGCCAACACTAGAGTCCGTCTGTCACTCACAATGAAAGATACTTTGTGGGACAGGAACTGAGAGGCAAAAGACTGAAACTCTCCGCCTCAAAAAAGCACATTTTTCAGGATTAAAAGAACCTAATAGTTTAAAAGTGAGGCCCAGCAGGCAGAGCTAACACTCTCCCCTCACTCGGGACTAGAAGAGGGCTGGGAAAGCTTACACTCCCAGGGACTCTGGCCAGCAAGTTTCCCAGAGAGCAGGGCCAGCGCCAATCTGCCCACATACTTGCAGAGAAGCCCAGCCACACATTTCACCGTACCTGAGCCAACTCCTTAATGCGCTTCTCCAGGGGCGTGGGCAGGCCTTCAGGAAAGGAAGAGGGCTGCCTGAATTCCTGGTCCAGTCCCACCCCAAGGGAATCGCTCTCCTCCTCCATGTCATGGAAGGGGCTTCCTTCTGGAGACTCACTGAGGAGCTGTTCCAAGTCCAGATCAGTAAGTGAGTCCATGGCAGTGGCTGCCTGGAGCAAGTCGTTGTCAGAAGTGGAGCCAAAAAGTGAGAGCAAGGGGTCAGAGGTGCCCTCCAATTCCCGGAGGGTCTGAGACTCAGCTGCAGAGACCACCACAGTCTTGTGATCTTCGTCCCTCTTCTTTTGAGCCTCTTTCTCCTTCTGAAATTTCTTTAGCATCTCTTTCACGCTCAAAGCCCCAGAATATTTCTTTTTCTTCTTCTCCTTACTGGCATTGAGGGCTGTGAAGCTGCAAGGGGAAAGTGGTTACTAAGGCTGCAGGTCAGCCCGGAAGGGCAGTCACAGAGAATGGATTCCGCCCTGTTCCCAGCGCAATGATCTCCAGGAACCTCAGTCACAGTCCACCCTGTCATTCCTCCTCCCTCCTCTTGACATATGGAGCAACTTCTTGCTGAGACCAAAGCTTGAGATTTAACGCAGGTCAGCAAAACAGTGTCACATAATGCTAAATATCCGATGGGGTCTTAAAAACCACTGCAGGCTGAAATAAAAGGTTGCAGAAAAGGGGCCAGAAAACTATTAAAGGGAGAAAGCAGGAGCAGCAGCAACTTGAAGGGCAGCTGGGGAGATGGAGGGAGGCAAAAGAAGCAGAGCGGAGAAGACAAAGGGAAACGCAGAGAGAACTGGGGCAGAGCAGGGGTGCCCAAGAGAACAAGAAGCATCGCAATCACATAGTGACAGAAATAGCTGCCAACACTGACAGTGGGACAGAGACAACGCTGGCTGCCTGACAAAGATGTGAGATGCGACTAGGCCCACAGTGGCCCCGGGGAGGTCTGGGGGGACGAAAGGCTAGGCCCTGCTGCCTCTTCTGAAGCTGTGAGGAGGGTGCGGCAGTTCCCAGGTGTCCTGCCCTGACTGTTCAGATTTTAGCAAAGAAGCTGCTGCCTCTCACCCGGCTTTGGAAAACTTGGACTTTTTCGATTTCTTCTCCTTGTCATAACTGTCATCTTTTTTCTTCTTCTTTATCTTCTCACCACCTTCCTTTAACTTCCGCTTCTGAGAATTAAAGACAAGGCATGATTAGCAGCTCCCTAACTCAGGGAACCAATGCACTCGGCAGCACTGGCCTTGAGCCACCTGGGATACTTGCTGAGAGCTGTTTCCTTCAGGAACACAAGCTTTTAGATGCAGCCAGAGTACTAGTACAGTGGGAGGGGGGCAGGGTACTTGCCTTAAATTCAATGCAGAGCACCCCATATTGTCACCTGTGCTCTAAAGGAATGATACGAGTGCAGAGGCAAGGGTAAGCCCTGAGCATAGCTGGCCGTGGTCCAAAAATTAAAATAAAAGTTTTCAGATGGGCCCCTAGACCACCTTCCCAAAGCAGGTCCATATAGCATTAATTTCCACTGACAGGGCTCCTGGAACACCTAGAATGAGGCAGCCCAGGCTCTCCTGCAGCCTAAAATGAGCTATGTGTGGGCCCAAACCTCTTTGTTTTAAACATACAGGCAGTGGTAGCTTTTAAAATCAATTTATCTTGGGCCAGAGAGATGGCACAGAGGTTAGAGCACTTGCCTTGTACTCAGAAGATGCCAGTTTGATCCCCAGCACCCGATATGCACCCTGATCCTTGCCCCTACTCTGACACATTGGGAAACAAACCCCTGCTAAGCATGCAGGACTCAGGCACGGACACACAATTGAGCTCTCCAAGTTCACATCATCCTGTCACAGCAATATGAGGCATGAACTGCCAACCAAGCACAAACACACAGACCTCCTGCGTCGTCCTAAACCATCATAAAGACTGGCACGTCATGGAGGATCTTTGGAGAGATCCTAAGCCACGTCCTAACCTTTGGAGATTTTTTCTTCTTTTCTTTAATGAAGTCATCCTCAGATTCTGATGCTTGTCGAAACTGCAGGGTTCCTGAATTAATGTAAAATCCTCCATACTTGGTAGTCAAGGAAGCTGGAACAAGCTCATCATACTGAAGGGAAGAAAAAAGAGTCGATTCAAGAGTCCTGACACGACAGTCCAAAGGTGCAGGTGGGTATGGGCAGAGCAGAAGGGACTCCTTTTCTCTGTCCCAAATGGGCATGCTAAGATATCCTGCTGGTCAGTCAGGAAAATGCAGCCAAACACTATTTTGGTCAGGGAATGGAGAGATAGTTCAGCAGGTAGACCATTTGCCTTGCATGCAGGCAATACAGATTCCATCCCTAGTATACCATCTGGTTCCCATGTACCCCCTCTTATCCTAAGCACCTCCAAAACAAATAAACACTGTCTTGGAGAAATCTGGTCATTCTCAGTTGAGGGAATCCAAGGGCCTGGTCAAGGAAACAACTGTGTCTTTCCTTCTGCTGAGGGAATGCCCAGTCTGACCCTATTTCTGCCTTCAGGGATTGTCAGATATGGTGTGGTGGTTCTGAATGGAACTGTTATTAAATACTTACTGCCTCAGAATTATCGATGAAGGAATCAGATTCATCATAACCATACCCCATATCAATCAGGTCCTGTAGTCGGTCTTTTCTACGTTTCTTTCCACCCTAAAATGTAAGAGCAAGATCACTTGCTTTGCATTTAATTATGCTGCACAGAACGTAACTTGAATTCTAATCTTTTAAGGTAACGTGCATATTTTTATTTCAAAGAACCCATTATTCTCAGGACGAGAGAGATAACACAGAGGTACGTTATTTGCCTTGCACGCAGCCAACCCAGGACAGACCTGGGTTCAATCCCCAGCATCCCATATGGTCCCTCGAGCCTGCCAGTAAAGATTTCTGAGCACAATGCCAGGAAACTCAAGTGCCACCAGGTGTGGCTCAAAAACCAAACCAAAACCAACCAAAACAAAACCACTGTTCTTGAATTCCATCAACTGATGTCTAACACATACACAAACACACTCAAACCTTCATACCTAAAAGTCTATAACAGAGATTTATGTTTGCATAACTTTTTTTTTTGGGGGGGGGGAGGGCCCACACCCAGTGGTGCTCAGGGATTACTCCTGGCTGTCTGCTCAGAAATAGCTCCTGGCAGGCACAGGGGACCATGTGGGGACACCAGGATTCGAACCAACCACCTTTGGTCCTGGATCGGCTGCTTGCAAGGCAAACACCGCTGTGCCATCTCTCCGGGCCCAACTAAGGGCTTCTTATGCTTTGTATCAAAGTAAGAATTTTTTTTTTTTGGTTTTTGGGTCACAACGGAGAACCTCAGGGGTTACTCCTGGCTATGCGCTCAGAAATCGGTCCTGGCTTGGGGGACCATATGGGATGCCGGCAGATCGAACTGCAGTCCGTCCTAGGCTAGTGCAGGCAAAGCAGATGCCTTACTGCTTGTGCCACCGTTCCATCCCCTCAAAATAACAATTTTGTTTTGTTTTGTTTTTGCTTTGTTGGGTCACACCCGGCAGTACTCAGGGGTTACTCCTGGCTCTTCTATGCTCAGAAATCACTCCTGGCAGGCTCAGGGGACCATATAGGATGCCAGGATTCGAACCACTGTCCTGCATGCAAGGTAAATGCCCTACCTCCATGCTCTCTCTCCAGCCTTTTAGAATAACAAATTTTAAGGACAAATTCTAAGGATAAGAAAGGCCCTTCATCCATTTAGCTCCATAGACCAGCTCCTACCACATGCAATGTCTGAATCTTCATGAAGCAAGGGATTAGAAGCACCAATCTGTAGAGCCATGGAGAAGAAAAATCATTGCCTTTATGCATTTAATAATTGTATTCCCTTCTCTCCAAACCTAAACTGCTCCTTATCAGTGCTGATTAGATGATCATCACAAAAGGGACAGGAACTGTATAGAAACTTCTCCCACCCTACTGTGTTATAACCCAAGATAACTTACATATTTTTCTTCAAATTTTCGGGCAAGGGCCTCCACTTTATGCTTTTCCTTTTCTTCATCATTGAAAGGATCCAAAAGATCTTTCTTCTGTAAACCATTCAATCAAAAAAAAAATTTAAAAAATTTCCACAATCATATTGAAAATACTTTAATACTCTATTCAATGACTAGAAAACACATGATAAAAGCAATTTTTTTCCAGAAGATAAACTAGAACCCCTGCTATCTTCCCATCAGTTTTGTTTTTTGTTGTTGTTGTTGTTTTTGTTTTTGGGCCACATCCGGTGATGCTCAGGGGTTACTCCTGGCTATGCGCTCAGAAATTGCTCCTGGTTTGGGGGACCATAAGGGATGCCAGGGTTCGAACTGATCCATCCTAGGCTAGCACGCAAAAGGCAGACACCTTATGGCTGATGCCACCACTCCGGCCCTTCCCATCAGAGTTAATCTACAAAAAATAAAGGGGGCAGGAGAGGTGGTGCTAGCAGTAAGGTGTCTGACTTGCCTGCGCTAGCCTAAGACGGACCTCGGTTCGATACCCTGGTGTCCCATATGGTCCCCCCAAGCCAGGAGCGATTTCTGAGTGCATAGCGAGAAGTAACCCCTGAGCTTGCCGGGTGTGGTCCAAAAACAAAAAGGAAAAAAAAAATAACCCCAGAGTTAATCTAAGTTAAGAAAGTAAAATTTCGAGCCAGAGAGATGGCACAGTGGTAGGGCATTTGCCTTGCACGCGGTGACCCAGGACAGACAGTGGTTAGAATCCTGGCATCCCATATGGTCCCCCAAGCCAGGAGTGATTTCTGAGCGCAGAGCCAGAAGTAACCCTGAGCGCTGCTGGGTGTAGTCCCAAAAACCAAAATAAATAAAAATAACAATTAGCGGGGCCGGGCGCTGGCGCTAAAGGTAAGGTGCCTGCCTTGACTGCGCTAGCCTTGGACGGACCGCGGTTCGATCCCCCGGCGTCCCATATGGTCCCCCAAGCCAGGAGCGACTTCTGAGCGCATAGCCAGGAGTAACCCCTGAGCGTCACAGGGTGTGGCCCAAAAACCAAAAAAAAAAAAAAAAAAAAACAATTAGCAATAACAAAAACTCAGTCAGTAATTATTTTCTGAATGTACAAAGATCTAAGTAAACACTGTATCCAGGATATAAATTTTTCCCTATGCAAGTCCTCAAGGACAGTACGCTGTATCAGGACTTAAACAATTGCCACATTATGGCTTATGTTGGTATAACTGTGTTAGTATAATTCTCCTAAGCACCTGTAAAATAGTAACTTCCTTGTTGTTAGGACAGTACCTTCCCACTGTAAGAAATACATAAGTAAATTAGCACACACCTGCGTCAGATTATGTGTACTTTGAACATTGCAGAATAGACACAATGATTCAGGGATTCTGAACACAAAGGTCAGGTATAAATCCTCCAATTGGAGTTAAACTTCTCTGCATATGTACCGTGCATATGTACCAAAACAAATAAAATAAAAAGCATTAGTGCCGGGCCTGGAGAGATAGCACAGCGGTGTTTGCCTTGCAAGCAGCCGTTACAGGACCAAAGGTGGTTGGTTCGAATCCCGGTGTCCCATATGATCCCCCGTGCCTGCCAGGAGCTATTTCTGAGCAGACAGCCAGGAGTAACCCCTGAGCACCGCCGGGTGTGGCCCAAAAACCAAAAAAAAAAAAAGAAAAAGAAAAGCACTGACAATGTTAAAGTACTAAATGGTAGAAGGATCAACAGCTGAAGCTGGGGCCCAAGACTTCTGTTGCATACAATGTTCTCTACTCTGTACATAGTGGGAAAGTGCTATATCAAAAATGTAAACAAATCTGCCAAGGTTAATACATAACTTAAAAGGAATTTTGGAGGAGAAATAGTTCAAAGAACTGGAGCACATGCCTGTCACACAGAGTCCAAGTTTGACCCCCAACCACACGAAGACCCCTGAACCAGTAGGCCTGTTTAGCAGCAGGAATGACCTCCAAGCTCTGAGCTCTTGCAGAAGCCTCCCCACTTGAGGTTTCAACCTAATTTTGGCATCTCTCTCTCTTTCTCTATCTCCCTCCCTCCCTCCCTCCATCCCTCTCTCCCCGATCCTCCCACCTTGAAGGTTTAGAAACACCCCCAAATTTAGCTCTGTTTATAAGAGCCATCTGTGTCTTTGCCTTCCTTTATTCTAGGCAGGAAGATTCCTTTAAAAAAGAAAAATGTTGGGGCTGGAGAAATAGCATGGAGGTAGGGCGTTTGCCTTTCATGCAGAAGGACAATGGTTCGAATCCCAGCATCCCATATGGTCCCTCGAGCCTGCCAGGGGTGATTTCTGAGCATAGAGCAGGAGTGACCCTTAAGCGCTGCCGGGTGTGACCCCCCCAAAAAAAATGTCGGGGCCAGAGAGATAGTATGGAAACAGGGCATTTGCCTTGCGTGCAGAAGGATGGTGGTTCGAATCCCAGCATCCCATATGGTCCCTCAAGCCTGCCAGGAGCGATTTCTGAGCATAGAGCCAGGAGTAACCCCTGATGACTGCCGATCTGGCCCAAAAAACAAAAAAACAAAACAAAAAAAAAATATATGAGGGTGCCAGAGAGGTGGTGAAAGCAGTAGGGCATCTGTCTTGCATGCACAAGTGTAGGACAGACCACAATTCGATACCCTGGCGTCCCACATGGTCCCCCAAGCCAGGTGCTATAGAAGAGTGCATAGCCAGAAGTAACCCCTGAGCGTTACTGGTGTGGCCCAAAAACAAAAACAATTCTGGCCTAGGGCCAGAATAATAGCACAACGGTGGGCATCTGCCTTGAATGCAGCCAACCCAGGACCAATCTGGGTTTAATCCCCAGCATCGCATATGGTACCCCACGCCTGCCCGGAGTGATTTCTGAGTACAGAGTCAGGAGCAGACCAGGAGTGCTGCCAGTGTGGCCCAAACACAAAACAAACCAAAAAAAAAAAAAAAAAGAAAAATAATTGTCCAGCATGAACTTCCAGCACTAGAACACAATTATTTATACCCTTTAAAACCTTGACATTAGGGCTAGAGCGATAGCACAGCCGTTGTGTTTGCCTTGCACAAGGGCGACCTGGGACAGACCCAGGTTCAATCCCTGGCATCCCATATGGTCCCCCAAGCCTGCAAGGAGTAATTTCTGAGTGCTAACAGATGTGTCCTCCCAAGAACCCTTGACATTAAAAAATGTTTCTCTAGGAGCCGGAGCAATAGAACAGCGGTAAGACGTTTGCCTTGCACGCGGCCAACACAGGACAGACCCCAGTTCAAATTCCGGCATCCCATATGGTCCCCTGAGCCTGCCAGGAACAACTTCTGAGAGTAGTGCTAGGAGTAACCCCTGAGTGCCACCAGGTGTGACCCAAAAACAAACCAAAAAGTTTCTCTAGGGTCAAAATGATAGCACAGTGGGTAGGGTGTTTGCCTTGCATGTGGCGAACTGAGGTTCAATCCCCGGCATCCCATATGGTCCTCCCAAGTAAGCTTAGAGCCAGGAGTAAACACTGAGCACTGCTGGATTGGTCCCCCAAAAAGTTTCTTATCTATATCAATTAGCCATAATTCAAATTAGCCTTACATGTACCATTATGTTTTCTCTGACAATAATGAAGAGAAGTCCTAGAAGAGTTCTCTAGCAAGGGCAGCTGAGCTCTGAGTCTCACTCACTCCCTCCAGTAAGTCCACAAACATCAGCTCTGCAGGTTAGTCTGGGCTACAGAAATATACCTTTTCTGTGACCTGAAGGCCTTTCACCTTCCCTCGAATGTTCTTCACCAGCTCTGGGTAGAAGAACTCTGGGCAGCGTTTGTGATCTGGCTCGAAGAGGGTGAGTGTAATACGAACAGCTGCAGCAGGTGGCTCAGAGTCCTGATGCTGCTCTGCTTCCCCAACCTCCTCTTTCCGGGATTTCTTCAAAAATGCAGGATTCAGAGAACCTGGGAGCGAGGTGAAATGGACCCTGTGGGGCTCCGACATGGCTACCAAATCTTAGCAGGTGTCACTGCATGACTTCTGTTAATACTGAAAAAAGAAGAGCCAGAGGAAAACAAAACAATGAGATTTCCTGCACAGTTCACAGATTTAAGTTTAAAAGATTTTCATTGTCACAAGGAACCCACCATTAATTCTCATCTTAATTACCACTTGATGCTTCTTCTGCTTAAAATACTATTCACTCTAAATATATCATTTTTCATCAAGATATGAAAATCACCACAATCCTAGCATTCAGAGCTATATTAAAGCAAAAGTCCTTCAGATAACTTCTTCATGCATGTTCATTAGAGAATCCTATGCCTCTGAACATCCATGAATCCATGGCAGAATATTTTAAATTACAAAGATAGGGGCCATAGTAATAGTCCAGCTGGTAGGGTGTTTGTCTTTCTCACAGTCAACCTGGGTTCTATTTCCAGCTCCCCATATGGTCCCCACGCCTGCCAGGAATGACCCAGTAACAACACAGCTGGTGGTTGTCTCCAAAACAAGCAAACAAAGCAAAACAAAAAATTGCAAAGATCACCAGAGAACCCTGGTTTTCATTTGATTTACCTCACACTTAGCTTTGCAGGCTACAAAAAAATTTTCTTCATCACCAGCAGTTTTTTCTTTATTTATTTGTTTGTTTATTTATTTTTGGTTTTTGGGCCACACCCGTTTGACACTCTGAGGTTACTCCTGGTTATGCGCTCAGAAATTGCTCCTGGCTTGGGGGAACCATATGGGACGCCGGGAGATCGAAGGCACTGGCTGTGCATATAGCTAATGTCAATTCAATCCCCCAGTACTATATATGGCTTCCAAACACCGGGCGGAGGGATTTCCGAGGGCAGAGCCGTAATCACCTTTGGTCCACCTTTGTTTGGAGAATCAAGGAGACAGCTCAAGAGCTGAGTCTATATTTTGCGTATGGGAGGACCAAGTTCAACCCCTTCACTGCATGGTGCTCCCATCATTGCCAGGAATAGCCTCTCGACACCATTTTGTGTGTCCAAAAACATAAAGTATGTGTGTGAAAATGGTCAAAACAGTTTGCAGGTCAACAATAGTCGGCAGGGCAGTTGCTTTGCATGCAGCTGACCCAAATTCAATCCCCAGCACCCAAATGGTACCCAAGAACCGCTAGGAGTGATCCTTCAGTGCAGAATGAGGAGTAAGACCTGAGCAATGCTTACTCCTGATTGGGGTCACAAGAAACAGGTGTGACCCAAAAACCAAATTAAAAAAAATTTTGTGAAACCCAAAATTCTAAGAATTTACAAAACATATCTAGCAAACACATTATAATATAATCCATATGTAATTTTGGGTGGTGCTTTACTTCATCCTTTGGAGGCATCCAAGCATGCTTGGGGAGTGTGCGTCGGGCTTGCAAACAAATTGGTGTTTAGTGCTCAGGCACTGTAGTGCTGGGGTTTCCAGGACCAGCCCTGTGGTGCTCAAAATCTCCAGGGTCCATGCTTTGCAATGCTAAGGTTGTGTGGTGCCAGGGATCAAACTCAGGTCAGGCACATACAAGTCATGTGTTCTAATTCTAGACCCCCCCTTTCAAAAATACTCACTGTATTTTACCGTTCTACTGTAAACTGTTCGTTTCATTGGCTTCTAAGAGTTTCAGTTATTAAGTACTGTAGGTGTACAATACACGTTACTCTCTTGTATATCAACTCATCTTTAGTTATTTCTTTATGTATATTGCAAGACATTTTAACTTGCACTAAAAAACTTCCCTTAGAACTTACGCCATTTATTTCAGATCTAGTATATCTCCCTCCAACTAGATCAGTCTTGCACAAGAAATTACCTCCGGTTTTTTACACATAATGAATTTAATATTAAACTCTCTAACCCAAGTTGAATCTATTGCTAAATGGTGCAAGGTCAAGGTTCCAATTGTGGGGCCGGAGACATAGCACAGCAGTAAGGTGTTTGCCTTAGACACAGAAGGACAGTGGTTCGAATCCCAGCATCCCACATGGTCCCCCGAGCGTGCCAGGAGGATTTCTGTGCATAGAGATAGGAGGAACCCCTGAGCGCTGCCGAATGTGACCCAAAAACCAAAAAAAAAAAAAAAAAAAAGGTTCCAATTCTTTCTCCCAGCTCAATAATCTTTCTAGGACCCTGAACTGACAACAGAAGAACACATATTTTGCATGCTTAAGTCCTGGATTTGGTCCCTAATCTCCCCTGCTCCCCAAAGGCACTCTTCCAGGACCCACCGATTTGGCATAAACCAATCCTACATTGACTATGAAAAATTGCATCATATTTTATTGTATATAACATGGGGCTAGGAATACACACTTTGCATGACAGAGACCTGGGTTCAGTCCTAGCACCGCATGTTCCCCCCGGCTGTTGCGTGTGGTCTTGAGAGCAACTTAATCTGAGCAGTAAAAAGCGGGGCTGCATCACAAGCATCACATCACCTGAGCACTGAACCTTCCATCTCCACAGTCAGGCCAAGTATTTGGGAACCTGGAGAGGTCCCAAAATCCAAGTATACTTTGGGAGGCCCCAAAATAGCTAACTAGGAGTTGGTAATACTATTAACGCTAGAGCACTTGCTTTGCATGTGTTGATCTTGTTTAGATCCTAACACTTCAAATAAATGAGTCCGTAACTTCTAAGAAAGCACACTGAACATAGAAGTTTGAGGGGAAAATTATGTTATATGACCATTCCAACTTGGTTGTATTATTCCATATCAATTTTAGAATCAGAGTCCCTTGGGGCTGGAGAGATGGCACAACGATGGAGCATTTGCCTTGCATGTGGTCTACCCAGAAGGAACCTGGTTCAATGAACAAGTGTTCCACTGTGGTTCCCCAGCCTGCCAGGGGCAATTTCTGAGTGCAGTAGGCAGGTGTGACCCCCCCCCCTGGGCGCCACTGGGTGTGGCCTGGGGGCCAACCAATCAATAAATGAATAGTTTAAAAAATAATCATTGGGGCCCAGAGAGATAGCACAGAGGTGTTTGCCTTGCAAGCAGCGGATCCAGGCCCAAAGGTGGTTGGTTCGAATCCCGGTGTCCCATATGGTCCCCCGTGCCTGCCAGGAGCTATATCTGAGCAGACAGCCAGGAGTAACCCCTAAGCACAGCCGGGTGTGACCCAAAAACTAAAAAAAAAAAAAAAAAAAAAAAACTAAAAAAAAAAAAAAAATCATTGAGTCCCCAAAGCTTACTATATTTTACAATAGGAATTCAGAGACTTTCATTTATACATATATTTGACGTATATACGCAGTATTCGTTCTACTATGACTACAAAATCATAATTTACAAGCTCAGACAAGTAAAATATCTAAAAACAAAGTGTTGAGGGCCGCAGAGATAGCATGGAGGTAGGACGTTTGCCTTGCATGCAGAAGGACTGTGGTTCGAATCCTGGCATCCCGTAGGTCTCCCGAGCCTGCCAGGAGTGATTTCTGAACTTAGAGCGCTGCTGGGTGTGACCCAAAAAACAGTAACACAAAAAAAGATCATCAGACTAAAACTTAGAAAGCAATGATAAAGGTCATAGGGACATTGTGGATGTGCTGGGTTGAGAAAATAGACATCATCTGAAAGCTGAAAGCATAAAGTAGCCCCATCAACAAAACTGGGCATTTCTGCTAAGAAAGGTATCTAAGGTCATCAGCCCGTCAAAGGAAACTCAGGCTGCAGGATGCAACCAGTCCCTAAGTGGCAACAGTTTTTTTTTAATGTAGCACTAGCTTGTCCAAGGTTGAAACATTGTAATTTCAACAGTTCTTTCAGCCTAGGGCAGTTTAGGCCCGGAATAATAGCACAGTGGGCTGGGTGCTTGTCTTGCAATCGGCAGACCAGGGTTCGATCCCCAGCATCCCATGTGGCTCCTTGAGCCCACCTGGAGCAATTCCTAAGTGCAGAGCCAGGAGTGACTCATGAACACCGCTGAGTGTGGCCCAAAAACAATAAAACAATTTGAGATTATTTTATAAATGCTAATCACTGATAGTCAAATGAGTATTACTAAGTCATTTGAAAAATTTAAGAAAATTATGATTTATTAAGGGGCCGAAGCAATAGCACAGCAGTACGGTGTTTACCTTGCACACGGCTGACCCAAGACAGAATTGGGTTGGATCCCTAACGTCCCATATGGTTCCCCAAGCCAGGAGCTGAGTGCCACCGGGTATGGTCCAAAAAAACAAAACAAAACAAAACAACAACAACAAAAAAACTTATTAGTGTTATTAGTGAATATTAGATTTATTTACTGCAATGAACTTCACACATGCAAGGAAGGGGTTTTTATTGTGTGTTTGTTTTGGTTTTTGGGTCACACCTGGCAGCGCTCAGGGGTTACTCCTGGCTCTACACTCAGAAAGTAGTCCTGGCAGGGAATCATATGGGGTGCCAGAATTCGAACCACCATCCTTCTGCATGCAAGACAAACACCCTACCTCCATGCTATCTCTCCAGCCTGTTTTTTCTTTTTTAATTATTAGTTTTTTGGTCACACCTGGTGACTCTGTGGGGTGACTCCTGTCTATGCGCTCAGAAATCACTCCTGGCTCGGGGGACCATATGGGACTCTGGGATGGGGGACCGAACTGCAGTCTGTCCTAGGCTGGCATGAGCAAAGCAGATAGATGCCTTACTGCTTGCACCACTGTTCAGGCTCCCACAAGGAAGGGTTTTATCACTGAGCTTCACCCATCACCCTCAATATCAACTCAAATTTTAATTGGGGTTGAGTAGGCTATACAGGACTGCTCCTAGAGCTCAAGCATGCAAAGTCTATACCCAGTCCCTTGGTGTATTGCCCTGTCCGTTTTAAATGTTTGTGAAAACAAGTTTGAAAATGTATGCTTAAAAAACCTGACTGTACATTTATTTAGACATTTATAAACTTGCAGAATTTGTATGTCCCTTGAAAACAGTTTGCTATTAAGATTATAAATTAACTACCTTAGAAGTCTGAATTAGGGGCCAGTGAGGTGGCGCTAGAGGAGTCTGCCTTGCAAGCGCTAGCCAAGGAAGGACAAAGGATGGCAGTTCAATCCCCCGGCGTCCCATATGGTCCCCCCAAGCCAGGGGGAATTTCTGAGTGCTTAGCCAGGAGTAACCCCTGAACATCAAAGGGGTGTGGCCTCAAAAACCAAAAAAAAAAAAGTCTGAATTAGGGGTCAGAGAGATAGCATGGAGATAAGGCATTTGCCATGCATGCAGAAGGACGATGGTTTGACCCATGGCATCCCAGAGGGTCCCCTGAGCCTGCCTGGAGCAATTTCTGAGCGTAGAGCCAGGAGGAACCCCTGCCGGGTGTGACCCAAAAACCAAAAAAAGAAGTATGAATTAGAGCCAGATAAATAGTACAGTGGGTAAGGCACATGCTTTGCACCCATCCAACCTGGGTTCAATTTGCAACATAGGTTCAATGGTCCCCCAAGCCACACCAAGACAGATCCTGGCGTGCAGAGCCAGGAGTAAACCCTGAACATTGCTGGGTATGACCAAAAAATAAATAAATTTAAAAGAGGGGCCGGAACAGTGGCGCAAGTGGTAAGGCGTTTGCCTTGTATGTGCTAACCTAGGACAGACTGCAGTTCGGTCCCCCAAGCCAGGAGTGATTTCTGAGTGCATAGCCAGGAGTAACCCCTGAGCATCACCAGGTGTGGCCCAAAAACAAAACGAAATAAAAAAATTAAAAGAGGTTTGAAGTATTTAAATTTGGAGCTGAAGCAATAGAGCAATAGATAGGGCATATATACCTTGTATGTGGTCAACTCAGGTTCAATCCCCAGCACCCCGCCTTGCTTCAATTCAAAGCCAAGAGCACTGTCAAGCGTGGCCCACAAACCAAAAAAAAAAAACACCACTTTTTTTTCATTTCATTAAGAGTTCATTACTGGCCAGAGAAATAGCACAGCAGTAGGGTGTTTGCCTTGCATGCAGCCAGTCCAGGATGGACCCCAGTTCAAATCCCAGCATCCCATATGGTCCCCAGAGCCTGTCAAGAGTGAATTCTGAGCACAGAGCCAGGAGTAATCCCTGAATACCACCAGATGTGGTACTCAAAAAAAAAAAAAAAAAATAGAGCTTGAGGCTAAGGGTGTGTCACAGTCATCAGCTTCACATCTGTGAGGCCCTGGGTTCAATCCCTAGCACAGAAAATAAAATCATGAGCAACTTTTGTACCGCGTGGTGATTCAATGAATTAAAAACTTTAATTAAAAATAATTAAAAACAGGGACTGAAGCGATAGCCAGCTGTAGGGTGTTCGCCTTGCATGCAGCTGACTCAGGATGGACCTGGGTTCAATCCCCAGCATCCATATGGTCATCTGAGTCTACCAGGAGCGATTTCTGAATTCAGAGCCAGGAGTAACCCCTGAGCGTCACCGGATGTGGCCCAAAAACAAACAAAAAAATAAAGTTAAAAATATAGGGCAAGAGGGGCCAGAGAGATAGCACGGAGGTAAGGCATTTGCCTTGCATGCAGGTCAGTGGTTCGAATCCCGGCATCCCATATGGTCCCCTGAGCCTGCCAGGAGCGATTTCCGAGCATAGAGCCAGGAGGAATCCCTGAGCGCTGCCAAGTGTGACCCAAAAAAACAAAACAAAACAAATATATATATATATATATATATATATATATATATAGGGCCAGAGCGATAGCCTTATGCTGGCCGACCTGAGTTGATCCACAGCATCCTATATGGTCCTGAGCATACCAGGAGCAACTTCTGAGCTCAGAACCAAGAGTAATCCCTGAGCGCTGCCAGATGCGGCCCAAAAACGGGGGAAAAAAAATAAATAAAGGCTTCTTCCTGGAGCTGGAGAGACGAGGGAGGCTATTATTAAGAGAAATAAGAATTCTTTTGTTTCTGTGTTTGAGGTGGTGCTCTGGGCTTATTCTCTGCTCTGTGCTCAAGAATCAGTCCTGGAGATGCTGGTAGACCATACGGGGTGCTGCAGGAGATTGAACTGGGATTGCAGTACACGAGACAAGTACCCTATCTGCTATACTATCTCTTCCCTACTCTACCCTCAGTTTTTAAAAACATAAAACACTAGGGGCCGGAGAGGTGGCCCTAGGTTAGACGTAAAGCGCCTGTCTGCCTTGCAAGTGCTAGCCTAGGACGGACAGCAGTTTGATCCCCCGGCGTCCCATATGGTTCCCCCCAAAGCTAAGAGCGATTTCTGAGCACATAGCCAGAAGTCACCAGTGAGCGTCAAACGAGTGCGGCCCAAAAAAAAAAAAACAAAAAACAAAAAAACTAGGCCTCTTCTTTTTGTTTCACGTCTTATATAGCATTGGCTAGAACTTCCAAAATAACAAACTGTCACCTTCCTGACGCTAGCCTCAATACCTGGAGGGCGAGGCAGTTTGAGTCCGTAGCTGAAGCACATATAGGCCGGCATGAATATAACTTCCAGGAGTGGGGGCAACGGACAGATATGGGACCCACGACTGACCCAGGACACTACTTTATCAAGTCATTAAAGCATCTCCCAATCACTCTAAGAGTTTGGAGTGGGGTGGGAAAAGAGATGATGAACTTAAGAGCTCCAATTCAAGAACCTGTCTTGACGGGCCACAGTGACAGCGCAGCACCCGGGTTCGATTTCCAGCATCCCAGATGGTTCCCGGTACCTGCCAGAGCACCACCAGGCATGGCCCAAAAAAAAAAAAAAAAAAAAAAAACAACAACAAACTCCCTTGAATTTTACAAAATTCTTACCTGAAGAGTTAAGCACAGCTTTCAGCATTCAGCTTGCCTTTACAATAAAAACAAAAAGCGTTCCAGGGGGGGGGGGGGGGCCGGGCCAGGGGCTGCTGTGCAATTCAACGACTGAGCACCTGCCTGACAAATCTGAGGCCCTGAGTTCGAGTCCCAGAACCGCCCCCCACGCCAGCCCTCTTGCCAGTCCTGCAAGGTGTCCCCCAAAGCAAACCCAAACCGCTCAGCAAATGGAAAAAAAAAATGCCACTTCTTGACCCTCACAGCGGGGAAACTGAGCTCTAGAAAGAACCACAAGCACCACCGAGTCAGCAAGCCACCCCTTGCAAGTTGGGGACCACCCCAAATCCCAAAACGGCCGGGTGGGTAGGCGGGTGGGTGAGTAAACAAGCGTGGACCCGGCCCCCCCACACTTTTCCCAGCCGGTGACAGGTACTCAAGGGGAAAGAAAAAGTCCGGTTTGGAGTTGAGTCAACACTGTGCAGTGCAGGAAACGGGGTTCGGATCTTTTCTTTCCCTCAAAATAAAATATTTCTTGGGGGTGGGGGGCCGGAGGTAGAGCGTTTGTTCGAATCCGGGCAGAGCCAGGAGGAAGCCGTGTGTGTGTGTGTGTGTGTGTGTGTGTGTGTGTGTGTGTGTGTGTGTGTGTTCCCAGGAACCCCCAAAAGCATATTTTGTGTGTGTGTCTGTGTGTCTGTCCCCAGGAACCCCAAAAGCATATTGTGTGTGTGTGTGTCTGTGTATGTGTCCCCAGGAACCCCCAAAAGCATATTGTGCCAGAGCCAGGAGGAAGCCGTGTGTGTGTGTGTGTGTGTGTGTGTGTGTGTGTGTGTGTGTGTGACCCCAGGAACCCCCAAAAGCATATTGTGCCCGGCTGGGTCTGCTTCGACTTTGGGGGGGGGATGCAGAAGTTCTGCGCCCGACTCGGGCCGCAGCGCCCCCACACCACGCACCTCGGTCCCGGCGAGGAGCGCCGCCGTGCACCTTCAGGCCCCGCCGCGGGCCGCGCTCGTCGCCCCCGGCCGCCCGCCCGCCGTCCTCATGCCCGGGCTCCGGGGGTGTCGGCGGCGGCGGCGGGCGCCCCGCGAGCGGCCGCTTCCCGAGCGCCCCGTCTCCCCGCGGCGGGCGGCCGGCGGGCGCCGCGGTCCATGGCCCGGAGCGTCGGGCGGGCGGGCGGGCGGGTCGGGGTGCCCCGGGCCCGGCGGGCGCGCGCGCTCCTCGGCGGAGGGAAGCGGATCCCGGCGGGCGGGCGGGCGGACGCCCCCGAGGGGCGGGCAGGGGGAAGCGATCGCCGCCGGACTTCCTCGAGCGTTCCCGCGCCGCGCGCCGTCCTCGCCGCCGTCAAGTCCCCTCAGGCGCCGCCTCAGCCCCGCGAGCGCTTCGAAGCGCTCTTGTCACGAGCCGGAAGTGCGGGGGGAAGGGGCCGAGGGGGGGGGAAAAAGCCGCGAGTCTCGTCTCCTCTCGTCTCGTCGCGTCGCGCCCCGATCACGTGCCTCCAGCTCGGCCAATCAGGCCCCGCGAACGCGGCGACGTCACCGACGCGCCGTTCGCCGCTGACAGCCCGGGCGGCCCCGTCACGGGACGAGGCGCGCGCCAATGAGCGGCGCCGGGCTTCTCCTGGCTCAGGCTCGACCAATCGAATCCGGCGGACGCGGGGACGCGTCACGGCAGCGACGTTCGCCGCTGACAGCCGGGCGGGCCCGTCACGTGACGAGGCGCGCGCCAATGAGCGGCCGCGGGGTTTTTTCCGCCCGCCCTCCCTGCCCCGAGTTCCCGGCGGCCCTTGCGGCGGCAGCGGCGGCGGTGGTTGGGTGGTAGGTAAGATGGCGGCTGTGAGTCTGCGGCTCGGAGACTTGGTGTGGTAAGTCTCGGGGCGGCCCCGCGCGCCCGTGCTGTCGGGGAGAAGTGCAACGGGGAGCGCAGCGGGGCGGCTTCTCCGACGTTGCCCTGCGCGGGGGAGTGGAGGCCCGGAATGGCTTCTCTCTGGGGCGCTTCGGTCGGCGGTGCGCGATATGCCGGGGCTGTGGGATCGACGCCCGGCGGCCGAAGGGGCAGCCCGGGGCGAGGAAGGACGGACGGACAGACGGACACACGGACAGACAGACGGACGGACGGACTGACCGATCGACGGTGCACACTTGTGTGCCCGATCCTGGGCCACTAGAACCCGGAGAAAGCTGCACCCCGAAACCGGACGCCATCAACCGCCGTGCTGTGCTGTGCCTCTGCAGTCCCAGGCGACTCGGGGTGCCTCGGAGGCTCCCCGTGAGGTCGAGGAGCCGACGCAGCCGTCCATCCAACCATCCGTCTCTATCGCTGCACCCCCCCCCCCCCCGGGCTAGCCCAGCCCCGAGCCAGCCGCCTTGCGATGGAACCCACCGACCCTGCGCGGGGCGGCTCCGTTTCACTGACAAGCCGAAACCCGACTGGCGCTGCCCCCCCCCCCCCGTGAAAAATGCAAGGGCGACTTCTCTTGTACCAATCCTGGGGGTGCCCGTCGGTGTCCCAGACGTCTGTCCGGCCCCCCACGGCCCACCCGCAAGTGTCAAAAGCCCGGCGGCTGGACTTTGTCAAGGGGGGTTTGCAGAGCCCAACGCCCGCCTGCCTCCCCTTGGGGGTGATAGGCGGCTCCGCCCACCCTGTCGCCCCAAGAAGGCTTAGATGCCCTTGGTTGGGTTTGCCGGTTGCTTGCTCCCCTGCTCCCCGGAAGGTTTGCTCCTTCCCGAGCTAGACTACTAGACTTAAGAGCTCCCACTTGGCCAGCTTTTTTTGTGTGCAGCATGCAGAGGGTCCAAGAGCACATTTGGGATGGGAACAGGACTTGCATGCAGAAAAAAAGGGTTCAAGAAGAACTGGCTTTCTTCCCGGGGAATTGCTAGCTGACTCTCTCTCTCTTCTCCTTCTTCTTCTCTCTAGGGGGAAACTCGGCCGGTATCCACCGTGGCCCGGAAAGGTGAGTAGTGTGTTGGTCTTACAGAAAGATGACAGCTTCCTGGCAGTGTGAGGAGATGGAGTACAAAGGGTTTGTCTCCCTCCCGGGGCTCTTTTTTTAAATAACTTGATTGATTTAAATAACTTGATTGATTGATTGGTTGATTGGTTGGTTTGGGGCCATACCCAGCGGTGCTCAGAAGTCACTCCTGCGCTCAGAAATCACCACCACCCCCGGCAGGCAGGGGGACCATATGGGATGCCGGGAATGGAACCGGCCCCCTCCCATGTCGGCCACATGCAATGCAAGTGCCCTACTGCTGTGCTATCTCTCCGGCCCCTAAACCAGGGCTCTTGTGATTACACTTGGAATGCTTCTATCTTTCTCTCTCTTTCTCTCCCCCCTCTCTCCTATCAGTCATTTTTAAAAAGCAACCTGAACAAAACCAGGTCACTGGCGGGGCAGTATGCAATTATTTGAGTCAGAGATAGGTTTGTGGTGAATTCTTTCAATCCTGTGAATCAATTCTAGCTCCTTTTGAGCCTTACATTTGAGCATAACAAAAGTGGACAAAGAGAATGCTCCAGGAAGAGAGAAATCTAAATGTAGGTTAGTGAAAAGTCAAAAGTATTTTTGTCCCAACTAAGTTTAAATCTCTCCGTGTTACCATATGTGCTGCTCCATTGCATCTTTGCAAGAGTTGGCATTCCAGATTTTGCATGAGGGGAATCTGCCATAGCTTTCCAAATGTTCGCTTTTTAAATTTCTGCTAGGAGCCCAGGAAACATCTTCAGCCTGTCTCTGCAATATGGTATTTTCAGTACCTCAGTTTCCTTTGTTTTCACTGTTACCTGCCTCATTTCTTCCTCTACCAGAGTGCTTTGAAGAATGGCCTCCACATTGCAGAGATAAGGGCACACTAAGGAGAATTGTCTTGGTCATCTTTTTTTTTTTTTTTTTTTTTTTTTGGTTTTTGGGCCACACCCGGCGGTGCTCAGGGATTACTCCTGGCTGTCTGCTCAGAAATAGCTCCTGGCAGGCACGGGGGACCATATGGGACACCGGGATTTGAACCAACCACCTTTGGTCCTGGATCGGCTGCTTGCAAGACAAACGCCGCTGTGCTATCTCTCCGGCCCGTCTTGGTCATCATTTAAAAAATTTTTTTTTGTTTTGTTTTTGGGTCACACCCTGCAGTATTCAGGAGTTAATCCTGGCTCTGCACTCAGAAGTCGCTCCTGGCAGGCTCGGGGGACCATATGGAATGCCGGGATTTGAAACACTGTTCGGCTGTGTGCAAGACAAATGCCCTACCGCTGTGCTATGTCTGTCTCCGGTTTAGGAACTTATGAAAGGAGAGAAAGAGAGAACACAGACTTCTCCAGAATAAAAAAAATAATAATAACAGGAAATCAAGATAAACATTCAAGGGAGAACAAGGGCTTGAAGAGCAAGCCAAAGTTTCAACTGTTACAGGAAGGAGAGGGTGGTATATCTTATTCTTAAACATTGTACATGTTAGGGAAGGTCTCAAGTATCTTTTTTCACCTGGACATCTTCCAGACCTGGGTTTTTGTTTTTTTTTCTTTTTCTTTTTTTTTTTTAACTTTTTTCTTTTTTAGACTTAAGTACTTTTGTTTGGGGGGGGAGCCACACCCGGTGACACTCAGGGGTTACTCCTGGCTATGCGCTCACCGGGCCGGGGGATGGAACTGCTGCTGTCTGTCCTAGGCTACTGCGCACAAGGCAAACGCCTCACGCTCTAAGCCACCGCTCCGGGCCCCCCCTAGACTTAACTAGTGTGTGTGTGTGTGTGTGTGTGTGTGTGTGTGTGTGTATGTGGGCCCCCCCTAGACTTAACTAGTGTGTGTGTGTGTGTGTGTGTGGTTTTTGGGTCACACCCGGCAGTGCTCAGGGGTTATTCCTGGCTCCAGGCTTGGAAATTGCTCCTGGCAGGCACGGGGGACCATATGGGACACCGGGATTCGAACTGATGACCTCCTGCATGAAAGGCAAACGCCTTACCTCCATGCTATCTCTCCGGCCCCTAGACTTAACTACTTTTATTTCACTTTTTTCTTACTGATTTGTAGGTAAGAAACCTCTTGCTTTTATTCCCTAGATTGTTAATCCGCCCAAGGACTTGAAGAAACCACGTGGAAAGAAATGCTTCTTTGTGAAGTTTTTTGGGACAGAAGATCAGTGAGTAGTGACAGCTCACCAAGAGCTGTACCTCCCCTTTACTAGACTGTTACTCTGGGTCTGTCTGGACAGTAGATTAGGATTATCGTTGATCTTACTAGACTTGCATTTCATCCTGCCTTCATTCCTACATAAGCAGAGCTGTTCCTGTGACCTAGCTGGGTAGTTGTCCTGAGGCCAGGAGCAGTGCCAGTGAGGAGAGGACTGGCCTTCTCCACCCAGCCGTATATGACTGTCACACTGAGATCTGCCCCACATCTCATTAAATAACTCCATTGGCAGACCTGTTAATAAAGGCCATGTTTGGTTTTCTTTGTTTTGTTGGGAAGCCACACCTGTTGATACTCAGGGCTCACTTCTGTCTCTGCATTCAGGAATCATTTCTGGCAGATCTCAGGGAGTCAATATGATGCTGGAGACTGTATCCGGGTTGGCCATGTACAAGGCAAGCACCTTACCCATTGTACTATCTCTCTGGCCCCAACTTAACAGTTTTCTCATGGCACTGTTTCAATGGAATGAGTCACTGTCCCAGAATTGTGAATATATATATATATATATATATATAATGTTTTAAAGCTATTTATGCAAACTAAATGGCACTATGATTTTATCTTCTTGCAAGGAAGAAGGGCCTGGAAATGAGTCAGTGGGTTTAATGAAAGGAAACTAAAAGTGTGGCTGTGTGGTCTTTTTTTTGTTTTGTTTTTGGGCCATACCCGTTTGACCCTCAGGGGTTACTCCTGGCTATGCGCTCAGAAATCGCCCCTGGCTTGGGGGGACCATATGGGACACCAGAGGATGAACCGTGGTCTGTCCTATGCTAGCACTTGCAAGGCAGACACATTATCTCTAGCTCCACCTTCCCGGCCCCTGTGTGGTCTGTCTTAAAGGGAGATAGTGCCCAGAGATTAGTACTAAAACAGGATTAGTACTTTATCCGCAGATGAAATCTCCAAGTTGCTGGGTAGCAGCTCATTTCTTTGGAGAAAGAGCTCTAGGTTTGTTCCTGGCCACCTGTGTACCAATGCATGTAGCCCTCGTGGCCCCAGCACCCCTGAGGAGACCCAAAATACAAAAGGCAAAATCAGTGAAACAATGGACGGCCTTGTTCAGAGTCCTTCAGATGCTTCCTTGAGAGGCACTGACTAGAATAAATGTGTGACTGTTTAAGACTTACATGAGGAATATTTTATGGAGCATATCTTAAGAGGTAGTTTAGGGGGGCCGGGCGGTGGCGCTGGAGGTAAGGTGCCTGCCTTGCCTGCGCTAGCCTAGGACGGACCGCGGTTCGATCCCCCGGCGTCCCATATGGTCCCCCAAGAAGCCAGGAGCAACTTCTGAGCGCATAGCCAGGAGTAACCCCTGAGCGTCACAGGGTGTGGCCCAAAAACCAAAAAAAAAAAAAAAAAAGAGGTAGTTTAGACGGGAAATGCCACTGAACTTTTTTTAGGATGGGACCTGCTTTGTGAAGAGCAGAGCTGTGAGCAAGTACAAAACTAGTAGGAATCTACTCTCACACTCTGAGTCAGGGAAGGAAGATTCTGGCACCTGGATGGAGACCCATTGGTGACTAGCCCTGACCTCATCTGACAGTTCTGACTGAGTAGGGCTATTTCATGTCTGGGGATGAGGGTTTGGTCAGTGAGAACTGACATACTCTGTGTGGGAAACACAGAGCAAGTGTTTCTCATATTACCTTTATGAAGAGGTGTAGCCTCCCTGCAATGCCCATCCATCTGTCTGTGCTCAGGGATTACTCTTGGCCAGGTGCTCAAGGGGACCACATGAGGCATCAAACTCAGGTGGGCCTTGTGCTTAGTAAGTGACTTATCTAGCCCCTGACCTGTATTTTTCAGTCATTTTTGACTTATGTATCTTTCTTCCCTATTTTTGCCACTGTAACGACAAGGCAACCACAACCTTGGTTGCCGTGTTCAGGCCACATCCTTGGTGGCTGCGCTCCATCCTAATCTGTAGCTACATACTGTGGTATGCTAGATCATAGCTTTGGTGTCATGAAGTTATGAGAATCAGAACCTGGGCCTGCGATGAATTGGATCAGGTGCGGATGAGTGTTATGTTGTGTTACAGTAACACTGTCAGGGCAAGAAAACCCAAAACATGGTTGTGCCTCGGGAGTGAAGCGATGCAGGTGATCAAATTCACCTCACAGGCACTCAACCACTGAGCTGTGCTAAGTTAAGGAGCGCAGCAAGAGCCAGAGAGATAGATAGCACAGCAGTAGATAGCACAAGATTGCATGCAGCTGATCCAGGACAGGCGGTGGTTCGAACCCCAGCATCCTGTATGGTCCCCATGCCTGCCAGGAGCGATTTCTGAGCACAGAGCCAGGAGGTACCCCTGAGTGCCACCAAGTATGACCCAAAAACAAACACAAAACAGAACAAAAAAGAACGCAGCAAGCAGCTCCCTACAAGAATAGAGACTGAAATCCTCAGGGAAAGTTTACTATGCCAAAACATTCACCGAATGAAGGATGCCTGGATTTGACATTCTCTGTAGTGGAAACTGCCCTAATGTTTTCTGTGCCCTGGAGCTCCCGTGGGGCAGGAATCAGTTGGCCACTTGCAACAGGTGATGACCCAAGGTGAAGTCAGGTGCCCACATTGACTAGGTGATCTGCCAGTGCGGAGACTGGTTAAGCTCTGTGAGAAGCTACAGGGTGGTTCTTGCTTATTTCAGGTGTCTAGTAAGTACCATGAGCACATTGAGGTGACATGCTATGGACACCAACCCCCAGATCCACATGACTAGAGAATTGACAGCACCTTCAGCCCAAAGCCACTCAGATACAGAGGGCTGCTCTGGGGCTTATGTCTTTTTTTTGGGGAGGGGGGGTCACACCCGGCAGCGCTCAGGTGTTACTCCTACCTAGCTTTATGCTCAGAAATTGCTCCTGGCAGGCTTGGGGGACCATATGGGATTCCCCACAGTCCTTCTGCGCCTAAGGCAAACGCGTTACCACTGTGCTATCTCTCCGGCCCCTGGGGCTTATGTCTTTTTTTTTTTTTTTTTTTTTTTTTTGATCATAGTGGCTTACATATCTTTCATGAATCCTAGTAAGGGCTTATGTCTTTAAATACATTTTCCCACCCATCTTCCCTTCATTGTTGATGATGCTGCTAAAATGATCTTGCTACTCTCGTTTGCTGTGCTGCTCACAAGCTGCAGTGCTCTCTCTGTTGTGGTGCTCATGATCTTCAGTGCTCACTGAGATTTGCAGTGGGCTTTTTTTGTTTTTTGGGTCACACCCGGCAGCGCTCAGGGATGCCAGGATTTGAACCACCGACCTTCTGCATGCAGGGTAAACGCCTTACCTCCATGCCATCTCTCCGGCCCCGAGATTTGCACTGTTACTTGTAGGGTTTGTATGTGTTGAAGGTGGCCCTGGTGTTGCAGCCCTTACCCCCCAGGATTTGCACTCAGGATCATATGCTTCAAAGAAGGTTTACTCTCTGCTACTTCGCTACACCCTAATTTTTTTTTTTCTTAGCAGATTTAGAAATAAGTAAGCAGATTTATTAATTTAAGAGGTTGGATATTCAGGATCCTAGCATGACACATCACACAGGACAAAAAGTGGGTCTGATTGAATACCAAAGTAGCTTCTAGAAAATGTACTTGTAACTAGCGGTGAGGTTGACCATCTAGGCACCGCTTTAGATTTCTCCCTGCTCTGGACCAACTTGTGCTCCCTGTTGAGAGCCCTGAGTGCTGAAACATTGAGACTAGTGAGTGTAGAGGGCTGCTGGCTCCAGATGTGGCGAGGGGAGCAGTGTCCTCTCAAGGCTGCAGCAGTTGGTACAGAAGCATCTGGGGCAGGAGAGAAAGCTCCAAAGGGTGGGGTGCTACTTGGCACCTGGGCGGCTCACTTCACCAGACCTGAGCCCTGAGCAGAGCTGTCAGTTTCCCATCACTGGACCGGATACTCTGGAAGGGACCATCAGGGCCTGGCAGTGCCAGGAAGAGGGGCTTGCTAAAGAGATGTTGGGGGCTGTGCATCTGGCACCGGCAGCAAACGTTGAAAGGCTCACATTTGGAAGCATTTTCAAGCCCTAAAAATAGTCTAAATCGATCCTCCCCATAAGTCTCTGCTAACATCTGTGGGTACATCTTTGCTAAAATTTACTGAACTGCTTTTGTCACTCTCGATGGTGTATGTTTGATTTGTCATTTGTCTTTATTTCGGAATAGATTATTCTGGGCCTGTATCAGTGTTTTATGAGAGAGGGGAGGTAGCTAGCATTAGAAACCATTTTCTATTTTTTGTTTTCTTTTTGTTGTTTTGGTTTTTGGGCCACGCCCGGTGATGTTCAGGGGTATATGCTCAGAAATGGCTCCTGGCTAGGGGAACCATACAGGATGTTGGGGATCGAACCAAGTCCATCCTGGATATTCCCTGATCAAGGCAAACACCCTACCGCTGTGCTATCGCTTTGGCCCTTTTTCGTTTGTTTTTGTTTTGGGGCCACACCCAGCAGCATTCAGATTGCTCCTGGCAGGCTCGGGGGGTCATATGGGATGCCAGGGATCAAACCAGGGTCCATCCCCGGTCAGCTGCATGCAAGGTAAACACCCTACCACTATGCTACTTTCCAGCCCTAGAAACCATTTTCTTGTTTTTATTTTATTTTGTTTTGTTTTGTTTTGTTTTGGGGCCACACCTGGTGACACTCAGGGGTTACTCCTGGCTATGCACTCAGAAATCGCTCCTGGTTTGGAAGACCGTATAGGATGCCGGGACCATATCCAGGACATTCGTCCTGGGTCAGCTGTGTATAAGGCAAGCCCCCTACCACTGTGCTATTGCTCCAGCCCCTAGAAATTATTTTCTAAATGCTACTTGCCAGATGCAGACAGAGAAGCAATTCCATCTCTCTGACTGTCTGGCTCTCACCTTCTGACTGAGACAGGAAACTTGTTCACTACCAGGGCACTAGATAGTGAGAGCCTGAGATCCAAATTGCCTGCTGGACTTAGGAGTTTGGGGCTTACCTAGTCTGTTTTCTCTATAAGGGGGACAGGTGCAGCATCGATGTTAGCTACACACCTGAGCAGGCCTACAAAGTTGTGGGTAGCCCTCTGGGGGGGTTGTTCTGTACCAGAGCCTTCACTGATGACCAGTGGACTTTTTATAAGATGCTTGTTTATGGCCCCCCAGTGGAGCTGTAAGCCATGAAGTAATCTCAGTCATCTCTGGCCTTCCTGGGATCCCCTGGGCATCCTTCCTCACATTTGGCAGCAGAAACACAAAGCTCTGTATCCCACTTTTATGCTTAGCCACACAGCTTAAAGGACCCTCTGTTCGTTTCTCACTGTTGCCAGGCAGCTTAGTTTCCCCAGACAGTGTCTAATTAGCTTCCTCGTGCAGCAGGGCAAAGCCTCATATTTGAACCTGCAATGGACAAAACTTGATTTTCTAACTGCCCAGCCCCACAACAAGTTAGGTTAGGAAAAGGTACAATTCCAACAAGGCATTGGAAGGAATTCATAAAGAAAAAAAAATCACAATTTACCCCTTACAGTGAGGAATAAATAGAACATTCCTTTCAAACCTGCATGAGCAGCAGCATGAGGCCCAGAAATCCCATGATCCCTTATAATTAGAGTTTTTGGTATCACTTAACCCAAAGACGATAAATCTACCCTCTCTCTCATCCCCATCTAGGAAGACTCGTACCAGGCCTCATGGGCTAGAGCCATGCTTTCCAGACACCTGATCTGGAAGGCATGCCCTCTAAATAAACTAAGTGGGGGGTTGGATTGTGGGTTTTTTTATTTGTTCTTTGTTTTGGTTACACCCAGAGTTGCTTGGGGATTGCTCTGATGGGAATCAAACCAAGGCATCCCACGTATAAAGCAAACACTTATTCCTTTGAGCTTTCTCCAACCCACAGACACTAACAGTCTTTTAGAGAAAATTTACTCTTGTCTGCAGTGACCGGCTGCTTTTCCAACAGTGTGCTCATTCCTTAAGTAGATTGGCATTTCTGGTATTGAACTCTTATACTGTCAGTTCATTTAGCATATACCACTTTCACTCTTCAGAGATGGTCACAGAAAACTTTACTTAAGGATCTCAAATACCAGTCTTTGAGATGAAAGAAATTTGGTCTGTACTGTTCACCCTCTGGCCAAAAAAAAAAAAAAAAATCAGTAGTTTGCTTACAGAATGTTTCAAAGAGAAGAAGATTGCCTTCATCACTGCTTCCTCACCAAAGGGCCTCATCTAAGCTTATGGGGACACGAAGGCAAGAATGAGATTCTGAGTCTATTATCCCATCTCCAGGGATGCCATTGGTCTTCAGTGGGTTTGTGAAGAAGTAAGTAGCTTTGAGTCTGGAAGGAGAAGGCGGCCCTGAGTCTGGGCCTCAGAGCTTTATCTCCGATACTCATTTCCTCTGAGCACCATAGCTCAGTTTGACACCTCACTTGCTTCTCCAGGTTTTGAGCTTGGCTCTGATGTGTCATTAGTAACCCAGTGAATACTCTGGTGTGTCGACTTTATTTTTTGTTTTTTTTTTTGTTTTTTGTTTTGTTTTGGGTCACACCCAGCAGCGCTCAGGGGTTACTCCTGGCTCTATGCTCAGAAATCGCTCCTGGCAGGCTCAGGGGACCATATGGGATGCCAGGATTTGAACCACCGTCCTTCTGCATCTAAGGCAAACGCCACTGTGCTTTCTCTCCTGCCCCTTTGTTTTTGGTGTGTCGACTTTTAAGACAAACTGATCCTAGAAAGGTACCCCCACCTGGTTGAAGCTCTACATTGAAACTAGAGTCTGAGACCCCTACTTCAAAGGTAATAATAGATCTTGTGCTGGTTTCCTGGCTGTTATGTTTCTACAAACCTATTACAACCCATAGAATAATGCAGGCTGAGGCTGGAATGATAATACAATGAATAGGGCATGTGCCTTGCATGTGGCAGACCACGGTTTGATCCCTGATACCCAATATGTTCCTATGAAGGATGCCAGGAGTGGTCCCTAGCACAGATCTAGGAGTAAACCCTGATCTCTGTCTTGTGTAGCCCCAAACACAGCAAAAATAAAAATAAGAACATAGTGATGCTTGTTGAGTTGGTGGGATCCTCATGTTCAAAGAAGTTAGCAAATTTCCTATTATTTCTTTTTTATTATTTCTAAATACTCTTTTGTTTGTTTTGGGGCCACACCTGGCGATGCTCAGGGGTTACTCCTGGCTCTGCACTTAGAAATCATTCCTGGGGCTGGGCGGTGGCGCTGGAGGTAAGGTGCCTGCCTTGCCTGCGCTAGCCTAGGACGGACCGCGGTTCGATCCCCCGGCGTCCCATATGGTCCCCCAAGAAGCCAGGAGCAACTTCTGAGCGCATAGCCAGGAGTAACCCCTGAGCGTCACAGGGTGTGGCCCAAAAACAAAAAAAAAAAAAAAAAAAAAGAAAAGAAATCATTCCTGTGTGCTCGCTTTGGCAGCACATATACTAAAATTGGAACGATACAGAGAAGATTAGCATGGCCCCTGCGCAAATTCGTGAAGCGTTCCATATTTAAAAAAAAAAAATCATTTCTGCCAGGCTCAGGGAACCATATGTGATGCTGGGGATTAAACCAGGGTCCTTGCAGGGTTGGCCACGTGCAAGGCAAACGCCCTACCACTGTGCTATCTCTCCAGCCCATTATTTCTAAATATTCTTGAGTTTTCTCTGAAGGAGAAAATCCTGTTATTGTGGTATACAGTCCAATTTTTATTTTTATTTTTATTTTTTTGTTTTTTTGGCTTTTGGGCCACACCTGGCGTTGCTCAGGGGTTACTCCTGGCTGTCTGCTCAGAAATACCTCCTGGCAGGCACTGGGGACCATATGGGACATTAGGATTCAAACCAACCACCTTTTGGTCCTGGATCGGCTGCTTGCAAGGCAAACATCGCTGTGCTATCTCTCCAGGCCCCATTTTTTATATCTTTAACCTGACCTACTTTTCCTGAAGTTCCTACCATGAAAGCTATATTACAGGGCAAAACACACATTAACTATTACTTTGCCAAACCTATAAACTTTTCTCCTTTATACTGGGATTCTATAAACTGAACACCTTGCAGGGTGACCACAGAAGCCAGCTAGATTGGTTTGTTTTTTAGTTGGCTGAGCCCGTCATTCCAGAGCTGGCAGCTTTTTTTCTCATTCATTTGTTAACATGGTAGTGGTAGGGGGCCAGGCGGTGGTGCTAGAGGTAAGGTGCCTGCCTTGCCTGCGCTAGCCTTGGACGGACTGTGGTTCGATCCCCCAGCATCCCATATGGTCCCCCAAGCCAGGAGCAACTTCTAAGTGCATAGCCAGGAGTAACCCCTGAGCGTTACCGGGTGTGGCCCAAAAACCAAAAAAAAAAAAAAAAAAAACACATGGTAGTGGTAGGAATTAAAAATTAAGTAGCAAAAAGTATGCTTGACTGTTATCACAACTGAATCTTAATTTCAAAGGCCTCCTTTTGTGATTGCCCCTCATTCCAAACCATGTGTCACCTGTTAGTGTGGTGGTAGCCATAACTGTAATTGTTTCTGAACAATTGTAGGCTCCCTGCTATGATGGAAAGAAGATGAGAGGATGTGGTGCTGCCTTAACCTAGGAGGGTGTTTCGCAGCTCCAGGGCAGGTGCTCAGGCTCTATCAGGTTTGCAGGATTGCTGGGTGGTACTGCAGCTTAGTTCATGCTTGGTTCAGGCAGGTGCCCTGACTCCTGAACTTTAGTGCGGTCTTCTGTGTTCTGTGATAAGCAGGCGGGCAGGCTGCAGAAAGTGTGGTTCAGCATAGAAGCAAATGAAGAAGGGAAACACAGCCTCATTTACAGCATGTGTATTGTTTCTCTTCACATCTTCCAGGAGAATGTACTTGAAGGCTCAGGGTTGGGTTTCCGGGGCACAAGCAGGCCTGTTCAGAGTCTACTTGAACCTTGCGGACATTGACTTCCTGATCCCATGAGATTATTTAGACTTTTTGCCTATGCCTCCTGCATCATGCCCTTGTTTGCCTTCTCTGCTAGTGCCTGGATCAAAGTGGAGCAGCTAAAGCCATACCATGCACACAAGGAGGAAATGATCAAGATTAATAAAGGTAAACGCTTCCAGCAAGCTGTGGACGCTGTGGAAGAGTTCCTCAGAAGAGCCAAAGGAAAGGACCAGGTGAGAGGCAGCTTCTCAATTTCACCCAGCACCAGGCCATTGGGTTTTCCCAGTAAATAACGGATCAGATGTCACCAAACACACACTATTGTGTGTGTGAAATGCTGTGGAGAAGCAGAGTGGCTCATTTCTATAGTGTCGGCTTAGCTCACTGCATGTGGCCAACTTTTCAGGGACTAGGAGCTGGGAGTAGTATCTGAGCTTTTAGGTATAGCCTTGGGCTCCTATCCACACCTGAGCATGAGTCCCTGCTTGGCTCTGGCACAGTGGGCACGTCACGTCTCTTTGCTTCCCCACATGCCAGCAGAGCTTGATGTCTAGGGTGGTTGTGTACAGAAGGCCAGCCGAGCTCCTGGCACTGGCGTGGCTCGTGAAAATGGCGATGGCAGTGGCTGTTACGGTGGTTATCATTGTTATTATTAAACTTCCAGACGTCATCCCACAGTTCTGCTGATGACAAGAATCGACGTAACTCCAGTGAGGAAAGAAGCAGGCCCAACTCAGGTGATGAGAAGCGCAAGCTTAGCCTGTCTGAAGGGAAGGTGAAGAAGAGCGTAGGAGAAGGAAAGAAAAGGGTGTCCTCGGGCTCTTCCGATAGAGGCTCCAAGTCCCCTCTGAAGAGAGCCCAAGAGCAGAGTCCCCGGAAGCGGGGTCGGCCCCCAAAGGATGAGAAGGTTAGTGTCTCTACAGCTCCTGGTGAGTGGCTCTGTGTGTGTATGGCACATTGGAGCTTGTTCTATTTAAGGCTGCAGAGGCCCGAGTACCTGAGAGTCTATGAGTGCCTTGGCCGCAAAGCATTGAACACTGAAGCAGGATGCCTGGGCCAGTACACAAGACGGGCATGGGCCAGGCTTGGCAAGACTGAACAGGAAGGTAGTCCAGGAACAAATGACAGAATGCTTGTCCAAGATAGACAGTATGGGCTGGAGCCAGAGCAGGCGAGAGCTTTCGTTCAAGTGATGGGGCGGTGGCCTGAGCTTGGGCCTGGTGCTGTGGATGGCATGCAGAACCAACACGTGCCCCATTCAAAAGGCATTCACATTGACAGTAGGTTTTAGAAGGGAGGAGGGGGCTCAAGCCTCAGACTCAAGAGAACAGCATCCTGATTTTCAGAGGCTGGAGAACTACAGGACAAGCTGAAAATCCCTTTAGGTCCGGGAGCCAGAGGAAAACTGAGGGTAGAGTCCAAAGCACAGTGGTAGGGCATTTGCTTTGCACACAGCTGACCCGGAACGGACCCAGGTTTGATCTCCAGCATCCCATATGGTCCACCGAGCCTGCCAGGAGTGATTTTTGAGCCAGGAATAACCACCGGGTGTGGCACAAAAACCAAAAAAAAGAAAAGTTATAATGGTGGTCGGGTGAGCACAAACCAACCTCAGAGAGTTGGGCAATCCTTTGCCACCCCACTCTGCTGGGTCCTACCCATCTGGGGAAAGGAAACCAGTGACACCCAAGCCCCTGGTTCTAATTTCGGAACTGTCAACACGAGGTGGAGCAGACTTCATCGTTGTGTTTAGTGACGGCAGCTTCCCTCCGAGCCAGTTAGTACTGGCTAACAAAAGGCTCCCCAGGCCTATCTGCCTGCCCACAGTGCTACACAGTGGGCTGAGTTTCCTGCCCAACTTCTCTGGAGTTGGTCTGGGGATCAGGTGCTCCTTGGCGGGGGCTTGCCCCTTACACTGTGCTTCCCCTCCAGGACCTCACTATCCCCGAGTCCAGCACCGTGAAGGGTATGATGGCCGGCTCCATGGCCGCCTTCAAGTGGCAGCCAGCTGTGAGTGAGGTAAGGGCCACATTCCTGGCTGCCAGCTGGGATATTCTGGTTTTGATTTGCACTACATGAAGGAGGTGAGTGGTAAGGCCCTCTGGTCTGGTGTCCGAATAGACCTAATCCCCAACTTAAAGAGATCTACGAGGGCCCGGAAAGATAGCACAGCGGTGTTTGCCTTGCAAGCAGCCGATTCAGGACCAAAGGTGGTTGGTTCAAATCCCGGTGTCCCATATGGTTCCCCCGTGCCTGCCAGGAGCTATTTCTGAGCAGACAGCCAGGAGTAACCCCTGAGCATCGCCGGGTGTGGCCCAAAAACCAAAAAAAAAAAAAAAAAAGAGATCTACGAGTTGCTCTTGTGGGAGCTGTGGGCAGGGCGAGGTTGGGAAAGCATGAGTGTCCAAAGACTGACTCAATGTGTTCTATATGCAGGGGTCCCAAGGTTCACCTCCAGACACTGCTGGCCCCTTGAACACGGCCAGGTGTGGCCCAAAAAAAAAAAAAAAAACAGGAAAAAAGGGATAAAAACACAAGTCCGTTTCTTCAGCATTTCCCCCACAGTGTTGATGGATAATTGGTATAATATCTATTTTTTTCTCTTAAAGCCACTTGTCCTTTGGTTGGGACAGGGGTCTTGCCCAACTGACTTAGCCCGAGGTGGGACAGTGTCCAGTCAGTGATGAGCGTGAGAGGCTCTCAGAGGGTTTGCAGGCAGACACACCCCCTAGAGGCACGTCTGCCGCGAGGAAGGTAACTGGTCTCTACCATGGCTTCTACTTTCAGCCTGTCAAGGATGCCGACCCTCATTTCCACCACTTCCTCCTCAGCCAAACAGAGAAGGTGAGTCATATTTGGAGACCCTCAGTCAGGGGCTAGCTGGAGGGGAGAAAGCCGCTCACTTAGGCTCTCCTATACCGGTGCTCCCTTACCATGGCCCAGGCCACCTGGACCAGATCAGGTGCCTCGGTGGCTGGAGACTGCCCTGCCCAGCACACTAGTTCTGATGCCACCCGAAGACCAACTCATGAGTCTTAACATTTTCAACTTTAAACTCATCCATTTGGTGCCGGAGAATAACACAGTGGGGAGGGTATTTGCCTTGTTTGTGGCTGGCCTGGATGTGATCCCTGGCATCCCATATGGTCTCCCCAGCACTGCCAAAAATGGTTTCTGAGCGCAGAGCCAGGAGTGACTCCTGAGTGCTGCCAGGTGTGGCCTAAAAATAAAGAAAAAAAATAAAATAGGGCCCGGAGAGATAGCACAGCGGTGTTTGCCTTGCAAGCAGCCGATCCAGGACCTAAGGTGGTTGGTTCAAATCCCGGTATCCCGTATGGTCCCCCGTGCCTGCCAGGAGCTATTTCTGAGCAGACAGTCAGGAGTAACCCCTAAGCACCCCAGGTGTGGCCCAAAAACCAAAAAGAAAAAAAGAAAATAAACTCAGCCATTTGGAGTTGAACTTTTGGAGCTGCCTTCAGTATCTAGCACAAAAACCAGTCTCTGTGATCCCCACCATCCAGGGGCAGCTCTGCTGTGCTACTCGGGGTGCCTTCTTGTTGGGGTCAACACTTCTCATGAGTCTGCGGGGTTCCTAGTGTGACAGGCTGAGTTGGGCGAAGCCTTTGGAATGTCAGGTTCTGAGACCCTCAGGCTCATGGGAGAACTTTTGCCACTTACTCTCTGCAGCCTCTTTAGCTAGCAGAAGTGCATGAGGATTAAAGGAGGTGGTATTAGTTCCCTGGTGGAACAATCAGGCTCCCCTAAAACAGGATCCCGGGCTGGAGCAGTGGCATAATGGTAAGGCATTTGCACACAGCTGATCCAGGATGGACCACGCAGTTTGATCCCCCGGCATCTCTTATGGTCCCCCAAGCCAGGAGCGATTTCTGAGCGCATAACCAGGAGTAAACCCTGAGCATCAAACGGGTGTGGCCCAAAAACAAAAATAATACAGGATGCCAGAGAAGTTTTCAGTGCTGATTCCGCTTTAGGCCAAATCTTCTTCTTTTTTTTTTTTTTTTTTTTTTTTTTTGGTTTTTGGGCCACACCCTGTGACGCTCAGGGGTTACTCCTGGCTTCTTGGGGGACCATATGGGACGCCGGGGGATTGAACCGCGGTCTGTCCTAGGCTAGCGCAGGCAAGGCAGGCACCTTACCTACAGCGCCACCGCCCGGCCCCTAGGCCAAATCTTAAATCTTCTAAGGGAATATATCACAGAGTGAGGGTATGCCGCCGCCGCGCCGCCGCCCCCCCCCCCCCCCCCCCCCCCCCCCCCCCCCCGTGCCTTGCCAGGGAGAATCTGGAGAGGTATGGGTTCAGAGCAGGTAGAAGCCTTAGTTAAGTGTCTGGTCACTTGCAGAAGGCCCTCTCCAGTCCCAGTAAATTCTGTCTTTTTCTCTCTCTTAGCCGGCTGTCTGTTACCAAGCAATCACAAAGAAACTTAAGATCTGTGAAGAGGTACGTAGCTGTACGCTCCTGTCTGGGTCTATTTCGAAGGCCTGGCCGCGAGCACACTGCTGATATTCTCTTCCTCCTTCCCCTAGGAGACAGGGTCCACCTCCATCCAGGCAGCTGACAGCACCGCAGTGAACGGAAGCATCACACCAACCGACAAAAAGTAGGTCCTTTTAGTAACGCTTCCTGTGGGAAACCCCAGAGGGCCTAGAGCACTTAACTGGCCTTTTCCCAGAGTACAGTCTCAGTAGGTGTGAGAAAGACCTCAAGATCTTGTGACAGACATGTGACCCTCTGACAATGAATGGCTTAAATAAACATGGACATCAGACATGGAATCAGGGGGTTGGGGACTTGGTGGGATCAGGCAAATGTTGGAACAGAGCGGCTTCTCCTATTCCCTCCATACTTCAGGGGAATCTTGTTGTACCCAAAAGTGATGACAACAAGACTTACAGGAGGGCATTGATGAAGGGGCTCATTCTCCTAATTAGGAATGCCAAGTTTAGGTTTCCATAGTCATCTTTAACTAAAAGCAGTTCTGCTGCTGCTGCTGCTTTTTTATTTTTTATTTTTTGGAGTATTGTTAAAACTAATTCAGACCAGATAGATGGTACAAGAGGGGGGTAAAACTCTTGCCTTGCACACAGTGCACCCAAACACTATCTCTGGCACCACATATGGTCCCTTTAGCCTGTCTGGGGAGATTCCTGAGCACAACTAAAAAGAAATTGCTATTTTTACCAGTCATTTTCTGTGAGTTCTCCTTGTAGAGTGGAGGAGATAAAAGGGTGTTATGTCCTAATAAAAGGAAGATGAATGCCTACCATTGAGTTAATAGGCTTTCTGTTGGGGTTTGGGGATTTGGTTTAGTTTTTGAACCACGCCCAGCAATGCTCAGGGCTTACTCCTGTCTTTGCACTTAGGTATTTACTCCTGATGGGCTCAGAGAACCCTGGGGTGCTGAGGACCAGGCCCTGGTTGGCCACATACAAGGCCAATGCCCTACCCACTGTCCTATTGCTCTGGCTGCAAGACTGGACTGTCTTGGTTTTCAAATGAAAGGGACTTGGCTAGCAGCTGGACTGGGTTTCAGTAATCTCACCTGAGACCCCTGTTGCCTTGTTGCTCAGACCCACCCGTGTTTGAAGCCAGGCACAAAGAGAATCAGCTCACGTAGTCCTCCTGCCCGGATGGACTATCTGTTGTCATGTTTCAGATCCTGAAGCTTCATCTCCAGTTTGCTGGGTGTCCTAGAACACCACAGAAAAGGAAAAGGATCCCCATCCTGACGCACAAACTTAGGCCAACTTAACATTGACAAAGGAAGAACTTTCTTGTTATGCATCTTTCTGCCTTTGCCCATGGGCATATCACCTGAGGGAGGTGCTGGCTTCCATTTCCAGCAACTTTGTGCAGGTAGACAGAGAACAAGCCAGAGAGAGGGGTATCTGCTAGAATGTGGGAAGCTTGGAGAAGGGACAGTTTGCAGAGGTGGCTGCAGTTATCACACTGGGACATCTAATGGTGGTGGATACAGCTAAGAGAAAACTGAGCTGAAAAACAAGAGGACCTAGTCAAAACTGAACCTGTGCCTTAGACTGGCTCCACTCTCGAGTGCCACCCCATCAGGCAGGTTCACGGGTGCCTTTAGAAAGTGCCCTAACCAGGTGGTCAGAGCCAGTTGGCCCATTCGTCCTGTCTGTCCCCATCAGACTGCAGAATGGGTGTGACTGATACTGGCTGCCGGCAGAGCCTCATCTCTAGGTGCATTTTAAGACATCAGGGCAGAAAAGAGCTCATGTGCCCATGACTACATTGTGGAAAGCCCCAAGTTGCCTCCACCCTCGGTCTGTCCCCACTAACTACACCACTCCACCACAAATCCTGCTTCTAACAACAAAGAATTGAAGAAACATGCTCTTTAACCATGTTTGGAGCCTCAGAAAAGACACCAAGATCAGGTCATCTGAAGCTTCCAGGAAATGTATTGATGAATAATAGGCTGTGAGTTGTGGATACCACAGGAAGGGGTAGAATCTGGGAGTGAAAGTGAGCAGAGCATCGAGGACCAAAGGCAGCAGAGGCTGGAGGGAGACAGGAGTGCGCAGAGGATGCAGGTCTCTTGGATTTGCTCCAAAACTCAGCAGGAGTTTTGGAGACAAGGATCAGGCCCACGCTGCTCAGGACTGGCAAGTGACAGGGCTGAAGATGGCGCCTGCTTTCCAGTCCCTGTCACCCAGGCTACAAGGAAGAGAAATTGGGAAGACTAAATTCTATGGCAGGCGTGGTTTAGAACTCCTGGTTTGGTTCAGCGACGCTTGTATAATCAGTGGCATAGTGAGGAAGTCATGCCTGCCTTGTGCCCACCACAGTGCTTCTGCTGGTTTGAGCACCTCAGCCTGCTGCCCACAGCTGACCAGACCCTCTCTTTCAGGATCGGGTTTCTGGGCCTTGGCCTCATGGGAAGTGGTATCGTCTCCAACTTGCTAAAAATGGGTCATACAGTCACTGTCTGGAACCGGACTGCAGAAAAAGTAAGTTTTTCACTGCTACTGTGAATGTGCAGGGTCGGGGGTGAGCCCTGGCAGGGATGGTGGGAGAATAAGGGGTGCCCTCCCCTGTCTGCACCAGCCCTGGCACACAGAAACTGTGCCCTTAGCTCAGGCAGGTAGAGATGAAGTATGCCAGGTGATACAACAAAAAGGGAAGATTTTAAAATACTGGACATGGATCAAGGATAAGGCCCTGAGATAGGACAAATGCCCTGGCACCATGAAGCACCTGTTTCAGTCCTTGGCACTGCAGAAAAAAAGAAAAATACCAAGGATATAAAATGAAGTGACCCAAAAAACCAAAAAATAAAGAAAAAAAAAAAAAGCCCTTTAGGGGAGATATAAATTAAAAGAGAATGCATCTTGTGTGCAAAGCCCTGGGTTTGATCCCTGGTACTACACAGTATTCCCCCAGTAGCACCAGGAATGATCACAAAGCCAGAAGTAAACCCTAAACAAGCACTGACTTTGACCTGAGAACAAGAACACAAAGGAAATATTAGTGAAAAACTAAAAGAATGTGCATTAAAACTTTTATGCAGGGGCCGGAGAGATAGCATGGAGGTAGGGTGTTTGCCTTGCATGCAGAAGGACGGTGTTTCAAATCCCATATGGTCCCCCGAGCCTGCCAGGAGCGATTTCTGAGCGTAGAGCCAGGAGTAACCCCTGAGCACTGCCAGGTGTGACCAAAAAAAAAACTTTTATGTAAAAGTTGATAAAAATAAGTTCAAACTAGTCTAATTACTGATGTGTTTTGTTATGAGCTGTCCTGAGTGACTGTGACTATAAGCTCACGAAAGGCTAGTGCTGGGGCACCCCAGAGGCAACCAGGTGAGAAGCAGCTGCCACCTCAACACAAGGGCTGCAGACAGGCGCTTCCCCCAACAGAAAGCTGCAGTCCTTGTGTGGCTGAGCAAGGGCACCTCTAGGTATGGGGACGTGAGAACACGATGGTCCTTACGGAGCCTCGTCTGCTTTCCCAGGTGCCACCACCCTCTGGAGTCCCTGGCCCCTGCCCTTGCAGACAGGCCAGGAGGACTGGGCGCTGAGTCTCCGGCCTGCCCGGCCTGCCTGCCTGCCTGCCTCAGTGTACTGCGTGCAGCTCACGTTAGGATCTGTGACTTTTGCAGTGTGATTTGTTCATCCAGGAGGGGGCCCGCCTAGGAAGAACCCCCGCTGAAGTCGTTTCCACTTGTGACATCACCTTTGCCTGCGTGTCGGATCCCAAGGCAGCCAAGGATGTAAGGATCCCCTCCCTCTCTCCCCTCAGCGTCCCACCTTGTAGCCAGGAAGGCTGACTGGCCTCCTCCCCTCCTCCCCTGCATACAGAGTGAGTGTCTGCATGGGGGTACATTTCCCTTCCTGGGCCATCTCCCATCTTGCAGGGTCTTGTGTAAGCTGAAACAGACTGCCTTGCATGGAGAGCAAAGAGCAAGAGCTGCCATGGGCCTGAGCCCCCTGAGATGAACCACACAGGCTTGTGTGCTGGGCTGACAACTTCCAGCCTCAGTGTACCTTTGACCCATGTGCCTGTTTCCTGCTTAGCTGTCCCTTTATTTGTACATTTGGATTTTTTTTTGTTTGTTTTTGTTTTTCGGGCCACACCCGTTTGATGCTCAGGGGTTACTCCTGGCTAAGCGCTCAGAAATTGCCCCTGGCTTGGGGGGACCATATGGGATGCCGGGGGATAGAACCGTGGTCCTTCCTTGGCTAGGTAAGGCAGACACCTTACCTCTAGCGCCACCTCGCTGGCCCCAGGAAATGTATTTTTTATGCTAAGATTCTGTAGCTTGATTCAGGGAAATCCTAAGATGTCCTTAAGGAAACACTGATGTTTCATCTTTTATTTATTCAGTTTTGGGACCATACCTAACTGCTGGGGATCACTCCCAGAGGTCCTCGGGGGACCATGTGGTACCAGGGATCAATGTGGGACTTCTGCTTGCAAAGCCTATTCTCCAGCTCTCTAAGTACCTCCCATGTCCCTGAAGTTTTATCTTTGGGGGGATAGCATGAGGCACTTGTGCTCCTAACTCTGTGCACGAGGTTGCTCCACCATGCTCAGGTGACCCTGTAGTGCTAAAGTTTAACTCAAGTCTACTGCATGCAAAGCCTGTGCTCTCCCTGGCTCCAGAGCCCATCTTTCAGTGGGTTTTTTTTTTTTTTATTTTTGGGCCACACCCGGTGGTGCTCAAGGGTTACTCCTGGCTGTCTGCTCAGAAATAGCTCCTGGCAGGCACGGGGGACCATATGGGACACCAGGATTTGAACCAACCACCTTTGGTCCTGGATCGGCTGCTTGCAAAGCAAACGCCGCTGTGCTATCTCTCCGGGCCCAGAGGAGGTTTTCTATAAGAATTAAATACTTGGGCCGGGAAGGTGGCGCTGGAGATAAGGTGTCTGCCTTGTAAGCGCTACCAAGGAACGGACCTCGATCCCCCGGCGTCCCATATGGTCCCCCCAAGCCAGGGGCGATTTCTGAGCACATAGCCAGGAGTAACCCCTGAGCGTCAAACGGGTGTGGCCCAAAAACCAAAAAAAAAAAAAAAAAAAAAAAAAAGAATTAAATACTTGGGCCAGAGTGATAGTACAGCAGGGAGGACTCTTGCCTTTCATGTGGCCGACCCAGGTTCAATCCCCAGCACCCCTGATGGTCCTGGAGCCTACCAGAAGTAAACCCTGAACACAACCAGGTGTGGCACTGAAAGTACATTCTTTCTTTTTTTTTTTTTTTTTGTGTGTGTGTGTGTGTGTGTGTGTGTGTGGTTTTTGGGTCACACCCGGCAGTGCTCAGGAGTTATTCCTGGCTTCACGCTCAGAAATTGCTCCTGGCAGGCACGGGGGACCATATGGGACGCCGGGATTCGAACTGATGACCTCCTGCATGAAAGGCAAACACCTTACCTCCATGCTATCTCTCCGGCCCCCAAAGTACATTCTTTCTAAAGGGGTGGGGAATGGGTGCACAGTAAATGGAAGCCGGAGCCCCTTTTTATTTACTTGCTCTTTTCTTTCCTACCTATTTCTTCCTGATTCAGAAAAGAGATTAAGCAGCAGGATCCTGGCCTCAGGCGATGGGCTTTGGGCGTGAGGCTGGGAGCCTGGGCTATTGCTTCTCCCTGTGTCTCCACAGCTGGTGCTGGGCCCCAGTGGTGTGCTGCAGGGGATTCGCCCTGGGAAGTGCTACGTGGACATGTCGACAGTGGACGCAGACACAGTCACTGAGCTGGCCCAGGTAGTGGCCTCCTTGGGCTGGCCCCCAGCACCATACAGTTGACACTCCATGGTAGTGCCCAGAGATGGAAGTGGCCTGTCCTCTCCTCTCCTCCTTCAGAGCCGCCGCAAGTCGGGCTCTCAGGGTGGACTCGCTCACTAGTGCCGGGCTGCCAGCTCTGCAGTAAGGACCAGCAGGGTCTTCCTCCTCTTGAGGAGACAGCAGCCTCCTGTGTAAACAGTTGGTGACTGCAGGGAAGGACATTGTTTGTAGGGACCTGCCATTGGCTTTGGTCTTTGTGAGCATTTCAGGTTTCCAAAGAGCCTGTGAGGGACCCCAGCTTCTCCATTTGCTACATGTGATGTGGACTTGTGCTGGGGACAGTGTGTGAGCCCTCGTTAGCCCAGCTCCTGTGTGACCTGGACTGCAGAGGCTGGGCCTCCAGAAGCTGTGGCTTCTCTTCCAGGTGATTGTATCAAGGGGGGGCCGCTTCCTCGAGGCCCCAGTCTCAGGGAACCAGCAACTGTCCAACGACGGGATGTTGGTGATCTTAGCAGCCGGGGACAGGGGCTTGTACGAGGACTGCAGCAGCTGCTTCCAGGCCATGGGGAAGACTTCCTTCTTTCTGGGTAACCTAACTCTGCTCAGGCCTGGGGAGGGAACAGAATGCTCTGGGCAGAGAACCCCAGCCTGGTGGATCACCTAGAAAGTGACCCGGACTCTTTGCCTGGCAGGTGAGGTTGGCAATGCAGCCAAGATGATGCTGATCGTCAACATGGTCCAAGGGAGCTTTATGGCCACCATAGCTGAGGGGCTCACGCTGGCCCAGGTGACAGGCCAGTCTCAGCAAACACTCCTGGACATCCTCAACCAGGGACAGCTGGCTAGCATCTTCCTGGATCAGAAGTGCCAAAGTAGGTTTGCCCTCTCACGTCTCTCATTTAGTTGATTTCCCGTAAGAGCTGGGGATGGGTCTGGCAGTACCACAGAAAAGCAGAACAACCTCTTCACGGGTGGCTCCCCCCCAGTCAGAAGGGTTCAGAGACATAGGGGGTTCGGGGTCCAGAGAACGAGCCTGGATGCCTGAGGGGAGGGACCACCAGGTACTGGATCCTGCCAGTTTGGCAGGTGGTGTCTCTTCTAATACTGGCTCCCTCTACAGACATTCTCCAAGGGAATTTCAAGCCTGATTTCTACCTGAAATACATCCAGAAGGATCTGCGCCTGGCCATTGCACTGGGTGATGCTGTTAACCACCCCACACCCATGGCAGCTGCCGCCAACGAGGTGACTGTGTGCACTGCCCCCCCTTTCTCCCCTGTCCCCTCCTTTCCCTGGCCTCCCAGCTTCTCCCCACCCTCCCCTCTGTCCTGTGCCCACTCCTCCCTCTCCTTTCCCACCTTCCTGCCTTTGCCTGGCACTGCTGTGAGACCTATAGTTCCTGTTTGTCTTCAGTCTCTTATTCCCTGTGCTTTCATCTTGGTTTTTTGTTTGTTCGTTCGTTTGTTTGTTTTGGAGCCACGCCCGGCCGTGCTCAGGGTTTACTCCTGGCTCTGCACTCAGAAAATCGCTCCTGACAGGCTCTGGGGATCATATGGGATGCTGGAAATCAAATCCAGGTCTGCCCTGGGTCGGGCACATGCCACGGAAACACCCTGCTGCTGTGCTATCAGCCCCTGTGCTTTCATCTTGGCCGGTGCATTATTTCTATTTGTCCAGTGTCTGGACATAGGCAACTGGTGTTACAACTGGGCGACATTATCCCTTTATTTCAGAATCGCACAAGGCCTGCATCCTTGCCTTCCCGCCTACTCGGTTTGCTTTTTACCTCTCTCCACTAACACATGACCCATTTACATTCCCTGCTTTGTCCTTTGGGCAGGATCTCAGCCTGGGCCCTTCCAACATTCCATGGAGGCCTTCCTGTGCCTTGCAGGATATTTAGTGGTTTCCTGCCCATAGCCCACAAGATACCCACCGCACCCCCTCAGTTGGTAGGAAATGTCTATGGACATTTTCCAATCTCCTTGAGTAGGGGGATTAGGCAGGGAATGCCTTGAGCCAAAGCCCACAGGTGACGTGGATCCTAAGGACAGTTGGGGTGGTCCTCGCTGCTCAGTCAGTGTGCTGACATCTAAGCCCTTGAGGCCCTCACACCAGTCAGTCACACCGTAACCTCCCCCAATGCCAGGAAGCAGTTGCCCCATGCTCTGAGATGTTAAGAAAGGGTGGTGTGGGGGAGAACGCAATAGATAGGGAGCTTGCCTTGTACATAGCCAACTCGGACTCAATTCCCAGAACCCAATATATCTCCCTAAACCCTGACAGGAATATCACTGAACATGCTGGCTATCGCCCAAAGACAGAAATAAAAGGAACTAAGATGCTTTTCAGTGCATTTAGGCCAACAGCCTAAACCAGGGGTCTGCAACCTTTAAAAGAGCCACTTGGGGGGAGGGGACGAGCCACTTAGACTTGTTTTTCCAAAGGAAAAAAAAAAAACCCTGGGAGTCGCAAAAGCATTGCGACACAGCATACATTGCATCTTATCTTAATGCTATATACAGGATCGTGCAGTTAGCTTCGATCTGAAGAAAAAAAAAAGAATTTCACTTAAAAATGTAAAATATAGGGCCCGGAGAGATAGCACAACGGTGTTTGCCTTGCAAGTAGCCGATCCAGGACCAAAGGTGGTTGGTTCGAATCCCGGTGTCCCATATGGTCCCCTGTGCCTACCAGGAGCTATTTCTGAGCAGACAGCCAGGAGGAACCCCTGAGCACAGCCGGGTGTGGCCCAAAAACCACAAAATAAAAAAATGTAAAATATATTTGTGCAGGGGCCAGAGCTGCATCTGCCTTGCTCTCACTAGCCTAGGACAGACCACTATTCGATCCCTCTCTGCCCTATATGGTGTCTCCCAAGCCAGGAGCAATTTCTGAGCACATAGCCAGGAGTAACCCCTGAGCTTCACCAGGTGTGGCTGAAAAAAAAAGGGTTTTTTTTGCAAATTAATAGCCAATTAAAATATTTAATTTAGGGGCTCGAGAGATAGCATGGAGGTAAGATGTTTGCCTCACATGCAGAAGGACAGTGGTTCGAATCCCAGCATCCCATATAGTCCCCCAAGCCTGCCAGGAGCGATTTCTGAGCGAGAGCCAAAAGTAACCCCTGAACGTTGCCAGGTGTGACCCAAAAACAAAAAAAATTTTTTTAATTTCCCTGTTTAATGAGATTTTTGCCTCACAGCTCGGGAGGCAGTGTAAGTGATACCACTCCCCGCCTCCCTTCTATGGGCCCTGCTGTTGGAGCCTTGGCAGAGCTTCAAAAGAGCCGCATGTGGCTCTGGGGCTGCAGGTTGTGGACCCCCCCCCCCCCTTCTCCTCACCTCCAGGAAGCAGGCCATGGCCTCCAAGCCTGTCCCCTCTCATTCCAGGTATACAAAAGAGCCAAGGCACTGGACCAGTCCGACAACGACATGTCTGCAGTGTACCGAGCCTACATACACTAAGCCTTGGACGCTCCCCTCTTCCTCCCTCTGACCCTCTTCTTCACACGGGGTTGAGGTCCTGGGACTTAACTCTGGACCAGACCACCTCTCTCCATCTCTTTTTATACAGACTCTGAGACTTGCCATCAGCACAGCTCACAGCATCATTCCTCCCCTGGAGGGCCTGGGGGCAGGGAGAAAGGGGTACCAGCAGGATTGGCCCATGGGGCAGCTCTCAAGTGCAAACAGCCCTGGACTAGGTGGCTGTGTTTTCCCTCTCACAAACACACATGTCCCCCTCACACACTGGCTCTCAGTGCGGAGAGGGGCTCTCCCGAAACTGCTGCCTGCCTTGTGGTTGGTTTTCCTACAAGTTTGTCTTCTCTGACCCTTCCACCTGAGGGGATGGAATCAGTGGTGACCCCTGGCAGCCTCGCCGATGTCCTCAGTGAAGAGGCTTTGGTCGCCTCCGTGTTCTCCATTGGATCCCCAGGGAGAGAGGCTCTGGGCCAAGCAGAGCCAGCAAGGACGAAATGGAGGGCCCTGCCTGTGGCCCTCCAACCTCAGGTGACCAGCTGATGAATGAGCTTGACAGGAAAAGCTCTTGATGTGCAAGCAAGTCCCAGAACTGAGAAGAGCCGGGCAGACTCAGGTGCAGACAGGCCCAGTTTGTGGGGAGAGACCCAGGCTGCTCTCTGCCCCTTGGCCCTTGCCCCAGAGTCGCCGCCACTGTGGGAACTCACCACCTCATCCAGCTAGTGAGCATTTAGATTTGCATTCCAGCCACCAGGAAGGGGTCGTGAGGGCCAGCTGTGAGGAAGAGGGGGCTCCTTCCTATGGTCACGTCACTGCAGCAGCCCCACACCAGTCCTGCATGCCCACTTCTCACCCCCTCCCCCTTCTTCCCCTAGAGACAGTATTTCTGTGGGGCTGGCCTGTTGCCAAGACCTACCTGAGCCGACCCAACGTAGGCTTGTCTGAAAAAGGAAACATTCATCTTGGCTTTGGTGGGAAGGCTGTGAGAACTGTCTGACCTGAGCATTCCTTCAGAGGATGTGAGCGTCCTTAAGGCCCTTGCCTTTCTCCAGGGCTGGGGGACCAGGGAGCCTTAGCATACGGAGAAAGAATAGGAAATCACCTGAAGAATGAATGCCCTGCTCTTCTGCACTGTTGAATCGTCCAGTCAGTGGATAAAGGAATCATAAGGAGACCCACTAGTTAGGGGATCTCAGAAAGGGGGAGGGAATGCCCGGTGTCTGTGGGGTTTGGGCATAACTATTTTCACTGGGATTTTGATTTCTGTTCAACACAGCCTGTTCTAGTCCTGGCTGGACATGGGGTAAGGGGGTGGGCGGTGGGGGAGATGCTGTAATGAAATTGGTTAGTCAATGTCTTAATATTGTTGACGATTCTGTAAAGTTCCTTTTTATGAATTTTCTGTTTAAGCTATTTCAACTATTTTGAAATCCTTCCCTTTTAAAGAGAAAATGTGACACTTGTGGAAAAGATTGTAAGAAAGCCCCTCGTCCACCATCCCTTTATTTTCCTTTAAACCTTTAAATGATAAATCTAGGAATTAAGGTGAATTTTCGTTTTTTGCTTTAAGACTAAGTGAACCTTCGTCTCAGAATAGGATTGTGTGATGTTTAAATGGCGAAAACAAACCATGATTTTGTGCAATTAACAAGCTACTGCAAACAAAATAAAAAACGTTTCTTGGTAACACAACTGTGCCTGCTGCTGCGGTGGTCTGAGCTCTGAGGCTCTCTGGGGTCCCCGGGTGGGAGACCCCAACGGCCAATCTGTTGCGAGCGGAGCTTTTGCCCAATCACAGTCCGGGGACGTGTTTGGGGCTCGGCTCGCGCAGCCGCGGGCGGGGCTGGTGATCCCAGGAGCCGTCGGCGACGAGACAGACCGATAGCGGGCCGCTGCGAGCCGGCCAATCGCGTGCTCGGAACTGGCTCGGGGCGTGGTCCGTGGGAGCTCAGCCAATCAGCTATCGGGAGAGGGGCGGGCCTAGCTGATCAGCCAATCGGAGACGCCCGGCCTCCCTCCCAGAGCAGGCTGACAGCGGGAGGGTCCAGCCGCCGGGTGACAGTCGTCGCAGAGCTGCGAGCGACGGCGATGGCGGCCGCGATGGCAGCGACGACGGCGGAGCGGGCGGTGCTGGTGAGGAGCGGGCGAGCGCGGGCGGGCGGGCGGATTCTCCGGGGCGACGGGCCGGGAGGTGACCGCGGGCGGGCGGCCTGTCCTGTCGCCGCAGGAGGAGGAGTTCCGCTGGCTGCTGCACGACGAGGTGCACGCCGTGCTGAGGCAGCTTCAAGACATCCTCAAGGTAACGCAACGAACGCGGCCCCCGCCGCCACCCACCGGGGCCCCGGGCCTGGTCTCGGCGTCAGCTCCACCAGGAGCCCGCCGCTGGAAATCCTGCCTGCAGGGCGAGCCAGGACCCCAGCCCTGTGTCCATGATCAAGGCACTCCATCGCCCTGAGCCGCCCAGAGAAATTGCACGGCGTTTGTGAAGAGAAGCGAGCCCACGACGTCCCAGCTGGGACCCGGGATGGCAGTGACCAGACAGGGAGGGTGTCTATGCTGTCTGTTCCCAGCGCAGCCCAGGGGTCTCCTGTCAGTCACTCAAGCCCTAGAGGGGGCCCGGGGCTCCAAAGGTGCCCTGAAGCGTGCTAGAGTGGGTTGGCACGGCCTGCTGGAGCTTCCCCTCCCCCTGCCCTCAGGCCTTCTAGAAGGGCCCCAGGGCACACCACAGCCTTTACCACACACCCCTATTGGCCCGCAGGAGGCGTCGCTCCGCTTCACCCTCCCAGGCACGGGTGCTGAGGGGGCCAGCAAGCAAGAGAACTTCATCCTGGGCAGTTCTGGGTGAGCCAGGGTAGGGGCCTCTTTGGGAGGAGGGGTGCCAAAGAGGTACAACCCACCCACCCAACTGTGGTTTCCAGGGTGCCCCAGGAAGGGAGAGAAGGAGAGGAATGAGAACTGGGTGGAGGCAGCAGTGGTCATTCCGCCCTCTCCCCCATATGTTACAGCACAGACCAGGTGAAGGGCGTGCTTACTCTGCAAGGGGACGCGCTGAGCCAGGCGGTGAGTCCTGGGCCCAATTCAGGTAGCCGCAGTTGGGTCTCAGGGTCTTTGTTTGTGGAATACCACTGACACCTTCTCAGGGCATTGATGCTTCGTTTCCAGGGGGATGGCAGGAGAGGGTCCTTCCCACTGGCCCAGTGCCACATGGACCCTAATGACATAGGCTGGTCCACTAGATGGAATCATCCATACACCACAGAACAGTGTGGGAGGTGCAGAGGAGGCCACAGAAACGCCCCACCTCTGCCAGCCATAGCTAGTTCCCCTTTCTGGGCACCTCTCCATGTCTCTGAAGCTCTATCCTGTTCCCTGACCTGTCCCAAGCACTGAGACACTGGCCCACATTGTGTAGCTGGGCCTTGAGCCACCCCCTACACCTGCCACTTAAGAGTCAAAACAGGGCCCCGACAGATAGCACAGCGGTGTTTGCCTTGCAAGCAGCTGATCCAGGACCTAAGGTGGTTGGTTCGAATCCCGGTGTCTCATATGGCCCCCCCGTGCCTGCCAGGAGCTATTTCTGAGCAGACAACCAGGAGTAACCCCTGAGCACCGCCAGGTATAGCCCAAAAATCACAAAAAAAAAAAAAGTCAAAACAGGAGAATTTCTTTTTTATTTCTTTATGATTTTTATTGTGACCAAAGTGAATTACAAATGTTTCACAGTAATAGTTAAGGTACATAGTGACAATGCTTCAGGGCCATTAAAAACAGGAAAAATTCAAAAAACAAAAAAGAAAAAGAAAAAGAAAAAAATGGGCCCGGAGAGATAGCGTTTGCCTTGCAAGCAGCCGATCCAGGACCAAAGGTGGTTGGTTCGAATCCCGGTGTCCCATATGGTCCCCCGTGCTTGCCAGGAGCTATTTCTGAGCAGACAGCCAGGAGTAACCCCTGAGCAACGCCAAGTGTGGCCCAAAAACCAAAAAATAATAATAATAATAATAATAATAATAAAGAAAAGAAAAACAGGAAAAAAATTTTTGTCTGTTTTTTGTTTGTTTTTGGGCCACACCCTGCAGCGCTCAAGGGCTACTCCTGGCTCTATACTCAGAAATCGCTCCTGGCAGGCTCGGGGGACCCTATGGGATGCCGGGATTTGAACCACCATCCTTTTGCATGCAAGGCAAATGCCTTACCTCTATGCTGTCTCTCCGACCCCCAAAACAGAAAATTTTTATTAGTCCCAGTGACTCTCCCCTCCCCTTGCAGGATGTGAACCTGAAGATGCCTCGGAACAACCAGCTGCTGCACTTTGCCTTCCGTGAGGACAAACAGTGGAAACTGCAACAGGTCATTCCTGCCTGGCCAGGAAGCAAACCTAGCATTCAGGCCTCGGACAAGGCCTACAGGGGATTTTCCGGGGCAGTAAGCCTGGGAGGAGGGTATTTCCTAGCAGCCATGTTGGGCTGCAATGCCTGGTGGGAGTTTTAAGAACCTGATATGCTTGAAAGTCCCTTAGGCCCTTCTACCCAGAAGAGTCTCCCTGGGACATTCCCAGGATTCTTGGGAACAGTCAGTGCTCCTGCCCTCCTTGCCTGTTCTCTAGCCCTCTACTGCACTTCACCCTGCCCGCTGACCCCTATCCAAAGAGCCTCCCCTTCTTCCTTCCCTCCCTTATATCTCCACTCCACTGTTTGCCTGCATCAGGCCCTCACCTATAGAATGACACCCTCCGTTAGTGTGGGTCTCTATATTGGAACCAAACATGACAGTGTTTTCAGATCCAGGATGCTCGGAACCATGTGAGCCAAGCCATGTACCTCCTGACCAGCCGGGAGGAGAGTTACCAGTTCCAGACAGGAGCCGAGGTCCTCAAGGTGAGCTGCCTGCAGAGATAGTGTCAGGCTCCCCCCACCCCCGCCTGATCTCTGATCTGCCCTGTGTCCTCAGCACAGCTGAGGTGACCCTTCACCTCTTATCATACACACACCCCTAAGGAATGGCTCTGCCCAAGCTGGGAAGTCCCAGTGGTTCACCAAGGCCTGCTCCAGGCACTCACTCATTGTCCCCCGAGTCTTATACCTCGCCTCTAAGCCGCACAAGCTGCAGTGACTATTCAGTGTCCTGATACAAATCATTTTGCAGCACAGCTGAAAAAAACACTGGGGAAATGGTTGTAGCTGGCGTTCTAGGACCAGCAAGCAATTCTTCTTGCCTGTTTAAGGAAATTCTGTGGGCCATACTCTGGACTCAGGCTTCAACCCCGACCCCCACTTGCAGTATGTCCTCTGGTGCTTCAGTTTCCCTCTCTGGTGTCTGTCTCGCAATGTAAAAACTTGGAATCTAAATAACTAAGGCTCCTGGAACTGACCACCTGGGTGGGAGGGGGATGTCAACACTCATCCCACCACCCCATCCCCAAGTACCCCAGCATCCATCCTTTCCTGGGAGCCAGGTCACCCCAGTACCAAGAGGGCTCTGAAGAGTCGAAGTAGGTTTGTGTTCCCTGACTTAGAGGAATGTAGCTTTCTAGTTGGTCTGGGACTCATGGCTGTGCCCACATATTCTGTGGGAACTTCAGTTTCCCTACTAAGGGGCAAGAACCGTTCCTAAAACTCAGCCACCCCATCACATCCTCCAGGAAGCACTCTGCAGCCCCTGGATTGGGCCCTGCTCAGCCCCTTCACAACCTGCAGAGCCCTCTGGCCACTGTGTCCTTCCTGAATCCCGTCCAGCTGGAACCAGTGGCCTACTGTGGGTACGGGGTGGGGGCACTTACCAGCAAGGGACAGGATTAGGAGTGATCCGAGCTTTGTGACAGGCAGTGGGAAGCGGTGAGACCCCCCACCCACTGCCCTGCAGGGGCACTGATGCCTCCCTTCCCGCAGCTGATGGACGCGGTGATGTTGCAGCTAAGCAGAGCCCGCAACCGGCTCACCACCCCGGCCACTCTCACGCTGCCGGAAATTGCTGCCAGCGGCCTCACGGTCAGTGCCCCGACTTCCCCCATGTCCACCCCAGTCCACCTCAAAGTGAGGGGAATCCAACACGGCATTCTGGCGCGGGGTTTGGAGCTTGTCCTTCTGCAACCCCCAGATATGTCAGGGTGGGTCCATCAAAGTGGGTGGCTTCCAAGCTTCCTGACAGGGCGCCTGGAAGGAATCTGGGTGCTCCAAGCCAGAGGGTGGGGGCACCCAGGATCATCTTGGGTTGTGACCAGGCACTCATCCTCACTCTTGCCCACTAAATAGCGGATGTTCGCACCTGCCCTGCCTGCTGACCTACTGGTCAACGTGTATATCAACCTCAACAAGCTCTGCCTCACAGTGTACCAGCTGCAACCCCTGCAGCCCAGCTCCACCAAGGTGGGATGTGGCCTCACCTTCCTGGCCTGGCCTGGCCTCCCAACTGAATCCCTGTCCCTTGGGTGGAGGCCCCGCTAGTTGAAGCCCCGCCCCTGTGCTGAAGCCCCGCCTCTCCCACCATAGCCCCACCCCTCTCGCTTAAGCTCCGCCCCTTGCCCACTGGTGGTCTTCTTTTTTAGAACTTTCGCCCAACGGGGGGGCGCTGTGCTCCACAGCCCTGGAGCCATGTTGTAAGTACCAGGGAGGGGACCCTGGGGCACCCTCTTCCTCTGGTGGGGCTCTCAAGGAAAACTTGCCCCTTTTTCTACCCCTACAGCGAGTGGGGTCCCCAGCGCCTAGAGGTGAGCCACGTACACAAGGTGGAGTGCGTGGTCCCGTGGCTCAATGATGCTCTGGTCTTCTTCACTGTCTCCCTGCAACTGTGCCAGCAACTCAAGGACAAGGTGGGGTCCGCATGCTGGCAGGGACAGGGTGCTCCCCCTTCCTATCACACCTCCCAAGTGCACCCCATATCACATAGGTGGGCCATTGTCCCCCTCCACTGTCATCTGGGCACCCCTTTCTGGAAGGGGCAGCAGGGGTCAGGCCTGTAGCCCATAACTCACCCCTGTCCCCCAAACCTCCAGATCTCCGTCTTCTCCAGCTACTGGAGCTACCGGCCCTTCTGAACTGAGCCCTCGGGAGCCGCCAGAAGTAACCCCTGCTTGCCCCACCCCCTCAGGTGCTGGCCAGTACCTGGACCCCACATTGGATGCTATTTATTTCCCTTGTGGTTTGTTTTGTTTTTTTTTTTTTTTTTTTTTTTTTTTTTTTTTTTTTTTTTGTGGTTTTTGGGCCACACCCGGTAACGCTCAGGGGTTACTCCTGGCTATGCGCTCAGAAGTCGCTCCTGGCTTGGGGGACCATATGGGACGCCGGGGGATCGAACCGCGGTCCGTCTCCTAGGCTAGCGCAGGTAAGGCAGGCACCTTACCTCCAGCGCCACCGCCCGGCCCCGTTTTGTTTTGTTTTGACAGTGCTCAGGGGCTACTTCTGGTTTGCTCCTGGTGGTGCTGGGATGGAAATGGCATCCTAGCACCTCTTTGCCCTACCCTGATGGCTCCTCTCTGCAGGGGGCTGGAGGGAAGGGGCACTGGACAATGGACCATGGACACTGGTTTGCTCTTTGGGGGCTGCCCAGAAAGGCCCAACATTCCAAACCCTCCCTCCTGTTGGACCTTTGTCCCCAGGGTGCGGCTGGGCAAGAAGCACCCCTCCCTCCCCAGTTGGCTCCCAACCCAGGACGTGGGGGCCTCTGGAGAGAGGGGATGGGTGGTGGCCCCATTCTGAGTTGTGCGGAATGTGAAGGGAGAGGGACAGGAAGTCCCCCGTGGTCCCCTTGGCTGTGTCTACTTGACAACCTCACTGAGTCCTCTGGGAAATAAAGACACCCTCCCTCCCGACTCCCATCTGTCCTTGTGTGTCCGAGTGAGGCCCCAGGCTTGAGGTCCCTGGCAGAAGACCCCTGCAGAGGGTTCAGTCAGCTTCCCTCCCCTAAGAGAACCGCATTCTCACCCCCAAGCACACATTGCACATAGGATCAAAACAAAGCAGGCATTGTTGACTGTTGCTTTGGGACTGGGCACAGACACAGGGCTCAGAGACTCGCCAGGCTAAGGCTCCATCGCCAAGTTGTCTACACCTTGGCGGTTCTTCTGCAAAAGAAGTACAAAAAGGCCAAGTGGGTGGGCATGTTCCCCTCTGCCCTGCCACCTCCACCCTCACAGAGTAACCCCACATTTGCCTCACCTGCTTGGCTCGAGAATACCGGGGACTGTGGCAGCAGCAACAGCAGCAGCAGTGAATTAAAACCAGCAGTAGCAGCAGCAGCACCATACCTGGGGGCCACAGTCCAGGCCAATGGGTCCATGGGTGGGACCCAGGGGGATCCCAAGAGGGCAGATGGTAGCCCCAGGCAGAAGCCACACTCACCAATGAAGGTGAAGAAGATGACGAAGGCTGCTGTGTCCCAGCTGGACTGGAACAGCTGTTTGCTCTTCAGCCTCCCCAGCAAGTCATTTGCGGTGGCCTCCAGGTCCCCCATGTCAGCTGGAGGTTGTGGGTGTCACCTTCCGCAGCCCCAGGAGACAGACAGCTCAAGCCCCAGGGACCGGACCCCCACGGCAGCCCAGTGCCTGTCCCCCAAAGCAACTTCCCCCCCCTCCCAATCCTCCCTCCACGCTCCAGCGCCCACCTGGCTCTGAGCACCCCCAACATAGGCCGCTTCCTGCTTCCGGGTTCCTGCCTCTGGGCACCTTGGCAACAGCCCAGAGGGCAGCCAGGCGGGCTGGGCCCTAGGGCTGTGTCCTCCCAGGTGACAGTTGGAGGCAGGCCTGCCCCTGTAGGCGGGGCCAGCCTCTGGCCACTTCACTTTTAGAGAAAGGGCCAGGCTAAGGAGCTCCCATGCCAACAGGAATGTGCCTTGTACCCCCCAAGGAGTCTTTGGGGTCCTGTGTGCTAGTTGCAGATTCCCCACATTCCCTACAGCGTCCCATTGTAGTAGTTGAGAGGCCCTACTAGGTTTAAGCCCCCTCCTCCCTCCACCTCCATTTTACCTGGAGCCCTGCACACACACACATCATGTGGCCACACTTGTGCTATGGATGGACGTGCCACTAGACATGGAATCAAAGCAAACACATTCATTCTTACAACTGGGCTGGGGCTGTTCCTTATGAAGGTTCCGGAAGGAGCCGCCCACATTCCTTGACTCACTCGAGCCAGTGTCTATGACCCTGTTCCAGTTCCCCTCATGGGGCTTACAGTAGCCCGGAAGACTGTTGGGGACAGAGAGTTAAGACATAATGAGGAGCCAGAGAGATAGCATGGACGTAAGGCTTTTGCCTTACATGCAGAAGGTTGGTGGTTCAAATCCCGGCATCCCATATGGTCCCCTGAGCCTGCTAGGAGCAATTTCTGAACATAGAGCCAGGAGTAACCCGAGTGCTGCCAGGTCTGACACACACACACACACACACACACACACACACACACACACACACACAAAAGACACATAATGAGGGGCCGGAGAGATAGCACAGCGGTCGGGCATTTGCCTTGCACGCCACTGATCTAGGACGGACCTGGTTCGATCCCTCAGTGTCCCATATGGTCCCCTGAGCCAGGAATGATTTCTGAGTGCATAGCCAGGAGTAACCCCTGAGCGCGTCACAGGGTGTTACCCAAAAAGCAAAAAAAAACAAAAAAAAAAACACAGATATTTGGGGAGAGTTCCAAAACAGGAGCCTGGTGTCTGGACAGCGGGGCCCTGTGGAAAGCTACTGAGGAGGGATCTGTGTCCATACCAGAGGAAGTGTCCCTGAGAAATGCCCCCTTTTAGCCATGTTTGCTTTTCAGGCCATTGAGATGGTTCAATGGGCAAGGCACTTGCCTTGACACAGCTGAGCTGGGTTTGAGCCCCATTCTCCCATGCCCCACCAGGCGTGACCCCTGAGCACAGAGCCAGGAGTCAGCCCTGAGTATTGCTTACACACACATACACACACACACACACACACACACACACACACACACACACACTTTGTCCCAATGTACCGAGGCCCTCAGATCCTCAGATGGATGAATGTCATGCCCAGTTAGATGAGAATAGTGAGGGGAATGATGAAGGACTTGTTCTTCCAATGATCCCTGCTTCAAAGCAATATTGCATGTGGTCAGTTCACAAGGCTGCTGATGCCCTGAGCCCAAGTTTTTCCTCTTATTTCTGTCTCCTATTCTTTTTGTTTGTTTTTTGTATTTTTTTTTGTTTTGGGGACACACCCGGCAGTACTCAGGGGTTACTCCTGGCTCTACACTCAGAAATCACCCCGGCAGGCACGGGGGACCATATGGGATGCAAGGCAAAATGCCTTACCTCCATGCTATCTCTCTGGCCCCTGTCTCCTTTTTTGTTTGTTTGTTTGATTTTGTTTTTTTGGGTCACACCCGGCAGCGCTCAGGTGTTACTCCTGGCTCTATGCTCAGAAATCGCTCCTGGCAGGCTCAGGGGACCATATGGGATGCCGAGATTCGAATCACCATCCTTCTGTGTCTATCTGTCTGCTATCTCTCTGGCCCCATGTCTCCTTTTCTTAATCCTAGGGTGCCCCTGCTTTGACCTCATTCACTGGGCTAGCCTCCAGGAGAAAACTATCCCCATTGAAATCATTTATCAGGCTAGAGTGATAGTACAGCAGGGGTGGCACTTGCTAACCTAAGTTAGATCCTTAGCATATGGTCCATATGCATTTGGTCCCCTGGTCCCTCTCCAGGATCCCTGAGCACAGTCAGGAATAAGCCCTGAGCACACTGGGTGTGACACACACACACACACACACACACACACACACACACACACACACACACACACATCATTCATCAAGGCCGGAATGTGGCCCATAGTAAAGCAAATGCTTTGCACACAGCCTGGGTTCAATTCCTGGCACTGGGAGTCAGAGGGGAGACAAAGTTGAAGCAGAAAAGCAGCCCTGGTACCCTCGAGGTTTTGTTGAGCTTCCCCGAAACCTCGCCCGTGTCCATCAACTCAACTTTACCTCTGAGGTTTGTTTGTTTGTTTGTTTGTTTTGGGGCCACATCTGGCCGTGCTCAGGGCTTACTCCTGACTCTGCACTCAAGAATCACTGCTGTCGGTGCCTGGGTCCAACCATATGGGATGTTGGGGATAGAACTCAGGTCAGCTGTGTGCAAGCCAAACCTTCTGGCCTAAGTATAGCCTTTATTTATTTTTTTTAAAAAAGTATCGGGTCGGGGCCCGGAGAGATAGCACAGAGGTGGTTGCCTTGCAAGCAGCCGATCCAGGACCAAAGGTGGTTGGTTCGAATCCCGGTGTCCCATATGGTCCCCCGTGCCTGCCAGGAGCTATTTCTGAGCAGACAGCCAGGAGTAACCCCTGAGCGTGGCTGGGTGTGACCCCCAAAAAAAAAAACAAAAAAAAAACAAAAAAAAAGAAAGTATCGGGTCACTTTTTATTTAAAAACTATTCTGTAAATTTAGTTAGTCCTCAAAACGTTCAACATCAAGCAAAAAAAGAGTGTTCAGGCACTTTTTTTTTTTGTTTTGTTTTTGTTTTTGGGCCACACCCAGCGGTGCTCAGGGGTTACTCCTGGCTGTCTGCTCAGAAATAGCTCCTGGCAGGCACGGGGGACCAATATGGGACACCGGATTCGAACCAACCACCTTTGGTCCTGGATTGGCTGCTTGTAAGGCAAAGGCCGCTGTGCTATCTCCCCGGGCCCTCAGGCACTATCTTAAAAATTCTGGTTTATTCTTGGGTGGAGGGCCCGGAGAGATAGCACAGCGGCATTTGCCTTGCAAGCAGCCGACCCAGGACCTAAGGTGGTTGGTTCGAATCCCGGTGTCCCATATGGTCCCCCGTGCCTGCCAGGAGCTATTTCTGAGCAGACAGCCAGGAGTAACCCTGAGGACCGCCGGGTGTGGCCCAAAAAAAAAAAAAAAAAAAACCTTTATTCTTGGGTGGAACCAGATTGAAATCAATTGGTAACCCAGATCAATTTTAAACACACAACCCACTTTTTCGGTATCTTAAAGTAGGATTCACCAAGTTTGGTTTAAAAAGAATGATCAAGTCATACATACTTAACAGACTCAAGGTAGGTAACAAGAAATCAAACCGTATTTTCACATGTACAAATTTTTTTTAGGCTTATACATTATAAGTTATTTGTAGCAAGAATTACTATCAAATACCACTCATTGGGCCAAAGACCCTTAGCAGAAAAACTTGCCCCTCGTGTAGCACACTACCTACACTTGAAGTATATTCTTTTTAATTCAGGGGCCATAGTGGGTAGCACTCGAGTACCACCATGTGGTAGCAGGGACAGGATCTGATCTCCTGCATGCAAAACCTGGCTCTGCGGCTTTCTCATTCAGTCCTGACCCTCTCTGGGCCCCTGGTGTGAATAGTGGCACCGCCAAGGCCTTACCAAGGTGGCCCCAGTGGGACTAGCAGAAAACTCGCCCATCACCTCACCGCCTGCCTTGATGCAGCTTGATTTGGGGAGATGCGAGAGCTGTGGATGCACCTTCGGGCTCCCACTCTGAGTCCCTGTGACAGCATGTGGGAAGGGATGGGCAGCTCCCCTGCTCCACCAGGCCCCTCAGATTCTTCAGTTAACTGCCACCCTACCCTCCCCCTCATCATAGAGGCTACCCCTCCAAGCTTCCACAGAACCCAGGGGCACCAGGTACCCCAGGAGGCTGCCCCCACCCTATGCCTGAGGCTCTGCTTGGCTGGGCAGAGTCTCACCCAGTTGTTATGGTCAGAACTAGGTGAAAGATTGGAGCAGGTTGGGGGAATGGGGACTAGAGCCCCGGGCTGGGACACTCAATAGGGTTCCTTCAGGTACCCCTGAGCAATGACCCCCCTCCCCACCCCCAGGTAACAGGCGCCAGTGTTCTCAGCCCCATGGAAGCCCCAAGGTGCTTGACTGTCCCCTGGCTCCTCTCGGTCATCCAGCCCTGGCTCCCCTCCCTGTGAGTCACAGCGGTATGTGGGCATTGAGGCCATGCTGGACCAGGTGAAGATCAAGGCCATGAAGATGGGCTTTGAGTTCAACATCATGGTGGTGGGTGAGTGAGTGGGGGGGCATCCTTAGGGAGTCTCTGTCTCCCCTGCATAAAGAGACCCCTAAAGCCCAACCCAGCCCTTAAAGCACAGAACAGGAGGTATGGAAGGAAGTGGGGTGTACCTCAGCGAGACCCAGTTCCCTGCTGACCTCTGACCTTTCAGTTGGGGATCAGGGTATAACACTGACCCCATGATGACTTGGCTTCTCTGAGTTGACATTTGTACAGGCCAGAATGAAATGAGCTCTGCTGGTCAGCATGCTGCTATTTACTAAACTGGAGTAGAAGTCTCATCCACCAATGGGGGGGGGGGGGCATTGGGGAATGCTGGTCTGCAAGCAACACCAACACAGTAAATTATTCACACAGGGTTGAAGAGCTAAAACAGGTTTAGGAATCTTCCACCACAAGCTATCTGTCAGCTGGCAAAAAATACCAGCAGGCAGGACAGGCTAGCTCTGGAGCCAAAACCACAGCAGTTTCTCTGACCTGAGGTCTTTATTGGGAAGAGAAGGAACATCTTCATGGGTGGAGAACAGGTAGGGGTAGGGAACCAATCCAGAGGTACTTCCAGTCTATAAGTGACAAGCATAAGCAAAGAAGAATTATTTGAATAGAGTAAACACTGGTTATTTCGGGACCAGAAAGGTGGCACAGCAGTAGAGCGTTTGCCTTGCACGCAGCTGACCTAGATGGACCGCAGTTCGATCCCCAGCATCCATCCTATATGGTCCCCCAAGCCAGGAGAAATTTTTTTTTCTTTTCTTTTCTTTTTTTTCAGTTCACACCCGGCAGCACTCATGGTTACTCCTAGCTCTAGGCTCAGAAATCACTCCTGGCAGGCTTGGGGGACCATATAGGATACCAGGATTTGAACCGCCATCCTTCAAACACACTACCTCCATGCTATCTCTCCAGCCCCCAGAAGCAATTTCTGAGCGCATAGCCAGGAATAAACTCTGAGCATCACCAGGTGTGACTCAAAAGAAAAAAAACAAGGGGCCGGGCGGTGGCGCTGGAGGTAAAGGTGCCTGCCTTGCCTGCGCTAGCCTAGGACGGACCGCGGTTCGATCCCCCGGCGTCCCATATGGTCCCCCAAGAAGCCAGGAGCAACTTCTGAGCGCATAGCCAGGAGTAACCCCTGAGCGTCACAGGGTGTGGCCCAAAAACCAAAAAAAAAAAAAAAAAACGGGGGCCGGAGAGATAGCATGGAGGTAAGGCATTTGCCCTTTCATGCAGGAGGTCATCTTTTTCGAATCCCAGTGCCCCATATGGTCCCCCGTGCCTGCAGGAGCAATTTTGAGCCTGGAGCCAGGAATACTGCCGGGTGTGACCCAAAAAAAAAAAAACTGGTTATTTCAACACTAAGTAAATTAGGCACAGGACAGAAAGTTGGCCAGGGACATGGCATACAAGACATCAGGGTTTGATCAGTACTGGGATATAGCCACTGGCACTAGTGATTGCAGCCAGGTGGCCCCAGGAATCTGGCCTTATCACCACAGGCTGCTCTGACAGGAGTGGCCCAGAGTTCTTTCTAGTTTGTTGTTGGTTTTGTGTTTTGCTCTAGCTCACTCTTGTCTGTGCTCAGGGATCATTCCTGGAGGGTATGGGAATGCCAAGATCAAACCCCAGTTAGCTATGTCCAAGGCAAATTCCTTCCCTGCTATATTACTACTCTAGCCTTGTGCACTTATTCTATTTTATTTTTTAGGCCACACCCAGCTTTAGGCCACACACACATGGATTATTCCTGGCTCTAAACTCAGGAATCCATCCTGAGTGCTACTGGTATGGGGTTTAAAAAAAAAAAAAAAGCTGGGGCCGGAGAGATAGCATGGAGGTAAGGCATTTGCCTCTCATGCAAAAGGTCATCGGTTCGAATCCCGGCGTCCCATATGGTCCCCCAAGCCAGAGTGACTTCTGAGCGCATAGCCAGGAGTAACCCCTGAGCGTCACCGGGTGTGGCCCAAAAACCAAAAAAAAAAAAAAGCAGAAAGTAAAAGAGCCACACTAATCCCCAATGATGTGGGTGAGCCTTGGAAATGATGCTGAGGGGCTGGAGTGATAGCACAGCGGGTACGGCATTTGTCTTGCATGTTGTGACCTGCGTTCCATCTCTGGCATCCCATATGGTCCCCTGAGCCTGCCAGGAGCAATTTCTGAGTGTAACTCAGAAGTAACTCCTGAGCACCATCAAGTGTGACCCAAAATTTAATAGGAAGGAAGGAAGGAAGGAAGGAAGGAAGGAAGGAAGGAAGGAAGGAAGGAAGGAAGGAAAGGGGGAGGGAGGGAGGGGAGGGAGGGAGGGAGGGGAGGGAGGGAGGGAGGGAGGAGGGAGGGAGGGATGGGAGGGAGGAAATGAAGGGAGGGTGCCAGACACAAAGGGCCGAAAATAAAAAGAAGAAAGGCATCTGCACGTTCCTTAGCCCAATCCACAATAGCCATAACGAGGAAACAGCCGTGTGTAAACAGTAACTCTTCCCTTGGAATAAAAATCTACCCTAAGAGGCTTGCCCTCTGGGACCCCCAACATTAAGCACTGTATCTGTTCCCCGCAGGGCAAAGCGGGGTTGGGCAAGTCCACCATGATGAACACCCTCTTCAAGTCCAAGGCCCTGGAGGACGCCCCTGGAGGGTGTGGGGACCACCACACCCCAGACCCTGAAGCTGCAGTCGATGACCCACCCGTGAGTGTTGAGTGTGCCTCCCACCCTATGTCCCCCAGTCCTCCCAGCTCCTCCAGTTCTGCCCCTCTCCTCTCTCCCCACACAGTCATTGAGGAGAAGGGCGTGAAGCTCAGACTGGACGGTGACGACACCCCAGGCTTCGGGGACCAGATCAACAACGACAAGTGGTGGGTATTCAGGTGGTTGCGGGGCAACAGAGCTGGGCAGCTACACCCCAGGAATGGTTCTGAGCTGGGTCCCCTCCTGCCCACAGCTGGGAGCCCATCCTTGGTTTACGTCCATCAGCAGTACGAGCGCTACCTGCAGGAGGAGCTTCTCATCACACGCCAGCGCCCACATACCTGACACCGTGTGCACTGCTGCATCTAACTTCGTGCCACCCCACAGGGCACTGGTGAGGGGCCACACCTGCCCAGCCCAGGGAAGAGGGGCAAGGTCACTCCCCTTGTTCACAGCCACCACTGTCCACCTGGACAGCCTGCGGCCCCTGGACATTGAATTTCTGCAGCGGCTGTGCCAGACAGTAAACGTGGTGCCTGTGATCGCCCCGAGCTGACAGCCTGACCCTCGAAGAGCAGAGAGTCCTTCAGGAGCAGGGGTGATCGGGGATCCCAGGGGGCACCTCCCATGGAGAGGCAGCTTACTGAGCCAAGAGGGCTGAGGCTCCTGTGTGTGCTCACAGATCCAGCAGAACCTAAAGACTCACCACATTGAAGTGTACCCCCAGAAGTGCTTAGATGAAGATCTTAATGACAGGATTCTTAACAGCAAGATCCGGGTAGGAGAGGCACAAAGGAAGGAAGGGAGCGAGGGCCAGAGCGATAGTACAGTGCTTGTCTTGCTCGGCTGACCTGGGTTTCATTTCTGGCACGACATATGGTCCCCAGAGTTCACCAGGAGTGATCCCTGAGTACCAAGCCAGGAGTACCCCTGAGCATCACTCAGTGTGTTCCCCATAAAACTATACTACCTCCCCATCCCCTCTACTATCTTCCTCCTCTTCCTAAAAAGAGTAGTGGCCTCAATTTCCTGGATGCCCCTCTCCACATCCATGCCAGTTCCACTGTCCATCTCTCCCTCCCCCATAGGATCGAATCCCCTTCGCTGTGGTCGGGGCAGACCGAGAGCACATGGTGAACGGCAAGTGTGTTCTGGGCCGGAAGACACGGTGGGGCATTATTGAAGGTCAGTATGGGGGACTGGGAGTAACGCAGGCCCACCCATTTCTTCTGGTATGCTTTGCACTCAGATCAGGGCCTGGCAAAGTTAAATCTAGGTTCATATCCTGTGAGAACCTTCCACAGCCTGAGATGGGGCACAGTGTCATATGTTAGCCATACACAATTGCCTAGCACCCAGAAGGCACAGGGACAGGTCAGGCAGTGGGTACAGGGTCAGTGAGGCCCCCACAAAACAGATAAGCATGAGAGGAGGAGGAAGGAAATGAGGAAGGAGGAGAGGACAGGGCCATCCCTTCAGGAAAACTACCATCTGGGTGGTGGAACATCTGGGTATGCCCTGAGAGGTGCCAGTCCTGAATTCAAGGCACTGGTAGGAGGCCCCCTGGGCCGGGGACTGCGGAAAGAAGGAATTAGTGAACTAGGAGGGTGCTGGCGGGCGGGCTTGGGGGCTGCGCCCATCCTGAGCTGTTCTGTGTTCAGTGGAAACATGGCGCACTGCGAGTTTGCCCTCCTGAGAGACCTACTCATCGGTGAGTGAGGTCCCAGGGGTGTGGGGAGGGCACAGAGGCCATGGCTCTGACCTGTCCTCCCACTGCAGCTCCCATCTCCAAGACCTCAAGGACATCACCCACAACGTGCACTACGAGAACTACCGTGTGTGCAGACTCAACGAGAGCCATGCGCTTCCGCGGGGACCTGGCTGGGTGAACCTGGCACCGCTTACCCAGGCCTCCATGGAGTCCTCCCCTAGCACCTCTCCTGCCACCTACCCTCCCCTCACCAACCAAGTTCCTTCCCGCCCCTCTTCCCGTCCCCTATCCCCATCCTCCTCCTCGTTCCCCTTCCCGCCCTTCCCGCCCCCCTTCCCGTCCCAGTTCCTGTCCCCAGTTCCCGCCCCAATTTCTTAGGTTTCTTCCACCTATGGCACCATCAGGCCCTCTAAATTCCGACATGCAGGCCCCCAAGTGGATTCCGATGAGGATGATTAGTGACCACGGTGCGGCCCACGGGGCACCCCGAACCCTGGACAGCCCCTTGCAACGCATCTAAATGGCAGAGCATGTCTCGAAGGCATGTCACACTGCGAGGAATGCTGTGCTTTGTGGGCAAAAGACATTTTTAGTACATGTCTTTATGACCTTCCCAAGTCTGATTATTTTCTTCAGGAGCTTTGGGCGGCCCTGAGATGGGGCACTGGGAGGGTTCTGGGACCTGCTGTTGCTACACACACAAACACACCTGAAGCAGAACCAAGACAGACCAGGAATCCAGTCTTTGTGCCCACCTGCCTCCGGCACCAGAAACACTTTTAAACTGCCCTTCTCACAGGAGAGATAGTACAGCAGGGAGGGGACTTGGTACATGTCCAACCTGGGTTTGGTCCCCAGCATCCCATATGGTCCCCTGGAGTGATCATACCCACCATGAATGATCCGAGTGCAGAGCAGGAGTAAGCCTTGAGCACTAAAACTAAAACAAAATTGCCCTTCTGCAGCAGGGATTGCATATTGGGGCCCCTGGTTCAGTTCCTGCTGTGTCCGAGTCCCCAGAACAGCACTGGAAGTAGCCCAAATCGTCCTTCCCGCCCAACTCCAAAAACAAAAACAAGGGGCTGGAGCGATAGCACAGCAGTAAGGTGTTTGCTTTGCACGCGCTAATACAGGATGGCTCCGGTTGGATACCCGGTGTCCTGTATGGTTCCCTGAGCCTGCCAGGAGAGACTTCTGAGCGCAGAGCCAGGAGTAACCTCTGAGCACCGCTGGTGTGACCCAAAAACAAAATACAAGGGGCTGGAGAGATAGCACAGCGGCGTTTGCCTTGCAAGCAGCCGACTCAGGACCTAAGGTGGTAGGTTCGAATCCCCGGCATCCCATATGGTCCCCCATGCCTGCCAAGAGTTATTTCTGAGCAGATAGCCAGGAGTAACCTCTGAGCACCGCCGGGTGTGGCCCCCCCCCCAAAAAAAATACACAAAATACAAAAAGGGCCAGGCTTTTTTCCCCTGGAGCAGGAGTAAGCTGGCATGTTCCTAAAGGAAGGCTAGGGACATATCTGGGGATACCTAAGCAAAGGGAGAAATGGCTAGGAAGTGCTTCTATCCAGATGCCTGAGTGCCTGAACCCTGACCCTGTACTCTGAGAGGTTGATTCTTGGGGAAATTAAGGACAGGAAACACCTGAGCAGGAGACAGGACAGTGTGAGAGCTGAACAGCTCTGAAAGTCCCTGGGGGTTATGGGGCTTTTTTGTTGTTGTTGTTCATTTATTTTTGGGACACACCCAGCAGTACTCAGGGCTGACTCCTTGCTTTGTACTCAGGAATCACTTCTGTTGGGTTCAGGGGTACATATGGGATGCCAGGGATTGAATCCCAGTCTGTCTCATGCAATTACCATATTTGCTGGCATATAAGATGACTTTTGAAACAAAAAAAAGTCAACCGAAAATCAGGGGTCGTCTTATACACCGAGTATATCCCGAAAAATGTTTCAATATGCCGCTAAATGAAACAAACAAAAAACCAGGCCGCAGAGTTTCCAAATCTCTTTCTTGGGGGCTCCCAAACAGTACTCAGGAAATCTGGGGGCCACTTCTGGCAAAACCTAGCTAACCGTGTTGGTGTTCAGTGCTAGGGTCCGAGGATGGGGTGTTGTTCGGTTCATGCAGTGGGGGAGATTAACTGATGCCACCAGGGAATCGCCAGAAAAGGTGCCTATGATAAGGGACCAATCACTGCAAGGCTGCTCGGACCACCTCTCTAACTCAGACGATCCAAGCAGGCTTTTGATGCATGCAAATTAGTGTTTTGGACCCAAATCTACACTGTAAAAAGCCTGCTCAGATTGGCCAGAGTCAGAGAGGAAGTCTATGACAGTATAACCTTGGAACCTTTGCTTGTTGTGATTGGCTCACTGTGGTACATACAGTTGCAGCACAGGAACGTTCTGTCTGATACAGCGAATATTAGGCCTAAATCTATGTTTTAACTGCAAAATTAGGGGGTCGTCTTATACACCCAGTCGTCTTATACGCCAGCAAATACGGTAGGTAAGTTCTCTCCCCTCTGTTCCCTCTTTGTCCCCCTCAGTCAGGCCCAGGAGCAGAAGCAGTGCGTGATTGGAAGGTACTAGAGGGGCAGGTGCACTGCACTTTGAGGTCTTGATGCTTCCAGTTTCCTTCCTAGCAGTGGGGCTTCAGGCCAAGCCCTGCACCTCCTGGACCTCAGTTTACCCTTCAGAAACACAAGTCACAATGATAGGAATTTTTTGTGGACAAACTCCACAATTGTTTGGGCTCCAGGATCTCTGCACACTCAGATGATGTACTCCAATTAGCTAAACCATTTAACTTGTCGAGTCATTGCTTCTCAGTCCTGTGGACATTGGGAAATTGCTTCACAGCTCTGGAATACCTGATCTCGGACAGTTTCCCCACCCCTCATTAAATACTAAGCACCACGAGCCATGGCTGCCCACTGTCTCGTCAGGAACCGTGAGCTGCTTGGTCGTCTGCCAACTACTCGAGTGAATCCCTTCAAGGTCATCTTTGATACAGGGGAATACACTCTTCAGTGTTCAGGGGTCTTCTGGCAGGGCTGGGGTGGACGGAGGCTGGAGCCTTCAGTGCTTGGAATCAAAGTCTGAGCTGAGAACTTGGAGATACTGCACTAATCCGCAAAGATCATCTTACGGTCAGACAGGGCAATAGCCACTACAAACCTGTGGGAACAAGCTGTGGGTAGAAACACAGGTCTGTGTGTGTGTGTGTGTGTGTGTGTGTGTGTGTGTGTGTGTGTGTGTGTGTGTGTGTGTGTGTACCCTGTGCTTAAGGAGAAAGACGTTTTCTACAGACACACCTCCTGAGCCTCTGATCCCATGTGCTTCTTCTGCTTTCATCTCCAGGTGCCCCCAAGTCCTGGAGCTGCCGCTGATTATGGAGGGACTGATAGTGGAGAGTCGATAATGTGGAGCCAGTGGGGGGAAATGTCATTTTCACCCACCCCCAGCTCGATGATTCCAGAGCTAGGACATTTCCTGCTAGGTTACACCTTGTTTTACCTAAAACAAAGATCATCCTGTTCCTTTGTATGTTTTTTACAACTTGGATTTACATTAAACAGATATTGTCTTACTTGTAAACCTGGGACTGGCTCAGAATAGCCTGAGCTATCTGTCCTTACTGCCTCGCATAGGGGAAGTCTCTGTACTGAATAAAAATAGCAGTTCTGGGGCCAGAGAGATAGCACAGTAGTTGAAATGTTTGCCTTGAATGCAGCCTACTGGGAGGAGCAAGATTCGATTCCCGGCATCCCATATGGCCCCCCAGCCTGCCAGGGACAATTTCTGAGTGCAGAGCCAGGTGTAACCCCTGAGGGCTGCTGAGTGTGGCCCCGAAACCAATCAATCAATAGTTTTTAAAGAAAAATAGTAGTGGGGCCGGTGAGGTGGCGCTAGAGGTAAGGTGTCTGCCTTGCAAGCGCTAGCCAAGGATGGACCGTGGTTCGATCCCCCGGCGTCCCATATGGTCACCCCAAGCCAGGAGCGATTTCTGAGTGCTTAGCCAGGAGGAACCCCTGAGCATCAAACAAGTGTGGCTCGGAAAAACCAAAAAAAAAAAAAAAAAAAAAAGTCAGATCTGGCAGGCAGCTTGCTCTCCATTCAAGGCAGAAGACTGCCAGACTATATGTGTTTCACCATCAGCCTAGGTACAACGTGATTCAGACCCCTTCACCTGGGGTTGGAGATACAGCACGTGGGGGTGAACTTAGATTTTCCATTTACAGTGGGTAGTGGTCACTCTCAATGGGCCTGAGTTTCACTAGCCCAGAGTCTGCTGCTAGAACTTGGGTGTATGTTAGTGGAAGCCAAATTGCACCCTAGGGGCCCACACATATAGTACAGAGGGTAATCAAAGTTTTCAGTGGGGAGGGGAAAACCACCTGGAATCACTTCACTTAGTTGGGCTCAGGGCACCGTATGGGATGCCAGAAATGGTACTCTGATTGCATGCATTGTAAGCACCCTCTCCACTATACTATAATCCAACCCTACGGACAAGGTGCTTTTCGTGCAAAAGATCAACCTGGGTTTGTTTTTTGTTTTTTGTTTTGTTTTTTTTTTTTTTGGTTTTTGGGCCACACCCTGTGACGCTCAGGGGTTACTCCTGGCTATGCACTCAGAAGTTGCTCCTGGCTTCTTGGGGGACCATATGGGACGCCGGGGAATCGAACCGAAGTCCGTCCTAGGCTAGCGCAGGCAAGGCAGGCACCTTACCTCCAGCGCCACCGCCCGGCCCCCTGGGTTTGTTTGATCCCTGACACCCTATACGGTCCCCTGAGCAGTTGCAGGCATGAATCCTTAATACAAAAGTAGGAGTAAGCCATGAACACTGTCAGATGTTACCCAAAAACAAATATTCTGGAGTTATTTCAACAATGTTATTCATTGCAAAAACTCTTGGCACGTCCAAAATTTGGTATAGTTAAAAATGCTTGGAGCTAGGTGTAAAAATAAAGAATTTTTCAAGGTGCTACTGCAAGGCGCAAGAGAAGCCGGGAAAATCAAGCTCTAGAATCAGCCATTTCAGCGCTGGAAATGATGCAGGTGGATTGTGGGGCTACAGTGCCCCTAGGCCCGCCTATTGTCAGTCTCTAATGGGCCCATCCCTTTCTGCTCGACAGCCGGGTCAGCCAATGGTGGGCATAATCCCTGGCCCCTTCCCTTGACTATCCACTCTGCCAGATCACCGATTCTCCCCCCCCCCAAGCTGACCCTCACCTCCCGCACCACCTCCTGGTTCCCACAATCCAGAAATTCTGTCCTGGCCATGCTCTGTCATGGTCAGCTTCAGTGTGTGTGTGTGTGTGTGTGTGTGTGTGTGTGTGTGTGTGTGTGTGTGTGAGGGTGTGTGTGTGTGTGTGAGGGTGTGTGTGGGTGGGTGTAGGGGGGAACCTGGTACAGGTTTCCATGTGACAAACCTGTGTGGATGTGTGTTTAGTCACAAAATAATTGCACCCAAGCCCCCAGAAAATAGGCAAGATCCTCTCCTAGGTGTATTTAGTCCTGAAACGTTTTACTCAAGCTGGTGAAGCAACAGAGAAAGGTGCTTCAGAGAAAGGTGGGGAGAAGGTGGACAAGCGCTGAAGCTTCCAAGGACTGAAGGACTGAAGCTTCCATGAGGCCCGGCTGGCTGCCACTGGACCTACCCAGGTTGCATGGTCTGCGGTGAAGACCATTTTTTCACTGCCCAGCCAACCGCCTCAAGGGACAGCTTTCCAGGGGCAGCTTTCCAAGGACAGCTACAGAGGTGCCAACAGAGCCTCCCCCATCTCCCCTGACCCCGGAGGGTCTTCCAGGACCCTGGCACTGCCTCCTGGGGGTCTGGCCTGGGTATTCTCTCTCGGTGTTCCAGGTAGAAGAAGCGTGTCTGCAGAGGTCTGAGCCCTCTGGCCTCCAGGTCCTTGGAGAGTGGGCAGAGTGGGCTGAGCCAGGCTCTTGCGGAAGGCCCTGAGCTGCTGGAGCAGCTGACTCTTGCCAGTACAGTCCCTGTGACCCAAACAAGAACCTTCAGCCTGGCTCACAGAACCCCCAATCCTGACACTCAGGCACTGACCTGTCAAGTTTCTGGGAGAACCAGGAAGTATCTGGCTTTTCCTTCCCTTTCTCCCCGGGCTGCCTGTACAGGACACACCCCGCCCCCCCCCCCCCATCCCAGTCAGCATGTGATGCATCTAGTCAGTTAGGATTCTCCTACAGATTTCCCTTCACGGTGGCCCCTGACTCCACATAGCTACAGGATGCCCCTCCCTTTTTACCGTAGCCCTCTGGGGCCATGTTGGACTCCAGCTGCTGTCTCAATGTTGTAGTCGTCCCCGTCTTCATCACTAGAGCTGGAGCTATGGAGAGACAACTGTGCTCAGAGCCAGGCTGGCATCCAAAGCCAGCTTCTTTGATGGGTCCCCGTAATCCCAGTGACCCCAAGTGAGGTTTCCAGAACCCAGGGGCTGAACCAGAGGAGAAGTGGGTGGGTACCCAGGAAACAGAAAGACCAGCTCTTCCCCTGAACCTTAGCCTCCCCTTACCTCTGGGCACCAGGCTCAGGTGTGGGTTGGGCCTGACCAGCACCCTGTGAGTGAGGGGCACTGCTCTTCCCAGGTCACTCCACGGCCATTACCTTTCCTCTATTTCTGGGTTTGTGGGGCCCGGGATTCTCAGATCGAGGAAGACTGTTGGAGGCTCCATTACAGTCCTCAGCCTCACGCCCTGGTTCCCTGGAGGGTCGAGTTCCCTGGAGAAACAGGATGTGGGCCTTTTCAGGGGATCTGGCTAGACTCCTCTATGCAGGCCCTTGAGGCTGTCCGAGTGAACTTTCTAGCATGATTCTAAGACTCCTTATCTACACTTCCCCAAACAGGAACAAGAAACACTTCCCCTAGCAGAAGTCCCTGGCCACAAGTGCTGTGAAACTTTCGATTTCGTCCATTAAAATAACATCAATATGGTGAACAGGGGTGTCCTCTTACATGACTGAAACCTAACCACAATCATGTTTATAATCAAGATGTTTAAATAAAATGTTATTAAAAAATAATAACATGAATATAGGAGTTGCCAGGCCTCAGCTGAAAAAGCCATCTTTCAAGGCCCTGGTAAGTACTCATGGCCAGTGGATTCCATATCAGTGTGGACCCGCTTTAGCTAGCTCAGGGAGAGATGGGCTTCCTCAGTGCTCAGATTCCTAACACAGGTATCAAACAGCATGGAGATGGCTCTGCACATTGCCTCTGCCCCCTGGGGTGTAGGAGGAGTGCTTTGGGGGTGAGTCCAGCTCTGCCTTGCATGGCCTGCCTGGTCATGTTGACTAGAACGACAATCTTCCCAGCTGTACTGTGGGGATAATCATGGCACCAGGTGAAATGGGAGAATACGCTCCAAGATCTCACTCCTGAAGGGGCCCAGGAAACACTCCAGGCTAGGGCAGGAGCATATGGAGCCCAGACTCACCTGCCAGGGGCCTCCAGAGGCCTGGTGTCCAGTGAGCCAGCAACAGGCACCTTGTGGACTGATGCACGGGCTTGAGGCTCTGAGGCACACAGCAGGGCCAGCTGCTCCATGAGCCCGTCCTGCACGCGCCGCTCAGTGCGAACTGTGGGTGGAGGCTGCTGAGTGGGCTTCTAGCCACATGAGCCTCAAGTTCTTTGGGGCCCAGGGCAGGTACCTCCATTCATGCATAGAGTGAGGTGGGGGAAGGATGCCGGTGAAATTAGTTACCCTGCCCAGATTGGGCAGAAGCTTCACCCAACTGTATCCTGCTTGCCTCCTGGGACCCAGCCCCACAATTGAAGGGACTCTCAGGGACAGCCCTGAGGGGTGAGTGTGAGAGCCCTCTATGTACTTTATCAAAAGTGTTTGTGCTTTGAAAACAGAAAATAAGGGCTGGAGTGATAGGACAGCCTTGCAGCTAGCCGACCTGGGTTTGATACCTGGGGCATCCCATATGATCCCCCAAGCCTGCAAGGAGTGATGCCTGAACATATACCCAGAAGTAATTTGAACATCTCTAAGAATGCCCAAAAAAACAAAAACAAGAAAAAAAAAAAAGGAAATTCTGTCCTCCAGATAGGGCACCTAGTCACCCTGCCCTGTGGGATCAGAATCCAGAGGACTGGTTCATGGGGATTCTCTTGGGCCAAGTTCAAAGTCAGACCTTGATGCTGGAGATGCTCATCAGCTGACCCCATGGCTCTTAAGGTGTCTTCTCCCTGTTGACCTTCCTGCCTGGTCAGTCTGTGCAGGAGGCCATCCAGATCTGACTCCTCAAATTGCTGGAACAGAGAGGGACATGGTGATGAGTTGCTCAGGGCCAGCACAATGCCTGCGTCCAATCAGAACAGAGCAGCAGGCACTGGTCTAACTAGGTGCTAGCAACTACCTCCCAAAAAAATGCAGAGTAGGCCATGTGGGAGCTGTTACTTACCATTTTTCTCTAACTTTCTAAAGTGACACTTTTTTTGTTTGTTTGTTTTTGGGCCACACCTGCTGACACACAGGGGTTACTCCTGGCTATGTACTCAGAAATTGCTCCTGACTTGGGGGATGATATGGGACGCTGGGGGATCAAATCACGGTCTGTCCTAGGTTAGTGCATGCAAGGCAAATGCCCTACCGCTTGCACCACTGCTCTGACCCCTTTAGAGTGACACTTCTAAGTTTTGCACAAAGACATAGACTAATAGCCTTGAGGAAAGCCAGTACTGCCTTGTAAAAAAGAATTTAGATTCCATGTCAACTGTCACTCTGCTTAGCTGTTAAGATTAACTGACAGGAGAGGAGTTTGTGTCTAATCTTTGAGTGTTCCTGCAATCAAAACCTGATCTGTGGTAAAAGTAAACTTGCATCTTCAGATTAAGTACCTATATACTCGAGTATAAGCCGACCTGAGTATAAGCCGAGCCCCTTAATTTTACCCTAAAAACTGGGAAAACTTAGTGACTCTAGTATAAGCCTAAGTGCAAATGCAGCAGTCACTGGTAAATTTCAAAAATAAAAATATATACCCAAAACAGTTACAATAATTGAGGAATCAGTGGCATCCAGTTCAGTTCAGTCGCCTACCTCTTCAGTTCAGCAGCGACTGTGGACTGAGCTGAAGCACCGCCCCCGCCAGCAGATGGCAGAAGACAACTGGAGACTACATGCATTTGATTCAGTGTGAGTTCTCCGAATCAAATAACCTGTATGACCCGAGTATAAGCCGAGTTCGGGTTATTCGGCATAAATTTTGTGCCAGAAAAACTTAGCTTATACTCGGGTATATACGGTAAGCAATACCAAAAGGAATGAGATGAAAATTATGACTTTGGCACATAGATTTGTTGGTGTGGAAAACTTCTCTATTCCCAGATTCCAGAAAGAAACTGACTCTAGAGGAGGACAGCAACTGTGTGGAGGATGCATTGTGACTATCACACATTCCATGGCATTTCCCAAAGAATCATAACATGGGCAATTGGTGAAGAGATTTAAGACCAGGGCCCGGAGAGATAGCACAGTGGCGTTTGCTTTGCAAGCAGCCGATCCAGGACCAAAGGTGGTTGGTTCGAATCCCGGTGTCCCATATGGTCCCCCGTGCCTGCCAGGAGCTATTTCTGAGCAGACAGCCAGGAGTAACCCCTGAGCAATGCCGGGCGTGGCCCAAAAAATAAAAACAAAAACAAAAAAAAAAAAAGAGATTTAAGACCTCTCAGTTGAGCAGATGTCCTTCTAGTAGCCACATGCAGGTGGATGAGGCTCATCTAGACCAGCGATGGTGAACCTGTGACATGTGATGGCCTTGCAGGTAGCACGCAGGAAGGGGTCCGCAATTAAGATATGTGGCGCGGCAGAAGGCAAGTGGGCTTTGCAGCCCACCTGGCAACAGGGCCAGACTGGCCATTGGGAGGACCGGGCATTGTGCAGCAGTTTGGGCACCCGGGCTCAAAAAGGTTAGCCATCATTAAAATGCTAGAGCTAGGAATCAGCAGAGTCTTGCTGTACTGAACTTTCTTTGCCTTGAGGAATCAGGAAAGTATTCTGTCACTCTGACTCTGAGGATACAATAAACTTTGGAGGATTCTGATGATCCTGTAAGTGATGATGCAGATACTGATGCCATGCATATTTCTGAGGAAGCAGACACAGAAGACGCAGACCAGTTCCCAGGAGGTTCTGTACTAGAAGAACCTCGTGTGAAGGATCCAAACAGAGTACAGCCTGGTGATGAGGTGGAGGGAAAGCGCACCTCAAATACTCCAAATTCAGAAATCCACTTCACAGAAGATGAGGATTCCATAGTGGAAATTATACTTGAGGAAGACAGCAATTGCATGGAGAATAATGGAGCCCAGTCCCAAATGCCAGTGGCCTCCAGAAGCCTGGTGTCCAATGAGCCGGCAATAGGAACCTTGCAGACTGATGCATGGGCTTGAGCTCTGGGGCACACAGAAGGGCCAGATGCTCCATAAGCCTGTCCTGTACGCACCGCTCAGAGGCAACTGTGGGTGGGGGCTGCTGAGTTGGCTTCTAGCCACTTGAGCCTCAGGTCCTTTGGGGCCCACGGGCAAGTACCGTATTTTCCGGCGTATAAGACGACTTCCTAATCTTACAGTTAAAACATAGGTTTAGGCCTATATTCATTGCATAAGACAGAACGTTCCTGGGCCTGGAGGGATAGCACAGCGGCGTTTGCCTTGCAAGCAGCCGATCCAGGACCAAAGGTGGTTGGTTTGAATCCTGGCGTCCCATATGGCCCACCCCAGTGCCTGCCAGGAGCTATTTCTGAGCAGACAGTCAGGAGTAACCCCCGAGCACCGCCGAGTATGGCCCAAAAACGGAAAAAAAAAAAAAAAAAAAAAAAGGGCCGGAGAGATAGCATGGAGGTAAGGCGTTTGCCTCTCATGCAGGAGGTCATCGGTTCGAATCCCGGCGTCCCATATATGGTCCTCCCGTGCCTGCCAGGAGCAACTTCTGAGCCTGGAGCCAGGAATAACCCCTGAGCACTGCCGGGTGTGACCCAAAAACCACAAAAAAAAAAAAAAAAAAAAAAAGAAAACTTCAAATTGAATCTATTTTCTGGAACATGAGGATTCCATAGTTGAAATTATACTTGAGGAAGACAGCAATTGCATGGAGAATGTATCAATACCAAAAGGCATTTTCAGGCCATTTCAGGAAATAACTCTTGCAATGGGAAGTGATGATGAGAGCAATTATAACAACTCCAGTGAAGAGTTTTCAGTTGAGCAGAAATGTGATTGATTGTGTGATTGAACTGTGTTGAGCAGATCAACTCTATGGAGCCTTACAAACAAAAACACAGTTCTGAAAAACTGGACCGGACCCCACTTGAGGTCTCCAAGAAACTTGAGGATATCCAATCCCACTCTGCCTTCTGAGCCTGCCTTTGCCCATGTGTTCTGTCAGAGACTCTGGTTTCCCCCAGCACTGCCACGGCCATGTAACTTGAAGCTAGATGTCTGGATAACTAAGATAAACTCTTTCCCACGGACTTTCCTGCAGAGACTGGTTATCCTAAGTTAGCACTGGGATTCACTGTACTTTTCCTTGCCATTGTATCACACGGTCCAAGGAGCTGGTGAATATAATGGCCCCAAATCTCTCCCTCATCCCCAATGCTTCTCCTTCATTCATACTTCTTACCTTTTGTATACACCATTAATTTTTTTCTTTTTGGTTTTTTGGGCCACACCCATTTGATGCTCAGGGGTTGCTCCTGGCTAAGCGCTCAGAAATCGCCCCTGGCTTGGGGGGACCAGATGGGAAGCCGGGAATCGAACCTCGGTCCTTCCTTGGCCTTACCTCTAGCACCACCTTGCCGGCCCCATAATTTTTAACTGTCTTTCCTGTAAATCGAATCTTGTACAATGTTATCATTGGGTGTTGGAGGGCAGACTGAGCCGAACAAAGTTGAATCTAAGTTTGATTCTTTTCTGCCATTCTGGAAACTAACCACAAATAGAAACATTGTTTTAGAGGTGAAAAAAAAATAATTTGGGCTGGAGGGTAGCACAGGGTAGGGCTTTTGCCTAGCATGCAGCTGAACTAGGATGAGCAACAATGTGATCCCCCGCCATCCCATTTGGTCCTGAGCAGGAGCGATTTCTGAGCGCATAGCCGGAGTAATCCTGAACGTCACCAGGTGTGGCCCAAAAAAACAAAAAAATAAAAACAATTTAAACATTGGGAGGAGCTGGAGTGTAGGCATGGCAAAAGAGGGGCCCAGGTTTGAATCCCAGTACTACTTGTCCCCCTAATACCCTAGAAAGGACTTCCGCCATGAAGGAGTAGCTCTTAGATCACTCTTGCTGGGCAGAAGGGCCCGATCATGCCCTGAGAATCTGTGTCCCTACAACTCACCTGTTGGAATTCGAAGCTGCAAGTAAAAGTATTTTGCATACCCTATTTTTTTTTTTTTTTGGCTGCATCCAGAAGTACTGAGGACTTCCTCCTGGATCAATACTTAGGGGTCACACCTGCCAGGTTATGGGATCATATGAGGTACCAGGGATCAAGTAAGCCCTGGGCACTGCTGGGTGTGTTCCTAAAATTTAAAGTAAAGAGAGCCCTGGAGAGCTCCTGCCCTCTTGTCTGTAAACCTAGCAGAGCCCTCATTGCACACTCAAGCTGGTGCCTCATCTGGACTGTGGCCCAGCTGAAGGACAATGGCCCCTGCAGTTGTCAGAGACCATGGCTAGGAGAGACGTCCAGGGTGGCCAACCTCCAGTTGGGGACACCTACCTGGAGGTTTAGCAGCAGTGGGCCTTCCTTGGGCTCCTGCAGGGGAGTGAGTGGCCCTGCAGCCTCCCAGCGGACCCTGTGGAGTATATCTTTCTCGATCATCTTCCTCCTCTCCCTGCGCAGGGCCTGGCGGTGGGCAGCAGCTGAGTCCTTGCCCTCGAGAGGCACAACACTCTGGGGCTTTATGTCGAGATTTTCAAAGGGGGCCACAGATGTGGCCTCTCCCGATGGCCCTTTGGGAATCTGCACTTCTCTGGGTTTGGAGGTTATGATCTCCAGGTCCCCTTCCTGCCACCTTGGGGTATCTTCAGGCACCCCCCGAGAAGATCTAATCTTGCTACAGTTCCCCAAAGGACTCCCAGGTTCCTTTTGTTCTGGGCAGATCAGACTTCCTGTCCTCATGCTCCTCGCACTCCAGGGCTCCACACTGAAGTTCACAGGCACCAGCTCTGCCTACAAAGAAATGGGGGTCCTTGTTATCAGCTGGGTGTACTTCCAGCCTAGGGAGGTGCAGCCCCAAGACCCATCCCTGAGGCAGGTGTCAGGACTTCCTATTCATGACAGCAGTATTTGGGTGCATGGACAGGCCAAAAAGGTTTGAGCAGCTGTGGATAAGACACACTGCAACTGGGATGGATGAGGACCACACGTCCCTGAGCCAAACCGCAGTGCAGCCCCTCAACCAGATAGAGACTCCAGGCCCCAACTGCAGCCCACACTGCAGGTCCCTAACCCAGACCAAGATGCCAAATTACTGTGGACATGGTTCTGTCCACAGAGACCAGGAGACACTCTAGGTGTCCCATTTGGCTGGGATCAGGTACAGTCTGCATAGCTGTGTGGGTGACTTTAGTTGTGGTGGTGGGCCAGGGTTCACACTGGTTCTAAGAAGAAACTCAGGTCAGTGGGCCACTGAGCGCTACACCACCTTTCTAGAATGACACCAGCTCTCCTTAACTAGCTGAGTGAGGTCCTACGCCAGGAGGACAGTGTGGCCAGTACCCACTCTCTTCCTGTGGGTCTCTGATAAAATGACTTAGATCTGTGAAAAGCAGGGGATGGAGCAATAGCACAGTGGGTAGGGCATTTGCCTTCCATGTGACCGACTCAGGTTTGATTCCCCAGTATCCCTTATGGTCCCCTGAGCCCACCAGGAGTGATTTCTGAGCATAGAGCCAGGAGTAACCCTGATTGCTATCAGGTGTGGCCCAAAGCAAACAAACAGAAAAAAAAAAAAAGAACTGGGAGAAGTGACTTTGCAACTTAAGGGTGTCAGCACCTGTAAGTGCCCCTTGGAAATGCACCTGCATGATAGCACTTTTTTTTTTTTTGTGGTTTTTGGGTCACACCCGGCAGTGCTCAGGGGTTACTCCTGGCTTCATGCTCAGAAATTGCTCCTGGCAGGCACGGGGGACCATATGGGACGCCGGGATTTGTTTTTTTTTATTTTTTTATTTTTTTTATTTTTTTTGGTTTTTGGGCCACACCCTGTGACGCTCAGGGGTTACTCCTGGCTATGCGCTCAGAAGTTGCTCCTGGCTTCTTGGGGGACCATATGGGACGCCGGGGGATCGAACCGCGGTCCGTCCTAGGCTAGCGCAGGCAAGGCAGGCACCTTACCTCCAGCGCCACCGCCCGGCCCCAGGACGCCGGGATTTGAACGGATGACCTTCTGCATGAAAGGCAAACGCCTTACCTCCATGCTATCTCTCCGGCCCCGCATGATAGCACTTTGATAGGGCCTTTGCCTTGCCCAGGGTAACCCAGAAGGGACTTGGGCTCGATCCCCAGTATCCCACATGGTCCCCCAAGACTGCCAGGAGGAATTACTGAGTGCAAAGCCAGGAGTAAACCCTAAGTGCCACCTGGTGTGACCCAAAAACAATAAAAGAACCTTTAGGCAGCTGGGCTTTACTCCCCTCTTTTAGGTCAACACCCATACTGTGGCCTCAGTCTCACTTCTCACCCTGCTCCATATTGCTTGACAATTTGCCTGACTTACCGTTTTCTTCCTTCTTCCTTTCTTCCACTCTCCTTGTTTAGGGGCTACTCCTTGCTCAGTGTTTGGGTGTGAGGTGAGTCACTACTAGTGAGGCTTGGGGGGACCATGTGGAGCTCTAGGGTGTGAGCTCAGGCTGCCTCCCTGCAAACCTTGCATACCCTTAGCCTGTCGAGTCATTCCCCAGTTTAACATATGGATCCAGGATGAGCACCCTGGATGCATCAGAGGACACAGATGCCCACAGGAGCCCAGCCCTGGAAACCCTCCAGTCTGCACCCTCCTCACCTCAGGTGGAGATCTGTGGGTGTCAGTGAGCCAGGCCCCTTCGAGGTCTTCAGCCAGCTCCTCAGACAAGTCTGGAATCGGGGCAGGGTGATTTCTCTGGAAGATGAACAGTTCTTCCTCCCCGCAGTCTGACTGTGGACAAGGGAGAGGGCTTTGGGATTGCTTGGCCCTCAGGTGGGCTGGGAGAACCTTGGTTTAGATGCCCTGGTTGTCTTGCTGATCAGAGTGAGTAGCTAGGGCCGGTTTTTGTTGTTTTAGAAGAGGATTTGGGCCAGAGAGAAAGCACAGAGTTAGGGCATTTTCCTTGTAAGTGGAAGACCCGGACAGTCCTGGGTTCGATTCCTGGCATCCCATATAGTCCCCCGAGGCTGCCAGGAGCGATTTCTGAATACAGAGACAGGAGTAAGCCCAGAGTATTGCTCGGTATGGCCCCCAAACAAAACAAAACAAAAAAGGATATGGCATCAACTGGTGGAGGTGAGATAAGGGCTCCTGGTTTTGCAGGGAGTTCCCACTTAAGGTCTCACATCCGCAAGTGCTTCCACAGCTGTGCAGTCCCTCCCATCATGTTGGGGCCAGTGCCACAGGAGGTTGACATTGGCTCAGTGTTGAAATGGCCACACACACACACACACACACACACACACACACACACACACATATTCAGAGAATAAAACAGAGATTGGGACTAAGATGGGGCCACTGAGATCCAAAGCAGTTATGGGTTGGTGTCACCGGAGGGCAGCGGGGCCCAGGGAGGTGGGAAGCTGGAGGAAGGTGCGTGGAGTGGGGGCTGACTTACCAGTGAGGAGTCCGAGTCCAGAGACGGGAGCTGCTCCCTGACAGCCTGGAGGATGGAGGCCCAGGAAGAGCCAGTTGATGGTCCCATTTCTTTATCTTGAGATGCCATAGCAGGGCACAGGGTTGTTTCTCGCTGAGCTTTCACTCACCCTAGGATTCCAGCAAGGACACTGGGTGAGGGGAAAGTGAGGGTCGACAGAACCAGGGCCAAAGCATGTTTGGTTAGTTCTTTTTTGGGGGGTGTCACACCCGGCAGCGCTCAGGGGTCACTCCTGGCTCTTCGCTCAGAAATCGCTCCTGGCAGGCTCGGGGGATCATATGGGATGCTGGGATTCGAACCACCGTCCTTCTGCATGCATGGCAAACGCCTTACCTCCATGCTATCTCTCCAGCCCCAAGGGCCAAGGCATTTTTAAAGCACTTCCTGCCCACGAGGATGAAAATCTACTCAGACACCTCCAAGTCCAGTCTCTCCTCCACAGGGCTCCTATCTCTCAGGGTAGTTGGTGTGGCCCACACCATATGGCCCACTGTGAGGGCTGACAAACCGATGGTCTTATCTGTGGTCATGTAATGCAATTATTCATACATGAGGGTGATATATGTATGTTGGGACACAGTAGCTGAGCAGGCAAGTGTGAAGTCTTGAGTTCTGTCCTCGATTCTGCAAAAATAAGAGAAAAAATGCAGTCACATGATTGAGAAAGAATATGTTCATGATGGGTAGAAAGGCGCATCAAGAATATACACATGGGAAGTACATGTGTATATGCCCTATAACAAAGTTTGTGGCCTTTTTCCTGAACTCAGAGATGTTACATTGCCAGTAGAGGGATTGACAAGAGGGGATTGAAAGCCTACTGGCAGGCCAGAGCAATAGCACATTGGGGTCAGGCATTTGCTTTGTATGCAGCTGACCAGAGTTTAATCCCTGCGATCCCATATGGTCCCCTGAGCCTGTCAGGAGTGATTTCTGAGTGCAGAGCCAGGAGTAACACCTGAGTTCTGCTGGGTATGAACCCAAAACCAAAAGAAAACAAAAAACTACTGTCCTGTTGTATATGAAAGTATTTCCTTAAAATTATCCTTTGCCTGTTGTCCCACCTTGACCCTCCAGGTGGGGGCGCTGTTGAGAGCCAAATAAATAGCTTAGGTTCCTGGCGTTGAGGGGTCTTTTGTCAGAGGTGGCTGGCTGGCTCCAGGTGTTTTGGAACTAGCAGCTGGCTGACAAAGGACTCTCCTCACCCAACCTTTTAACCCTTAACCCTTGTGTCCGTGTGGATTATTTGCTGCGGATAAATATTACCAACATCACCCCCCAAAGAGGGGACAAGGGGATAGGAACCAATTTCTCATTCTGGGAGCTCTTTGTGGATACACAAACAATCAACAAAGGTGTAAATGGGACCCAACAAATGGGGCAACACTATCCCTCCCCCCCCTTTTTTTTTAAATTATTTTGGGTGCTCAGGGCTCACTCCTGGCAGGCTCAAGGATTAAACTTAGGTCAACCACATGCAAGACAACGTGGCTCACTCTATTGTACCAGATCTCTGCCTCCTTTTTACTCATTTTATTTTATTTTCTGTGGGCCATATCCAGCAATGCTCTGGGGCTTGCTCCTGGCAGGCTCAGGGGATCATATGGGATGCTGGGAATTGAATCCTGGCCGCATGCAAGGCAAACGTCCTTCTGCAGCACTGCTATAATTTTGGCCACGTTTCCCCCCTTTTTTTGGTGGGGGATCAAACCGGCAGCGCTCAGGGGCTACTCCTGACTCTATGTTCAGAAATAGCCCCCAGCAGGCTCCGGGGACCATATGGATGCCGGGATTCGAACCACCGTCCTTCTGCACGCAAGGCAAATCTGGGTTACCGCGGGCAAGGCAAAGGCCCTACCGCTGTGCTATCTCTTCGGATCTCCGTTTGCCCCATTTTAATCAATTAAACTATTGAAGGATCCACAACTGGTGGGGTTCAGACCCTACAATTGGAGCCACCAGGGCCACACCAGGAGGTACAGGGGACCTATTCAGGTAGCAGCAGAGACCAGGTAGGTTCTTGGTTCTTTGCTCGCCTGGGACCAGTCCTCACAGGAGTGGGTTCTCTGGCTGGCACCAGTCAGGGATGTCCTTGGGCCATACCAGCTCTGCTAATAATGAAGCCCTCCACCCCCGGCCGAGCCTGGAAGTTGCAGGTTAACAAGGAGAAGAGCAAAGAAGGGCGTAAGAGTTGGGTGCTGGGATAAGCTGCAGAAACAGATGCGTCGGTGCAGGGCAAAGAGCTGGGGGCTCAGACTACAGGTGCAGTTGGGGTGTTCAAGGCTCGGTTCCGCCAGGCAACGGGGGTGTGGTGCGCACCCCAACTTCACGTGAGATCTCCAAGGTCGCCCGTTGGCCCCGCCCAGCGCGGACGTCGGTTGTTAGGACAACGGACGCCGACAGTCTCCTAAACTTGGCTTTGCAGTTCAAAAAAGCGGGGCGACAGGAAGACTCATCATCTCTGGGCCTTGGCCCACACCAGTCCCCCTTAACGTCCCCAGCTGTGGACGTTGATCTGATTTTTATTTTAGTTTAAAAAAATTTTTTTTGCTTTTTTTGCCTAATAACCTAATTTGGGTCACACCAAATCGGTAATCGCTCCTGGCAGGCTCGGGGACCCTATGGAGTGCTATCTGGATTCGAACCCCCGTCCTTCTGCATGCCAGGCAAACACCCTACCTCCGTGCTAGCTCTCCGGGTCTCCCTTTCTAACCTGGCGGCCTTTCCGTATTTACCGCCCCTCAAAAAACCGGCCTAGTCTCACCTGATTGGTTACTTCGTGGAGGGAGGCGGAGCATGGGAAACTCTCATCTTTGATTGGATGACACGGGACATGCCCACTCGCTAGAAAGCCAATGAGCGGCACGGACCTACGAGTATCCCGGCGTGCTCCGCGCCCAGGAGCAACAACTTCCGGGGCATGGGGGTCGCGGGGTCAGTGGCTGGGGCGGGAGACGCCCGGGCTGGGCGGAGGAGGAGGAGGCGGTCCGTGCGCGGCCTCCCGGGACCCCGCAGGTAGGCTCCGTGGTGGCGGCTGTGCCTCTGGGAGATCTGGGAGATCGACGGGTGGAGCCGTGGGCTGGGGAGTTTCAGATGCGCGGGCTAGATGACGTTGGGTTTTAGGGGTCCCTGCGCGTGGAGGCCGCCGGGTTGGCGGTCCAAAACTTTCCCTGGGGGTCTGGAGACCTGTCATTGAGGTGGGGCGTTTGCCTTGCTTGCAGAGGGATGGTGGTTCGAATCCCGGCGTCCCATAGGGTCCCCCGAGCCTGCCAGGAGTGACCCCTGAGCGCTGCCGGGTGTGACCCCAAAACCAAAAAACGAAAACAAAACTTTCCCCGGAGGGGAGTGTAGGGAGAGCACAGCGGGGAGGGCGTTTACCTTGCACGTGGTGGACCCGGGTTCGATATTAAATCTACATCATCCCATATGGTCCCCCGAGTCTGCCAGGAGTAATTCCTAAGCACCGCCGGTGTGGCCCCAAAACAAAGCACAGCAAACAAAAAAATGTTTCCCTGGGTAGTGACTGGCCCAGGGGGTTGGACTGGCCTTGGAATGGCCCCGGGGCACCAGGCACGAGGACTCTGCAATATCTAGATGGTCCAAGCGGCCTGTGAGGGTAGAAAGCAGAAAATTTCTGGCCCCAGCACCCCAGAAAAATCGACAAGGCACCTGCAGGCACCAAGCAGGGACGGTTTCTCCTGGTGTGGAAATCCTTGCACCCCTGGGTTACGGGGTTACTTGGTTACTGGGGCACCTGCTCTCACCCGCAGTGTGCCAGCAAGGAGAAGGGAGAAGGGATGCTGCTCCACCCCCAGCTTGAAGTATATACCCTGAGGGCCACAGGGCTAACCTGGAGGTCATCCAGCTTCTTCTCTGGGAGATACTCTTCAGGTTACTGCTTCTGCTTCCATTCTTCTTTTTTTGGTCAGGGACGTCTGTGCCCAGACATGCAGTATCAGACTGAACCTGGGCTTCTTTGTCCCACTGGTCCAACTCTCTGGCCCCTTGTCTGGGGTTTTCACCCATGTCCCCAGAATGGCTGTGCTAAGGGTTTACTAGTGTGAAGGGTGTAGACAAGCAGCGCTTCCCACTAACCTGTCACCTGCCCACATGCCCTTGCTAAGTGGCCTCTTGTTTTTTTTTTTTTTTTTTTTTCACTTTGTTGGGGATGGAACCCAAAACTTCAAACAGGCAGGTTAAGTGATGAACAGCCCTGAACCAGACCTGCAAATTCTCTCCCAAACTGTGACTTGGAAGCCAGAAGCATCTATGAATAGGTGTAGTACCTGCTGGCCACTTAAATGAAAACTGTCCTCTTTTCTCCTCACTTTTCAGCTGGACCCTCCAGCCCAAGGTGGACTAGGAACAAATAGCAGCCCTAAAGTGAAGGGCTGTATTGGGGAGCTCATTCATTACCTGAACTTGATTTGGTCAGGACTTTCAGAATAAAGGCCTCTCTTGGCACGTCAGGTTCTTTAGCTGAGTGGTGTCGCATCTTGGGGACAGTGTCACCCTGCACAGTTACCAGCTTCTCACCATCTTACCTACAAAGTGTGTATATAATGAAGACCTGGGATTCACTGTCTCTGGCAGCTGGTCCTGTGCTACAGGGGACAGGCTGCAACAGCAGTGTGAGGGAGTTGCCCGGCCCTACGCTCTTTATCTTCTTTATCTGAGTCAGACCACAGTGGGTGTCCATGTGTGTGACTGGGACTTGCCAGCTGCCTGATGCACTGTACCAGAGTCTGACCAGCAACCCCATTTGTCTGGGAATCTTTGGGAAGGGAGATTTAATACCTGCACTCCCCCTCCACAGCCATGTCGGAGCTGAGTGATGAAGCCAGCGAGCCTGAACTTCTGAACCTCAGCTTGTCCATGTGGCATGGGCTGGGCGCTCAGAGCAGCCACGAGGAACTGACCATCCCCTTGGATCTTCATACGGCAGCATCCATCGGCCAGTATGATGTGGTGAAGGAATGTGTGCAGCGGTAAGAGATGCGAGGACTTCTCTTGCTCACACCCCACGCACAGACCAAGTAGCTTCTGATTCCCGAAGCGTCCCAGCCAGCACCTGTGCCTGGCCCACAGTTCGAGACTAGCCACGTGGCCCCAGTTATCTGTCAGGCAGCTGGGTGATGTCAGTGATGATGGATGCTGGTCACCAACAAAGAGTGCAACGCCTTCCTTGGAAGGTTTAAAACTTTGTTCAGGACCAGAGCCATCTTACAGTGGGGAGAGCATTTGCCTTGCATGCAGTTGATCTGGGTTCCCTGGTACCCTGATGGTTCTCCAAACATAATAGGAGTGATCCAACCCCTCCCAAAACAAAGTAAAATAATAATAATAACAAACAACAAGATTAAAAATACCTCATGCTAGGCAGTAGCTTTAGTGTAGTATTTAGGCCTGGCATGTGAGGCCCCAGCACTATGTGTTCCCACCTTTGAAAGCCAAAAGCATATGGCCATGGCAGTCAACCCCTTATCTCTACTATATGCAATTTCTCTGAAAAATATAAAATAAGACTGTAAAACAGCTGTTTGGGGGGCTGAGTGATAGCACAGTGGGTAGGGCATTTGCCTTGTATACAGCTGACCTAGGTTCAATCCCCAGCATCCCATATGGGCCCCTTTACCTGCCAGGAGCGATTTCTCTTTTTGTTTTGTTTTGTTTCTGTTTTTTTGGACCACACCCGGTGATGTTCAGGGGTTACTCCTGGCTATGCGCTCACAATTTCTGAGCAAAGAGCCAGGAGTAACCCCTGAGAACCAACAGGTGTGGCCCAACCACCCCCAAATAAAAACACAACTGTTAGTTTTTGTTGTGTTCCTTTGAGCATTTCTGAAATTACTGAAAAACATACAATTACTCTAGTTAAAGTACCTCTAAATCTGTCTCAGCTTATGAATGAAATTTTACTTTGAGCAGAATTTTATTTATTTTTTGTTTGGGGGCCCCACCTGGCGGTGCTTAGGACTCATTCCTGATGGACTAGGGGTCCCCCGTGAGATACTGTGGGTTGTGCAAAGCCCACACCCTCCAAGCCTCAGATGTGTCTGTGCACCTCAGCAGGGTATTATGCCCCTCACCCCTCTAGCCACACAGGCTTGGTGCACGGGGTGGCACCACTGCCCTCGTAGCCAGAGACAGGTAATTTACTGGCCAGAGAGGGCCAGGGTGGCCTGTGGGTTTGAGTTCAGAGAGAGAGAGGAATAGAGACAAAGCAGGCAGCATCTCACCATTACTTTAGCTCAGTCCCCTGCAAGCCAGTAAGCTCTGCTCCCATCTTTTGCCTGGGCCTCCCGCAATAACTGCCAGACTCCTTTTTATACTTTGGGACAGTTGTTACTTGCAGGGGGGTGTATCCCGTTCAACTGCCATTACAGGGGAGGGTGTTATCACCCCTTAAATGTCCGTTGACTAATTCCCTCAAATACATCAACAGTGGTTTTCAGGGCTGTGTTACTCCCATCACTGTAGAGTGATTTAGGTCAGCTGGTCCTAGTGGCTCTAGTGATAGGGCTGTCCTACTATGGCAGCATTCTGAGCCCTGCCTCAGAGGTCTATTCCCTCCTGGAGTGGTCGTGCAATATCCAAGCCACAGAGAATGATAAACTTCATGGCTTATCATGAGGTTCCCCATAGGTTGGAGGTAGCAAAGGAGACACAGTGACATTGGGCCTCAGAGGAGGGCCCATTTGAGGACAGGAACATTAGAGCCCTACTGTGCCAACCATGTCTCCTTCCTGTCCTTTCTCCGGCCGCCTTGCCCCTTTGATGGCCCCGTGAGGACGGACACGCTGTCTAGCTGGTCTCACGTTTGTTTAGGAGAGACGTAGATCTGAACCAGAAGAATGGAGGCGGCTGGACCCCATTGATGTACGCCTCCTACATCGGCCACGACACCATCGTGCACGTGCTGCTGGAGGCGGGGGTGAGTGTGAATGTGCCGACCCCCGAAGGGCAGACTCCACTGATGCTGGCTTCCAGCTGTGGCAACGAGAGCATCGCCTACTTTCTCCTCCAGGTGAGCTCCGAGGGAATCCTGCTGTCCTGGCAAAGATGAAAGCCGCCGCAGGCCACGGTGCGTGCGAGTGCTCGGCTCCTTACTTAGATCTGTTTAGCCTGCCGGCCAGGAGGACACCCATCACACACAGGGCCGGCCCCTAACATTTGTCCTCTGTTCTCTTGAAGCAAGGTGCAGAGCTGGAAATGACAGACATCCAGGGCTGGACCGCCCTCTTCCACTGCACTAGTGCTGGCCACCAGCAGATGGTCAAGTTCCTTCTGGACAGCGGAGCCAATGCGGACGTGAGGTGATTCACCAGGCCCAAGCAGCCATAGACAGGCGTGTTCTCTTGGCTCTGAGGATGCCACTGGTGGGCAGGAGTGGCAGGACCTTTGTCGCTGCTTCGGCCAATTTCCAGTCTCGGGCTCCCACAGAGCATGGCCTGGTCCTGCCTTCTCTATGCAGTTGTCTGATGAATTGAAGGCTGAGACTCTGTCTCTTCCTCTGAAGATGGGGTGGCCACGCCAGGGTTGTGGGCTTGTTGAAAGACTCCTGAGGCCTTTCACAGGATGGGCCCAACTATGAGTCTTGCTTCCCTGGCGCACTCAGTCCTGGTTCTGTCTACTAGCCTTTGACTAAAGTGCTAAAGTACCAGATGAAAGCGGTGAGAGTTTTACAAAGTGGAAGAGCTAGGGTGGCCAAATCCTGTGAAGCTACTTGTTGCATGAAATAATTAACGATGAGGCTGGATGGTGGAGGATACCATCCAGCCCACATGGCTCTGCAACCTCCATGCAGCCGGCGAGTTCCAGGCCCAGGTGAAATCACTCACTCACATGCAGCCTTCAGGAAGAATCATCTTTATTTATGCCCTAGCCACCACAGGTGTGTGGCCTATGTCAACCTTTTAAGCATTCAGCTATATTTTGCTAGCCCTGCATCTTATCTCCTGTTAGCCATTTTCCCTTTGGGCTCCATGCGGCCCAAAGATTCAAAAGCCAGGAAGCCAAGCCGGGCCAAGAGAGAAACGGCAAAAGGGGCAAAGAGCCAAAAGGGCCGAATTCCCTTGGTCCCAGCCTTATCTACCTTTTTCCAAACCCCTCCCAGAAATGGGAGGTCTTGCAGGTAGTTACACCTATTATCCAGTTCCCAAAACTCCTCCCAGATATGGGTGGGTCTTGGGGTACACCACATTTCCCCCTTTTTTAAATATTTTCATGCGCCAACGTAATAAAGTGAAAGTTAATATACCAGCCCTTTTCAAAAACATATCATTTGCAAAATATACTTTACACCTGTAACCTAAAATTCTATTAATGCTTTTTTACCAAGCACTATTTTGGAACTTTCATGTTCCTATATTTTTAAACTATATTGGGGGAACTTCAATGTTCCTATATATTTTCTATACACAAGTACTTTAGCATACATGCATAACATACATTTTAAAAACAGGCTAAGTACATTAAAATACACAGTAAAACATTTTGCAATTGAAAATATTAACTTTGAAAGACAACAAAACACATTTAAATTATAAAGAAAATGACTAAGACAAAGATGCAGGTGGTTAGAAATTAGATGTTAAAATGAGCTAAACTGAATGACTTCCCTTTTATTTTTATTTTTTAACTACTAAGTAAAACTTATCCCATTACCAACTATGAGTAAAATATTACTACCCACTAATTTTCTACACCTAAAACCATAGTTTAGATTAATTTGTCCCACGCTGATCTCACCACGTGGCTTTTGTATACTTTTAAAGTTCAGATGTTGGTTTGTCCCACGCTGATCTTACCACGTGGCTTTCTTCCGTAGTTCCAGGCTTCGCTGCCGGTTTGTGATCTGGAGCGAGGATTCCAGGTTTTTCGCTTTTCCGGGCAAAGCTGAGCCCAGCCAAGCCGATCCCAGCCGAGATTTCAGCCGAGCCGAGCTGCTTGGAGCTTGCCCCTTGGAGCTTTTTGCCGCAGGGGCTTCACCGCTGCCTTTTTTCCCCTCTGGGAGCACTTTGGATGTTCAGAGTTCCAAGTGATTTAAACTAAAAGTTCAGTTCGAAATTTCCAAAGTCGAAATCCAAATTCAAGCCAAAGGTCATTTTCAGAAAATCAGTCCACTTTAAATACAGTCTTTTTTCTCCTCCGTTTCCAATTTAAGCTTTTAATAAGTTTTTGTAGAGGCCGAGGTTTTTGGTTTTTGTAACAAAGTTTTAGTTCTGGGCCTTGGCCAGAGGTGGTGCAAGCTTTCACCTCTTTTGTTTTAATGGCCTTTGAACCCCCAGATGGGGTGTCGGCCATTTTTAAAAATGGTTGCACGTGGCCCAGGGTTTTGGGCTCAGTGCACCCGACAAGAGCCAAAATTAAACTGAAAAGCAGAAATGTTACCATTGTTGCTGGTTTCTTGGGTCCAGGATTCAGGTCAAAGTTCGGAGCGCCAGATGTTGCATTAAATAATTAACGATGAGGCTGGATGGTGGAGGATACCATCCAGCCCACCGAAGGGGTATTAGTAGTGTGGTGTACCCCAAAACTCCTCCCAGATATGGGTGGGTCTTGGGGTACACCACACTACTAATACCCCTTCGGCGGAGTAAGTGAGATGCTCACCACACCAGAGGGTTGGTTCCCGGGCTCCAACCAAACCAAAATGGCTTCTGAGGAAACCAGTCATGTTTGCAGAAAGTTTCCATTTACCCCTCGCCAGATTCTTTCTCACCAGCATTATCATGCATAGTGCTGCTGACAGTTATTTGTGAAATGCTTTATAGTTCTTTGCTTTGTTTTGGGATAACATGTGGCAATGTTCAGGGCTGACTCCTGGCTTTGTGTTTAGGAATCACTACCGGTGGTGCTGGGGGATCATTTGGGGTTTCGGGGATCCAACGTGCGTAGTCTGCATATGAGGCAAGCAAGCACCTTACCCGCTGTGTGCTATGCTGTCTCCTTTTTTTCCCTTAGTTTCAATAAGTGGTTTTAGTACTGGTTATACTATCTCTTTGACTCCAACAAATAATAGTTTATTGTTGTTATTTTTGGGGGGACCATATCCAGCGGTGCTAATGACTAACTCCTGATTCTGTGTTCAGGGATCACACCCGGTGGGCTCGGGACCATATAGGATGGCAGGGAGCAAACTTGGTCTGGCTACTTGCAAGGCACATGTGCTACCTGCTAAACTATCACTCTGGCCCCTGTAATAGTATTATATGCCACTAAAGGAGAGAAATGCTACTAATGAAATGCAACTTGCCTAGTCGTTTTGGGGAGGGCGGGGATCTTTTGGCTTATGCCACTAATGCTTGAGGCTTTCTCCCACTCTGTGCTGGAACGAGGTATTTCTGGTGTGTCCAGAGGCAGAGTTCCATTTAGTGTCAGAGATGAACCTGACTTCCAGCCTCTAAGCATCTGTACCATACCCTGATCTGACCTAGTCCTTCCCTGGTAATTTTCAAACATATCCTAACTTCACAAATGCTGACGTTTGGAAACTCTATGTCTTAGAGTAGACGTAATTGTTCTGAGCTTGGTCCCTCCCTGTCTTTTAGACCAGAATTTCTGAAGCTTTTCCAGTGCAGTGTCTTGCTGCCTGAAAAGTAAAATATGGGTTGAAAATGACCAAACCCCTCGGTTCATTAGGCAGCTGAGTTTGAGTTGATATTTGGTGGTCACTAATTCTTTTTGGCCTTTTACTGTAGCCAATATATTTCTCGGCCCCATTCCGTTACGTGTTTCTCTGGGAAGCTTCAACCCCCAGTTTAATAAGCCAGGGATGACTGTCATATGAGCAGGGCCAGGAGTGCTAGCGACAACACTGAATTAACTATCACTCGGGACAGCTTGAAGCCTCGGGTACTCAATATAGGAGTGCAAGGGAGATGGACTTTCCTGAATCCTGGTGTGTAGTTCCAGTGTCTGCAGCTGCTGTGTCTGGCTCACTATTGGGGCACAGACTCAGGAGGGATCAGGTGGAAAGAGACCCTGTAGGTGCAGGGGTCCTCAAACTTTTTAAACAGGGGTCCAGTTCACTGTCCTTCAGACTATTGGAGGGCCAGATTATAGTAAAACAAAAATTATGAACAAATTTCTGTGCACACTGCATATATTGTATTTAGAAATGAAGAAACAAAATTGGAATAAATACAATATGTGGCCTGCAGGCCGTAGTTTGAAGACCCCTGCGTGTAGAGGATAGAGGCAGGGGCCTTGGCCAGGCAGGGCTGCTTGTACTGTCTCACCCTGGCCTCTGTGTGCAGGGAGTCCATGTATGGATTCACGCCTTTGATGGAAGCAGCAGCAGCCGGCCACGAGATCATCGTGCAGTGCTTTCTGAACCACGTAAGTTGACTGCCATGACATTCACCGTCCTAGCAAACATGGCCCGTTTCTGACATAGAAGGTTGCATAGAAGTTGCTGCTCTCCTCTGAGCTGTTCTCTCAGCTCTCTGATCAGCAGAGTGTAGGCATTAGGGTCCAGTGGTATATAAGTATAAAGTTAGGCCCAGAGAGATAGCATGGAGGTAAGGCGTTTGCCTTGCATGCAGAAGGACTGTGGTTCGAATCCCGGCATCCCATATGGTCCCCTGAGCCTGCCAGGAGCGATTTCTGAGTGTAGAGCCAGGAGTAATCTGAGTGTTGCCAGGTGTGACCCAAAACAAAACCAAAAAAAAAAAACAAAGAGGGTAGAGTAGGGACTTTGGGTGAACTGGCTAGTGCAAGTGCCTTAAGTGCTGTGCTATCGCCGTACTCCTATAGAGACTCCAGCATTTTGCTTGTAGAGAAAGGTTTACCTGCACACATTGCTTTTTGTTTCAAACAAACATGGATCTCAAGTATACATTTGCTCAGTAGCTTCAATTACTTAGGATTCCCGGGATAGTTTAGTCTTGAACTTGGTTCAGAATTAGTTTACTTTATTTTAAATTCTTTTGGTTTGGGGACCCACTCAGCAGTGTTCAGGATTACTCCTGGCTCTGCACTTGGAAATTACTCCTGACAGTGCCTAGGGGACAATATAAATTGCCAACGATTGAACCCGGTTTGGTTCCCTACAAGACAAGTGGCTTACCACTGTGTTATCATTCCAGGGCCAGTCAGTTTTTCCTTTGTAGCATGAATTTAGGTTTTTAACTTTATTTATTTTTTAGTTTACTCTTTTTTTTTTTTTTTGGTGTCTTTTTTAATTTACTTTTTTTTTTTGGGGGGGGGGGTTTTACTCTTGGCTATGTACTCAGAAATTGCTCCTGGCTTGGGGGATCTAACCTCGATCTGTCCTAGGCTAGTGCCGACAAGGTAGATGCCTTACCACTCCATGCCACCACATCGGCCCTAGGAGTTGTTTTGTTTTGTTTTGTTTTGGTTTTGGTTTATGGGTCACACCCTGCAGTGCTCAGGCTCCTGACTCTATGCTCAAAAATCGCTCCTGGCAGGCTCGGGAGACCATCTGGGATTCTGGGAATCAAACCACCGTCCTTCTGTGTGCAAGGCAAATGCCCTACCTCCATGCTGTCTCTCCAGCCCCCAGCCCTAAGTTTCTAACATTTGTTAAATGTTTGATGAAGGGGCTGAAGAGATAGCATGGAGGTAGGGCAAAGGGGTCTGACCAGGATGTGACTCGGTGGAGCATTTGCCTTCCATGTCACCAGTAAGAACCTTATTGGCCTCCAGCACTGCTAGATATGTCATTTATTAAAGAAAAGTAATCAAGTGGTAGAGTGATAGCACAGTAGGTAGGGTGTTTGCCTTGCACGCGGTTTTGATCCCCAATCTGGGTTTGATCCCTGGCATCCCATATGATCCCCTGAGCCTGCCAGGATTAATTTCGGGCACAGAGCCAGAAGTAACTCCTGAGCACTGCCAGATATGGCCCAAAATCAAACAAACAGGGCCCAGAGAGATAGCACAGTGGCGTTTGCCTTGCAAGCAGCTGATCCAGGACCAAAGGTGGTTGGTTCGAATCCCGGTGTCCCATATGGTCCCCCGTGCCTGCCAGGAGCTATTTCTGAGCAGACAGCCAGGAGTAACCCCTGAGCACCACCGGGTGTGACCCAAAAAACAAAACAAAAAAAAAAACAAACAAAAATGTAATTGAAAGATGTGCAAAGAGATGTCAGAGATGCCTTACAAATCACCAGTAATGGTCAGAGATAGCACAGCGGTATGGCTTGCACGCAGCCTTGCATGGAACAGACCCGGGTTCGATCCCCAGCATCTCATATGATCCCCTGAGCCTGCCAGGAGTGACTTATGAACACAGAGCCAGGAGTAACCCCTTGAGCACTGCCAGATGTGGCCCAAACAAAACAAAACAAAAAAATAAGCCAATAAGCCCATGAAAAATGTTTTCCATTCTTGGTCACTTGGGACTTGCAGCTCTGCATGCTTGGCTCTAGCATAGAATGGCCAGGCCCATTGGGCCCCATTTCTCTGAATGGCCCCCTACCTGTGACCCATTTGGTTGCATCCCAGCCTTCCCCCTAAAAAACGTCCTGAGGAATGGGAAGATGAAATGCATTCTCATGATCTCCCTGCTCACTGGTGAAATGATGGCCGGAAGATAATTGTGTACGGGTCACACCTGGCAGTGCTTGTGGACTCTGGTGCCAGGGATATGGGATCCAGGGCCCCTGCCTACAAAACCTAAATTCCACTGAGTCATCTTGTGGCCTGATGGCAGAGGCCCCGGGTGGTGGCATGGACCCGTACACTCATAGTATTTCTGACTCAGCTTCCTCCAACGACTTTGACTCAACAGGGAGTCAAAGTGGACATGAGAAACCGCAATGGGGCCACGGCCCGGATGTTGGCCAAACAGTACGGACACATGAAGATTGTGAGCTTGATCGATGCACACTCACCCTCTCTATCCAAGAGCCTCTTCTGGAGCCCAGGTACCTGCCCTTGTGTTCACCTTCCACCTGGGCTCCCTGGAGAAACCCAGGGACCCATGGGGGCTATGTGCAGCACAGGGGTTTGCCTGGCACCACTTTCGGGGCTGACCTCCAGTGTGTGCCTTTGCACACTGCCTCACGGTACCCTGCAGTTTCACTTCTCTGGGTCTGAATGGCACAACGTCTTCCCCACGCTTGACTGGCAGGAAGTGCCCATTTCCTCCTCGTGCTTATGTGGTTTCAGTGTTCATGTTCCTTGGACACACTCACACTTCATTTTCTCCCTGGGTCTGAGGTGCTGCTGCCCAGTAGCGCCTGTGTCCCTTCCGCTTTGTCTGTATGAAAAAAGATACCTAGTCTTTGCTGTCTGAACTCTCTGCCCAGAGCACTGTAGGAATCCCTACTCCTTAGTAATTGTAGCTTTTGCAATAGGCTTCACTCTAGTTTCTACACCCTCCCATTTCCCTTTCTACCCATTTCCTGTTGGTTTTTATTTATTTATTTTTGGTTGTGGGACCACACCTGACAGCATTCAGGGGTTACTCCTGGCTCTGCATTTAGAAATCACTCTTGGCAGGCCTGGGGATTCAAACCCAGGTCTGTCCAGGGTATGGTGCTGGTAAGGCAAATGTTCTATCATTGTGCTGTCACTCCTGTCCCTCCTATTGCCTTTGTTGTTGTTGTTTTTGGGCCACACCCCGTGACGCTCAGGGGTTACTCCTGGCTATGCGATCAGAAATCGCTCCTGGCTTGGAGGACCATATGAGACGCCGGGGGATCGAACCGAGGTCCATCCTAGGTCAGCTGTGTGCAAAGCAGATGCCCTACTGCTGCACCACCACTCCGGCTCCATCCTGTTGCTTTTGTAGTTGCAGTTCTTACCTGGGACATCCTTGAACAGACTCTTCCTCCTAGAGCTAGAGAGGGACAAGCAGTACAGGTAACTTTCTTCTGGGTTACTGTCACCAGCTTTTCATCTTAGTATTTGACCCACAGACAAATCTGATGACTTCAGCTCTTCAGATGAGTCGTGTCCAGCTCCTCAGAGGCACAGGCCCTTTCGCAAGAAGGGCCTGAGCATCCACGAGGGTCCACGTGCCCTGGCCAGGATCACAGCCATCGGCCTTGGTGGAAAGGCCCGCCAACCTCGTTATGGTGAGTCCCTTCCACCTAGAGCAGGACACAGCCTGATGCCAGTATTTGAACCGCTCAAGAAGTAGTAACTCAAAATGGACGACAATGATGAAAACATACTAAACACTGGCTGATCTCTGGGTTTAGTTCAGCCTTTGACTCTCCTTCCCATAGGTTAATATGACAAATGAAAAAAATCTTCCATGGCAAAATTGTCACTCAGATTTGGTGTCATTGTGGAACTCACCAAGTCAGGAAAATTGCAAAGGGCAGTGATTTCCACTTCCTGCATGCTTTGTTCCCTGAGTAGCCCCAGGATCGGATGTGTGTCTGGAGCAATGGCTCTGTTCTGGGTCTTATTTCGGGTGGCAAGGTGACTGACTCTCTGTCTGTCTGACCTCTGCCTTTTCTTTGTGCTCATGTGGTTTCCCTGTTGCATCTGTCCACAGAGCAGGTGCCTCCACGGGGCTACGTTACCTTCACCAGCGGTGATGAGAACCTACTAGAAGCAGGAGGTCTCTGTTACAGGGATGTCACCTCCCCCATCAACGACCGGGACGTGGGGAGTAGCAGCAGCAGCAGCAGCAGCCGGGGTACAAACCCCACATTATTCCCTGAAACACCTCAATTCCCTGAACCCCACCTTCATCTCTCCATCTCACTTTGGTCCCCTCACACCACCCTATTCCCCACCACTCCCTCTGTGATGGAGTTTCAGGGGTGCCTCCATCCAATGGGATGTGGGATGAGGCAGAGGATCAGGTTCCAGTGGGGAAAGTTGGGTGGCCTTTGGTTGGCCCCTCTCAGATGGCAGCAGATGCTCAGACTGGCCCCAGGGCTCTGTGGGCAGATGAGCTGGGAGTGGGCAGTCAGACCGCCGTCCCTGTCCCTGTCACCAGAGGAACACACCTTCCCTGCCACCTGTGGTGCCGCACAGAGCATCAGTGAGGGACTGGCCTGTGCCCCGAACCTCAGCAGCGAGGGCTCCTTGGAGAGTAATGAGGTACCAACTCGCTTTTTCTCCTGCCCTAGTGTCTTGGATCTCCCAGTACTTTGCCTCTCTGACTGAGTCTGGGTGTGTGGGTGCTGGTCTCCCAAGGGGGACCATGTGAGGGTCATGTGAGTGCTACCCACGGTACCTCCCAGGACTCAGATCCCGTACAGAGGAGCCCTGCTCGTAAGCAGACAAAAAGTCACATGAAGGCCAAGAACCGTTATGGCAACAGCGATGGCCAGTGGTCCTCCACTGCTGGGAACACAGGCTCCTACGCCCACTCTGAGAAGTCTGCTGTGTCGGGCCCACAGGTGAGATCGCCAAGGAACAGGTGATGGGGGCATTTGATGAGTTCATGATGCCCATGAGGCCCACCCTGCTGGCTGAGGGCTTCTAGCTGGTAGCTGCACTTCTTATGGGTCTAGAACCAGTCTGTGAGCTCTTCATTCCTTCCCCAGGGCTAGAGCAGGGAGACCTGCCCTCCAGTTCCTCTGAGTAATGGCCCCTTCTCTGGCCCCATGTGGCTGTTTTGGCTCTGCTTTCCCTAGGCGTTCGGGATGACTTCAATGTGCCCCTGCAGGGTCCTCACAAGCTGCTCCAGTGACTCTCAGGGCAGCTTTTTGACTTGATTTTTTTTTAAATTTTGGTTGTGGGCTCACACCTAGAAGTGTTCATGTAGGACTTAACAGGGCTTGGGGGACCATACAGGGAACAAACCTGGGTCAGTTGCATGCAAGGGAAGCGCCCTCCCTACTAGATCATTGCTCCCACCCTCAGCCACTATCTTCTTGATGCTGGAAGTCATTCCTAGCAGTTCTTGGGGCACCAAATCTGGGCCTCTCACACACAGAGCCTGTGTTAAGCCTTTTTGCACCTCAGGATCCTCTCGTGTTGGAAGAGGTAGAAATCTGTTTCTTTTTCTTTTTCTTTTTTTTGGTTCTTGGTTTTTGGTCACACCCACCAGTGCTCAGGGGTTACTCCTGGCTCTATGCTCAGAAATCGCCCCTGGCAGGCACGGGGGACCATATGGGATGCCGGGATTTGAACCAATGACCTTCTGCACGAAAGGCAAACATGTTGCCTCCATGCTATCTCTCCAGCCCCAGAAATCTGTTTTTTTTTTTTTTTTTTCTGGTTTTTGGGCCACATCCGGTAACGCTCAGGGATTACTCCTGGCTATTCGCTCAGAAGTTGCTCCTGGCTTGGGGGACCATATGGGACGCCGGGGAATTGAACCGTGGTCCATCCAAGGCTAGCGCAGGCAAGGCAGGCACCTTGCCTCTGGCGCCACTGCCCGGCCCAGAAATCTGTTTCTTTTAGTAAAAGTAACAAAAGTCAGGCAGAATGATGAGCATCATTGAGTGAGGTAATGCCGAGAATGCCCTCCACAACGCTGGGAGAAGGGATCTCTGCAGTGTCCCTGGTCCTGGCTAGCCTCAGGTCTTCAGGGCTTGCCACATTCCTGAAGCCGTTTGGAGGCCCTGCTGGTCACAATCATGGGGTCTTTCTGTGCATTTACCGGGTGGGGATTCTTGGGTTCTTTACAGTTTGTGCACAGGAATCACCCCTGCTGATGGGGGTCAGGCCAGGGCAGGCCATGCGTAGGCAGGAGCTTCTGACTGCCTTAGGTCATGGTGAACAGTTGGGGAACAGATCAAACACAAGACTGGAAAGGATAATGTCATAGGGCCTAGAAAAATTAAGGCCAGTCGCCGCCAGTTAGGAAGCCTAGTAGGCACAAGCCTGCCTGCAGCGACCAGACGCATTAAGCAGGGAGACGTCCCTGACTGAGCCCAGAACTGAGCTATGGCGCCCACGGGTAAAGGACTTCGCAGGGTCAGCACCTGAACAAGTACCTGTCGAAGGGGTTCTAGACCCTGAAAGGAAAACTGCGTGCTGGAGAAGTGCCTGAACTCCACGGGCAAAGCTGGCTGATGTGTGGCAGCGCAGAGACGGCCCCATGCCCTGGTGCCCCTACCCCACAGGACCTGGCCACATTGCTGGAGCAGATCGGCTGCCTGAAGTACCTGCAGCTGTTTGAAGAGCAGGATGTGGACCTCCGCATCTTTCTCACCCTCACCGAGAGTGACCTGAAGGAGATTGGGGTCACGTGAGTCAACACAGACCTCCCCCATTAAGTCTCTATTTCTCCTCTGTGTGGGGTTTCACAGCAATACCCCTGGCTCTGCTAAGGGTCCCTCCAGCTAATCATGCTTGGACCATGGGTGCCAGGGACAGAGCCAAGGCTGCCCCCCATGCAAGGTGGGTGCTGGTACCCAGTGCTGAGTCCGGAGCCCCCTTCCTTCAGCCTCCCTGCCTTCAATGCTAAGGCTGAACCGAGTGGGATACTGTCCCACGGAGGGCACCAAGCTCTACAGCTGCTGCTTCCCTCTCCCTTGCAGACTGTTTGGGCCCAAGAGGAAGATGACATCTGCCATTGCTCGCTGGCACAGTAGTGCTGGGCCCCCAGGTGATGCCCTGGAGCTGGCCTATGCTGACCGGCTGGAGGCTGAGATGCAAGAACTTGCCATCCAGCTGCATAGAGTGAGTGATCTGAAAATGTGAGATTATGGGGGGGTCAGTTCCCATGGAAGGGAAAGCATGGGGGTAGGACAGTGCCCCCTGACTTCTGCCCTGGTTGCAGCGGTGCGAAGAGGTGGAGTCTCTACGGGGCCAGGTGTCACAGGAGCAGGAGCTACGAGCTGTGGTGGAGAGCTGCCTCCTGGAGCAGGATAGTGCCCGCAAGGACACCCACACCAGGCTGGAGGAGGCCTGGGCACAAGCCTGCAGCGCTGCACTTATCTTGGACCAGCTGCGGTGAGCATCCAAGCTTTTTCCTGTTTTCCTGCGGGGTAGCCACTGCACCATTCTGCAGTACAGGTGACAAGCGTGGTGGGACAGCACAGCCAAAGGGGTGAACTCCAGGGACAAATGGGCCAGGGCTGCCCCCTCACCAATACAATGTCTGTAGAGCCTGTCAAGAGGAGCTGTCAGCGAGGTTAAGGAGTGATGAATCCTGCAGTGCAGCCTCAAGTCCCCCTGTAGCTGGTAAGGATGATGGGGTTGACAGGGACATACTCCACTGGAGTCCAGCCCCTTAGGGTAGAGGTTGGGCCTCTGTCCGAAAACCTGCCTCCTGGGGACCCAGGCAGACAGGCTTGTGAGCACACACTCCAGCCCCTGGCCTCTGCCCACAGACTGGCAGGCCTCTCTGCAAGCCCTGAGCCTCCCCGAGCTGTCGGGCATGTTGGAGGATAGAGTCCACGAGATGGGTGAGTGTCTCATGGAGGGATGCAACAGTGGGCAGATCCTGTGACTTTCTAAGGCCATGTTTGTCTGTTTCCCCCCTCAGTGCCAAGCAGTGACCTTCCTCTCCTCTGCAGGCCAAGTGTTATGCACAGTGACCCAGAACCTGGAAAAGCTGCAGGGCAAAGAGAACTGGCGGGAGCCATAGCTGGTGGTGGTGAGTGTCTACAGTCCGGTGGGGGGGGGACCCTGCATGCCATGTGCTGCTCACCTTGGCTATCTCCCTTCTCAGAGTCTGACGTCGGGTGATTGATCCACCCGGAAGCTGAGCAGCAGAGGGCAGTGTGGGCTGCAACAGCCCAGGCCCCAGATGGCCCAAGGACCCAGCCCAGAAGCACAGAGATGAGCAGGGGCCAGGAAGGCCCAACCGAGGCAGGATGGAGCTAGCCCAGAGCCCAGTGGGAGACTCGGAGCACCAGGCCCTGGGACCAGTGTCCTCACCACAGGCACCAGCCAGGAAGATGTGAGGGCAGGCGCTGGACAGCATGGCATTTGCTGGAAAATAAAACTAAGGACAGGAGCCAGAGAGATAGCATGCGGTAGGGCATTTGCCTTGCATTCAGCGGACCCGGGACCCAGTTCAATTTGATTCCCGGCATCCCAGATGGTCCTCCAGCCTGCCAGGGCAGTTTGTGAGTGCAGAGCCAGGGGTAACCCCTGAGCGCTGCTGGGTGTGGCCCAAAAACCGGTCAATCGATAAATAAAGTTTAAAAAAAGCGTTAAAAATAAAAACTAAAGGCAGCTGTGGTGAGGCTTCATTCTGGTCATGGACCAGAAAGGAGATCAGGCCAAGTCCCAGAAAGCCGAAGCTCCATGGGGCTTTATTTTTTTTTAAGGCCCAGACACAGGGATGCTTACCCCCGGTATGGCCCCCACATGCACATGGTGGGGAGTATTCATACCCACTCCCCATGGGTTGAAATGGGCAGGGACTAGACGGGGAGACCACAGGTACCTTCCTGTCCTCTGCACATGGCTTCTGGATCCTCCCCTGGCCCTACCTGTAAAATGCTGCAAAGAGGGAGGTACTCAGAAGCTAGGGCCCAAGCCTGAGAACAGGAAAGGGACCACCCAGCAGCCCAGGGCATGGATGGCATCTAGGCCTGGGCAGCAGGGATGAGCCTGGGGCCTGAAGCCAGGAAGTGAGGACGTGAGGACACAGAGCAGCAGTGAACAACTTTACTCTCCATCCTTGCAACAATGCCCTCTCCAGCTGGTCTGTGGCCTGGGGAAGAGCCCAACAGGGCAGAGCTGGTCTGCAGCCTCGTCAGAGACCGCATGGGCAAGATGCAGCAAAGTCAGCAGCAGCCACAGTGGGGCAGGGTGGAGTCCCCTGGACACGGTGTTCCTCCATGGGGTCGAACTGACTCCACTACCTGCCAGAAAACATGAGCCCCGGGCTTCTACCAGCTTGGAAGAACTGGCATACAAGAAGGTGAGTTGCGTGGGAGGAAAGGCCGGCACACCTAGGCGAATGCCCACTGTCCAGACCAGGGGTCGAACAGGGCACGCACACGAAGCATGCCAGCAAACACGCATGAGGAGAGGGGCCGGGCACAGCAGGGACAGTGACGACGCCTGGGCGTCATGAGCGACCTCAAGAAGATGAGGGGGCTGGGAGCAGCTTCTCCAGCGCCTTCTTCTGTTTCTCGGTGGCTGCGGCCAGCGCCTCAGCCAGCTTCTCCTCGGGCATCATGTTGAGCACCTTGAGGGCAAAGAGCAGCTGGTACTTGGCTGTGCTGATGAAGGCGTTGCTCAGGAAGTTGGGGAAGCCGCCCACTCGGTCCTTCTGCGTGTAGAGTGGGACCCTCACCAGCCCCAGCACCTGCCAGAGAGGAGAGGTCGAGCTGCAACGAAGCGGCCCCCAGCAGCGGGGGATTGGGCCTGGGCGATGGAGGGTAGGGCAGTGGGGAGCCAGGCAGTGAGGGGTGCGAAGGCAGCAGCCTCCGCTCCTTCCCAAGCAGGGGATCAGGCTACCCCCATGCTCCCCTTTCCATCCATCCATCCATCCATCCATCCTTCCTGTCACAAACCCTCCACCCGACAGCACAGGCCCACCATCCTGCCCACCCTCCCCAGGCCCGTCCCCCCCACCGTTCCCACTCCCCACTCCCAGGATTGGCAATGGCAGGCAGCAAGGCAGATGGAACACAGCCCCGGGGGGAGCGCCCCCGCCCGGGGTACCCCGTTCCCCGAGATCCCTCACCCCGCCCGCCCACCCCAACCCCGATGACAGCCTCCCCGCAGCCCCCCAGCCCGGCCAGGGGACCCTCCGGGGGGGACGTGTTACCCATCGGTGCCTTCCGCGGGGCCAGAGCCAACCCCCGGGGCGGGGGGCGGGTCCCGGGCGGCGGCCCCACCTCCAGGCCGTGGTCGCGCGAGTGCACCGCGCTGATCTCCACGGCGTGCAGCTGCTCCAGCGTGAGCTGCCGCGCGTACAGGTGCGCCACGACGCGGTGCGGGCCCTCGGTCAGGTGCGAGCTCAGGTAGTCGGCCTCGGTGAGGCGCAGGCAGCCCAGGCCCAGGCCCAGCACCCGGTTCAGCCCGTCCTCCAGCGACCAGAAGCGCCGGTCCACGAAGCCGCCGGGGAAGCCCAGCAGCCCGTCGAAGCGCATCTGCATCTGCAAAGGGAGGCGAGGCGGCGCGCAAGCGATGACAGCCAGCGGCGGGTCGGGCCCACCCGGCCCCGGCCCCGGCCGGCCGCGTCCCGGTCCTCACCAGCACCGAGAAGCGCATCGGGATGCGGCCGAAGAGCTGCCCCGGGTTGGCGGCGTACAGCATGGCGTGGCACGAGTGGCTCCAGCCGGGCCCCAGGCGCATCGCCTCCACCCGGCTGATCTGCTTGAGCTCCGTCGGCACGGCCGGGGTCGACATCTTGGCGGCGCTGCCTGCCTACCTGCCTGCCAGCCTGCCAGCCCACCGCCGCCACCGCCGCCCCTTAGGAGCATGCGCGGGCCCGCCTCCGCTGCCCTCGACCAATCCGCGCTTTCCAGCCTCGGCTAGGGCCCCGCCCCCTCGCCAATCGTTGACGCGCCTCTGTTGCCCTCGACCAATCTGCGCCTCCCAGGCTCGGGCTAGGACCCGCCCCCTAGCCAATCGCTGACGTGCATCGGAGCGACACTCCCTCTTCTGGCGCTCCGTCGCGTCGTTGAAAGGCGGAAGGGGCGGGGCGCCAGGCAGGACGCGCTCTCCCCGGCCGTCAGCCAATAGCGGCGCAGCACTGCGTGCTGAGGCCACACCCCCTCACCTACACACCCCTCCCCGGCCGGCCGCGCCGCCCAGGATGCACCGCGCGGGCCCTGGGAAAGCTGAGCTCCAGGGTTGCGCCGCCGTGGGGTGGGGTCGGCCAGCCTGGCCTCCATCCTCGTCCATCGTGCTGCTCGGCCGCAGACTGAGCGTCGATGTCGTCCCAGTCGGGGGGTCTCGGCTCGGACTCGCGCTTGGCTCTCTCTCGTGTCCACAGCCGCCTCCGGGCTTTGCAATTCCGTAGAGCCTGGGCTGGGGAGGGCAGGAGGGGCCCCATGGCCCCTGTGGCTGCCTGCGGAAGGGCCTGAAGGGTCACTCACGCCCGCGAGCAACGGAGGGGGCCCGTGGGGGAGCGCAGAGCGCTCATGTCCAGCGAGGGAGTTGAAAGGGGCGCTCAGCCGGAGAAGGAAGGGCCCCTCCGGAGAACCCCACCTCCTGGCGAGGGGACACAACACGGCTCGCGCCTGTAGGCCTGTCGGCCTTACCTGACTTACAGGCGTGGCCCAGGGCTGACCAAGGGCAAACCAGCCCTTTCCTGCCATACCCAGAGTATGCCAGGTTCCGGGCCTTGCCAGGCACCATGTGGGGTTGGCTTCCTTACAAGCAACCTCCATTAGTCCTCGTACCAAACGAAGAGCTGGACTCTGCCCCAAGGTTCTGTTTCTTTGGGAGGGGGATCACACCTGCTCTGCGCTAGAAATCGCTCCTGGCAGGCTCTAGGGATCATATGGGACACTGGGGTTCGAACCATCATCCGTCCTGGATTAGCTGTCTGCAAGGCAAACATCCCACCGTTGTGCTCTCTCTCCAGCTCCCTCTCTCCAAGGTTCTTAGACTAAAATTTGCACTACTGCCATGCACCCACACCCCTTCCCTCCTGCGCAGAAACTTGGTCCTGTCCAGGGGCCTTTGCCCTTGCAGTGCAGGGTGAAACATCCTGTCTCGGGCCTCTCCCCATTATTCTGAACCACCCCATTGCCTTTTCTTTTGCAATTAACTAAACCTGGAAGGACCAGACTTCCAGCCTTGTGCCTGAACCCCTTTAGTCCAGCAGGCACATTAATCCAGGGGTGGCAGATCATCTGTAGTGATGACTCGTGATGACTCCGTGTTGCTGCTCCACTGCTCAGGGGTCAGAATCCCGGGGTTTTCTCTACAGCACCCCAATTGTTCACATGCCATTGACAACCCATCAGACCCCAAAGCTACAGCGCTTAGGTGTCCTGCTCAGGCCACAGAGGAACACGCAGAGGGAGTGGCTGCAGAATTTTATGACTACAAATGTACAGTAAAAACGGACCCAAACCAGCCAATCAGAAAAGTCAGCGACAGCCCGTGAAGTACCAGCAGGCCAGAGGCCATCCCCCATCCCTGTGAAAGGGAACCGGATCAAGGACCCTGGCTGGAGGGAGAGGACCAGCCTGGGGCACAGGTGCAGCAAGCCCTATTGGGCAGTGGATAGTACTGGCAGAATTCTCCTAGGATAGCCTCAGAGCCATGGGGTACAGGCCTGGGCAGATGTACTAGTCCCCAGTACCAGGTGCAAAGTGTGGGCACGAAAGCACCCAAGGCCTTTCTGGTCAGGTTTGAGAATGGGGAGGCCATGTCAGCTGGGCTGGACGCCATTAGTCCCCCTGATGGCACAAACCAGAGACATGGGAGTGTGTTTCCAGGACAAAGGGGCTGGGGGCACTGAGCTCAGACTTGCCACCTCAGAAGGGCAGTTTCGGGTGCCAAGGCTGGAGTGGGGGGCCTATAACAGGGTCAGGCCGCAATGGCGAGAAGAGGCCTCAAGTAAGGTAGATAGAGGAGGGCATCACACCAGTAACCGTGATCACCACTGCCCCCCCCCCCCCCGTTGTCTTCTGCGGAGTCCTTAGGGTGCCGTGTGCCACCTGTAAATCCTTGGGAGACAGGGTTCAAAGTGGCTTGCAGCCAAAGACACCGGCCACCTGGAGGGGGCTGTGGGGCTGTGGTTGCACTTGAGATCCTTGGAGAAGCGGGGGCCCCTGGAGAGTGGGGAACCGAGGGCTCAGAGCGGGGTTAACTCGGTGGTGGCCCCGGGCTCAGGACTGGAGCTGCCCAGATCAGGAGGCCGGGAGGTGGTGGTGGCACGGAGGCTGCGGGGCATGTCCAGAGAGGTGGGCCAGCCTATGGGTAGAGGGACAAGTGCTTGGGATCCAGGCTGCTCTCAGACCTCCCCAAATCCCAGAGAGGCTCCCCCATACCAGGTCCCAGAGGCGCTATGGCCTGTCTGTGGGGGCTCAGACCGGCCAGCCAGTACCTGGCAGGCAGATGTCAGAGGGCTGGGCACAGCTGTGTTGCTCTGGGCTGTCCTGCAGCACATTCTCGAAGGAAGGGGCTCGAGTCCCTGCAAGGATGTAGTCAGTGCCCCCCATTCCCCATATTCTCATACCCCCTAGTTCCCTGCCACGGGTTCCCAAAGCTGGCCTGGTGGTCTGCTGAGACCTCCAGAGAGGGGAGATGGGGATAGACGCCCACTGCTCTACCACCGCTAGCTCTGCAGTTCTGTGGGACCTTCTCATCCTCAAAGTAACTTATACTTGTCGGCCTAGAATATACCACTCTGGGCTCCAGGCTGTGGAGCTGGAAGGTGAAGCCTAGCTAGGGCAGACTCCTCTCCTTGGGATCAGAGCAGCACAGACAGCTAGCTATTCTGGGGCCTTTCCCTTGCCAGGCATGGTCACACCCCACATCATACTGACATCCTGCCAAAGTCAGTGAGGTGGGCACACCTCGAGCACCCAGAGTCTCAGGCAATGACCTGGGGGTGCAATGGCGGGGCCAGACCCTGAGGGCCAAAGCTGTTGTAGAAAGTGGGTGGGCACAGGAAGGAGGTCCTCAGAAGCAATCACACAGGGATGGAGCCTCACCTTGCTTGGGGGATGATGTCTCCTCAGCTTCCTCTATCATGAAACTCTAGAACCAAAGTCACAAGTCCCACCACAGGGCCTGGTGGGAGCAAGTAGAGCCCCAGGCAGTGGGGGTGGGGGGGGCAGGGGCCTCACCTCCGAGGAGCTGCTCATAGCAGGGGGTGCTTGCGAGTCCTGGGAGAGCGGCTCCTGGTCCTCATGGATGGGGGAAGCAGGGGAGTGCAGGGTGCTGGTGACAGAGAGGGAAGTGAGTAATAGTGATAGAGAGGGTGGCAAGGTGTCATCTCTCAGAGGGCTGCCTGGCCATCAGTGACAGTTTTTGAGTCATTCCTGGACCACCATTACGGAGTGTTCAGGGGCTGGTGTCAGCCGAGCTCAGGGATCACCCGAGGTGATCTGAACCAGAGTTCAGCCATATGCAAGACAAGGCAAGCGCCTTGAGTGAGTTCTTTTAGTTTTCAGGGCATACAGGGCAGTTCAAGGAACCAGGCAATGGGGATTCCAGGCCTGCTGCAAAACTGTGCCCAGACTCCCGTGCTCTCTCTGGGTTTTCATCCCTCTCCAAGAAAGTCAGGCGAAGAGCCAGAGTGATAGCACAGGGGGGAAGACATTTGTGTTGCATCTGGCCTACTGGGGTGCCATCCCCAGCATCTCAGGGTCCCCCAAGTCTGTTAGGGGTATTTTCTCTCTCTTTTTTATTTATTTTCTTTTGGGCTTTTTTTATTTTTTTTGTTTTTCTTTTTTTTTTGGGGGGGGGGGACCACACCTGGAAGCACTCAGGGTTTTTGTTTTTTTGGTTCTTTGGTTTTTGGTTGTTTTTGGGCCACACCCAGTAATGCTCAGGGGTTACTCCTGGTTATGCACTCAGAAATCGCTCCTGGCTTGAGGGACAATATGGGACATGGGGGGGGGGGATCGAACCATGGTCCATCGTAGGTTAGCTGCTTGCCTGGCAAACAGCTTACTACTGCGCCACCGCTCCAGTCCCAGCTCTCAGGGGTTACTCCTGGCTCTGTGCTCAGAAATTGCTCCTTGCAGGCTCAGGGGATCATATGGGATGCCGGGATTTGAACCACCGTCTATCCTGGATCAGCTGCATGTAAGGCAAATGCCCTTTCTCCAGCCCCTGGTAGGAGTATTTTCTAAGCACAGAGCCAAAAGTAACTCCTAAGCGCTGCTGGGTAGAAAGGGTGGAAATGACAGGCCAGTGGTGAGGGTACATAAGGGCCTGGGCAGGGTGTGTCCCTCTGTATGACCCCATCATGTATGGTGGGAGACTCAAGCCCCTTTCCCCATCCTGGGTCCCCTTACCTGTCCGGGGATGTGGTCCTTGGTGCCGTCTGCAGGCTGCTCTCCACCAGGCGCTCTAGCCCCGTGTGGGGACAGCTGGCCTGGGACAGGCCATCAGAACCAGCCGAGGAAGTGACCTCTTCATAGAGGGGGGCTGATGGCAAGGCGGGGGAGACAGCCCGCAGGCCGTTGAGTGCCTCGAGCAGGGAGATGGGCTCGTAGCCAGGTGGAACACTGTCGGGGCTCTGTGGAACAGGGGAGACTGAGGACAGCTGTGCAAGACCTACCTCACCCCACCCTCCTGGCAGGCACCAAGACAATCCCTGGAGCATCAACATCCTTGCCAAGGCTTGATCCCCAACAGCTTGTGCTGGGCCTGGTGGGACCCAGGCTAGGGGACAGTGGCCAGTAGGGGGTGCTGTGCTCCCCAACCTCCCCAACTTTCATCCCTGCCTCAGCGGGGTAGAGTGTCAGCAAGAGGAGCAGAGCAAGGCAGGGCAGAGGTGAGAGAAATGAGGGAACAGTCTCAGTGCAGCGGGCGGTTCTGACCCAGCCCTGTCCTGGAACTCTCAGCCTCAAGCTGGGTCTCACTTCTGGGGGTCAGGCCTTGGGGACACTCCTCTGTCCCACAAGCAGACGCAGAGACTGGGGTTCCTGACACACCACCAGCCACTGGGTCCTCTGTGAAGAACAAGAGGGGTTGCCGCCGGGGTCCAAGTGATAACACGCAGGGAGGGAACCTGCCTTGCATGGGACTGACCTGGGTTTGATCCCAGCAACCCAAATGGTCCCCAAGCACTGCCAGGAGTGATCCCTGAGTGCAGAGCCAGGAGTCACTCCTGAGCATATTGCCAGATGTGCCTGGCCTCCCCACAAAAATACCAAAAAAAGATGAAGAACTGCCACTCACCAAGGCACCAGGCAGACCCTGGGTCTTTGCATTGGCTCTCAACCCACCTTCAATTAAGGTAGACAATGACCCCCTCAAAAAAAAACAGGAAGAGCCTGAGCCCCAGGGACCCTCCAGAAGGTGTGCCAAGGTCTGCCACAGCTCCCCCAGCTGCAAAGAAACCTCTTCCTGAGTCCCAGGCACTCAGCGGGGTGCAGGGGGACAGGTCAGCTCCCCACAAGGCCCACCCACTGCCAGCAAGAAACCCAAAGGGAAACGGGGATGCTGGGAGCAGGGTGGGACCAAGCTGGTTGAGTGCTGCAGGGCGCTGCCAGGCTTCATGCCTGAGGGCAGCTCCCTGGGCGGACAGGAGGGGAGTGGGCAGAGCCTGAAGCCCCGAGGCCTGGGGCAGCACTTACTGTTTCCCTTTTAGGTTTCTTGCTGGCCAGGGAGGCGGGGTGCGACTTTGATTTTTTAAGGGGACACTGTCAAGATAAAATCAGAGGTTTCACACTAGCGCTCCCTGCGGGTGCTGAAGCTAGGATGGGGCCACGCAGGTCACAGGACTCCAGAGCAGGAGCTCTGGACTTGAGCATTGGGGGGGTACAATGAGGCCCAGCACCTGTGCCTGTCCCACCACATCTGGGTCACCTGCAGTGGGGCTTGGCCAGGCAAGCACGGGAAATGGGTCGAGGACCCAGAACATTTGGGGGCTGTGAAGTAGCCACAGGAGAACAGCTCCACCTGTTCTCTGGCACTGCCCACCTCAGGACAAGAAGAACAAATGCAAGCCAGGCAGGAACTTGGGGTACAAACACAAGACGCAAGAATCCCAGGTGCCTGGGTAGTCAGAACCTGGGTCCCCACCCTAAAGAGCAGCCTCGCCCCTGATCCAGGGCACGAGCTCCACTCCAGACAGAATCCAAAGTATTTAGGGAGCTCTCAGATATGAAGTAGTTTCTGGGGACTCCAGGCAGCTCAGCAGGGCTGCTTGAGGGGTGACCCAAACACAAGCATAGCCAGGCCATGAGCTAGGTCCTGCCTGCACCCCCTTCTCCCTGCAACCCCTTTTTCCCTCCCTCACTGCTGCTGGTTCTGCCTGCATCTGTCCTCTCCTCCTTCTGTTCTGTCTCCCTGTCTTGGGGATTCTCGGGATGGTAGGGCTGAGACTCTTTTGCATCTCAGGTTCCCCCTTCACCCCTGCAGCTGGCCCCAGACAGAGGCTCAGACGCACCCAAGGTGGCCTCATGGCCCACGATGCTGCAGGATCAGAAGCTCCAGGCCCCAAGGGGCTGCAGGGCACACTGACCCCCCACTCACCGTGTGCTCCTCGTGCTCCATGCTCTGAGCCAGCACGGGGCTGAAGGAGACAGGAGACAGCGCCCCAGGCTTTTTTCGCACAGCCCGGATCTGCAGAAGCGCCCGGAAAGCTGCACAGGGATGGGGGTAAGCAACATAAGTCTGGGCAGGAAACACGTTTCGAGGGTGGGGAGGACACATTAGGCAGTGGAGGGGACACAGGATAGGACTAGTTCCCCAGAGACCACAGACCACGCACGTGGCCTGCAGTGGCTGGAGAAAAGCATGGATGTGACTGGATGAGTGAGAATCCTTGGGGCCGGGCGGTGGCGCTAAAGATAAGGTGCCTGCCTTGACTGCGCTAGCCTCGGATGGACCGCGGTTCAATCCCCCGGCGTCCCATATGGTCCCCCAAGCCAGGAGCGACTTCTGAGCGCATAGCCAGGAGTAACCCCTGAGCGTCACCGGGTGTGGCCCAAAAACCAAAAAAAAAAAAAAAAAAAAAGAGAATCCAGCAGAGGACAAGATCATGAGGCCAGGAGGGTGGGTGCCCTGGGCAGGGAATTCCTGGGCAGCAGCACCTCATCATTGTTAGACGTGGATACCCCAAACCCACGAAGGCCCTGCCCACCCACAAGGCCTAACCCATCTCAGGCCACACCCCCACCAATCACACCCCCTCCCACTCACGCAAGCGGCAGATGGGGCAGCTGCTGGCCTGGTAGCGCAGCGTGTCGGCGCACGAGTTGCACAAGCAGAGGTGGCGGCAGGGCAGGATGAGGGTGTCGCGCAGGTCCGACAGGCAGACCACGCACTCGCTGCTGTTGTCACTGTTCTCTTCGTCCGTGGGCTGTGGAGGTGCCAGGAATGAGATTCTGGGACCCAGCGCTCTGGGGACTATGGTAGGAAAGGGGCTCCCCAGCGCAGGAGCAGGGAGGCCCCTGGGAACTGGGCCGTGAGATTCTGAGTTGCCTGCGGCGGCAGTCCCCCACACCTCCAAATCAAGAAGGTCTCCTGGCTCCCAGGCTTGGAGGGAAAGGCACCCAGAGGCAAGTATGGGCAGGACTAAACACAGGGACAAGTCCCAATGAACCACCAGAACTATGTTCCCACATCAACAACCTGGCTGGAAGCGGGGTCCTAACTGCTGTTAATGTTACTGAGAGAAGGGCCCGGAGAGATAGCACAGCGGCGTTTGCCTTGCAAGCAGCCGATCCAGGACCAAAGGTGGTTGGTTCGAATCCTGGTGTCCCATATGGTCCCCCGTGCCTGCCAGGAGCTATTTCTGAGCAGACGGCCAGGAGTAACCCCTGAGCCGCCGGGTGTGGCCCAAAAAAAAAAAAATGTTACTGAGACCCCACAGATTTCAGGGGGGTTGAGTCCTGTGCCCTGCCCATGGTTCTTTACCAAGGGTGGGGAGGTGCCAATGAACTGGACTTCCATTCAGGGTCACTCCTGGTGGGGCTCAGGAGACCCTATGTGGTGTCGGGGCCTAAATCCAGGTCAGCATCCTCCCCACTGACCCAGACCCAGCCCTGGGGCACAAGCACTAAGAGAGAAGGGAGAAACCTCAAACTGGCTTCCCCCAAACAAAAACCAACAGGAGCTGGCCTGGGGAGGGGCTCAAGCCCATCTCCTGCCGGATGCACCAACCCACCTTGGTTTCCTGGCTGTTCTTGTTCTCGATGCCGTAGATCTCCTGCAGCAAGTAGCTCACCCGATCAACCTGGACACAAGAACCGCCATGCCAGCATGTGGACAGCAGGTTAGATACTCAGAGGGTTGGACCCTTGATTCTGAGACCCACCCATGTGGTGCCTAGGGCCAGGATTCTTGCTCTCAGAGGGAGGCTGCTTGTCCTGGGTCCTTCCCCTCAACCCCTCCAAACCCAGGCCTGACCCCGCTGCCAGGTCACAGGAAGACAGGCCTGTCTGTGGCTCATCACCGGCACCACCGGGGTCTATGGAGTACAGAGTCGCATGTCCACAGACACTTACAATCTGCTTCTGCTTCAGGGGCTTCACGGAGAAGCTGCCGTCGACATGCTGGAAGGGACACAGAGATCAGCTAGAGTCTCTCAACAGGAAGACAACTCCTCAGGGAGTTGCCCTCAGCCAGAGGGTCAAGATCAGGCACAGAGGTTCAGGACATTGGGACACAGGACACAGGGACACGACGTGGGGAACCTTCATAGGAAGTCCTGAGCCCATCAGGGCCCAAGCTAGGCTTAAGTCCCCTAAGTACATTCACGATGGAGTATGGCAGAGGGAACTGTCCCCCCAAAGTTCATTTGTGATGGGGTGTGGCAAGAGGACTATCTTGCCAGAGGGGCCCAAGGCTGCTTTGACAGACAAATCTCTGAAATTGTGAGACCCCAATGCAGAGACCACACCATTGTGGCCACGGCAGAATCCATGACATTGTTGGCCCTTCCGCACACATGGTCAAGCAGGACACCTTGACCTGGGACCCTACCCCGCAGCACCCTGCCATGCCTATTGGCAGTCCTGGGTGCCTGCCACACTCTCGTACCCCAAATAGGTATACGGCAGCCCCCAGAGCCATATCTGAAAGCCAGGAGGCCTTGAAGGATGGAACAGAAGCCAGGGGAAGTGGAGCCTGGCCAGATCCCTGCCCAAGCAGTGAAACCCTCACCCCCTTCACACTGGATCTGGAGATCCCAAGGGACAGGGCGACACCCACCTTTTCAAAGGCAGCCAAAAGTACGTGGGCATGGCCAGTCACCTCCACCACTGTGGAAGAGAAGGACCATCAGCTGGGGCCCCAGTTCCCCCCTCTTTCGTCCCCCAGACCCTGCCACCTCACGAGCTCTCCCCGGAGGAACCACTCACGGCACCAGGCCAGCTGTCCCCACCTGTCCAGTCATAGCATGAACTATACACCCAACCCATCCTCGCACAAGGCCCCTCTTGCAGTCAGGGAAGGTCTCACCATCGCCCTCATCCACCACAGCCTGGATGACCACTGGGAACACACCCCGGTCCAGGTCAAAGTTCAACTGAGGAGGAAAGATCAGTCAGGAGGCCAGGAGGGCTCCAGGACAAATGAGCCCACCGCCCTCTCCCTTCTGGGCAGGGACACAAATCTGCCTTTTAGGTGTTCCCAAGATACAATGCTACAACCAAGGGCATCCTTAGACCCCACCATCCACTGTCTCCCAATGATGCCCAGCCCTACACCTTGTGAGTATACCTACACCCTGCCCCCATCTGTCTCAGAGCCACCCTCTCCAACAGTGATGGCTGGAATATGCACCCTGCTGGCCCCACTTTCCCAATCACTACCAACAGGGAGGGGACCAAGTCTCAGAGCTGTGTCCAGCCCCTTTAACTGGCAGGGGAACCTGGCATTACCTCTTCGTCCTTCCATTCGGAGAAGTCAATCTTGAAGGATGGCAGAGAGAAGTGCTGGCCCACGCCCCTCTTGTAGTGGACGGTCTCTGAGCGCAGAGTGGGGCTCCGGGGACTGTACCTGAGGACACAGAAGGACCATGAGATCCCAGAGAGTACCACTGATCCGCCCCCCCCCATACCAGGAAAGAGGGAAGCCCCCACCCCACAGGTCCTAGCCCTGTGAGTGCCGGAGGCAAGAAGGCCAAAGCCTCAAGATCCACAGTCCCCTGCTGGTGTCTGTTCTGTAACAAATTTTTTTGTTTGTTTGTTTTGTTTTGTTTTTGGGCCACACCTGGCAGTGCTCAGCAGTTACTCCTGGTTATCTGCTCAGAAATAGCTCCTGGCAGGCACAGAGGACCATATGGGACACTGGGATTCGAACCAACCACCGTAGGTCCTGGGTCAGCTGCTTGCAAGGCAAATGCCGCTGTGCTCTCTCCCACCCCTGGTATCTGTTCTGAAAGCCACCCCTCTCCCGTGAGACTTCCCACCGCCCCAGTTCAGGGCCAGCTCAGGCATCCCAGAGTGCCAGGACATGCCCATTGCAAGGTCTCTGCCCACACAGCTATCTGTGCCCTGTCTGGGCTCTGCTTTGGGCTTCCTCCTGGTACCTCTCTCGACCACTTTCACTTACAGAGCAGGGGCGTCCACAGACCACCCGCACACGAACAGATGCAGGAAGTGATCCATCAGCTCCCACCATGCCACTCCAGTGGGGTGGAGCATGGGACTCACAGAAAGGAGCACCTCAGTCATGCTGGGGACCCCTGGGAACCACCCAAGGGTGCTCATCACCCCAGAATGCTCCTGTATAATGCTTTATACATTCCACAAGAGAATGTATAAAGCAGGTAATTGTTTAAAACAGGGGTCCTCAAACTTTTTAAACAGGGGGCCAGTTCACTGTCCTTCAGACTGTTGGAGGGCCAGATTATAGTAAAAACAAAAATTATGAACAAATTTCTATGCACACTGCATATATCTTATTTAGAAGTGAAGGAACAAAATGGGAATAAATACAATATGTGGCCCTCGGGCTGTAGTTTGAAGACCCCTGGTTTAAAGTGTAGAAATGCTAAGTTTCTAGGCTCGGGGAGGGATGTGAGTTATCCCCACCCTGATGGGTCCACAGACACCTCTAAGATTCACAGGGTCTCGGAGTCCCTTAGCACTCACACAGCCGAGCCGTTGAGGACCTCCTCGGCTGCCTGGCAGTACACAGTGATGGCCACGCGTGCGTCTGCATCAAAGGTGAACTCTAGGCTGTAGAGCGCCCTGGGCCTGTCGCTGTCCTCACAGGGGCTGTCACTGCCGTCCTTGTACCTGCGCAAGGAGAGACAGCTAACGTGTCCATCCCTACCAGTTGGAACAGGACGCACTAAGAGCCTGCTTGGGTCCCCTGGAGTCACCCCAGCCCGTCCAGGCCCCGTCACCTCACAAGCCGGAGGGAGTCTTTGCGGATGTTCACCAGGCTCCTCAGTGTCTTCACAGGTTCATGGGGCGCAGGCGTGACATAAGGGAACTGGAGACAGACCAGCCCTGTGTGACTCATGTCCACACTATACACAACTCTCAGTGTCCTGCAGTGTTTACCTAGCCATCAGCAGCACACCATCAAGCATGGCGCAGCCCCTGGTCCCTCCCACCCCAACAAAGCCAAGCAAGGAACAATGAAAAACAGAGAGAGTTTTGGGGGCCACCAGCTCCACCCTGTGCACAGACACCCAAGAGAATGTTAGCCAGGTTGTTAGCCTCATTCCACAGTCACCATGGCCCTGAGCCTGCCCCTAGGCACCTCATGACAGCTGGACTCTGGGCAGAGAGGACTGCCCCATGCACACACCCCACATAGCACACGCCCCACTGCACTCATTCTATAAATCCTACATTCACAGACCCCACTGCACATGTTCCCCAGAGCACACACCACACACTTCACAGGCCCCACAAGCACACACTCCACACTGCACACTCATGTGCCTCCTGTACAAAGGCCAGCTGTGCTCTGGCATCATACTGGGGTGCCCTCGAGTCTGCCCACCTTGCAATGTGGATGCAGGTGGCCAAGTCCAGCCTGCCAAGACCCACCTGGACAGGGCGGCTGCCCAGGAAGTTCAGGTCCATGTTCTCTCCGAAGAGGTAACCTTCTGGGTGGGGGGTGTCAAATTTCTCGCCCCCCATGAAAAAGTGTGAAGCAAAGTAGTTTCCTGGTCAGAGAGGGGGGCAGGCAAGGCTGTCACAGAGTGGGAGAGGCCCAGCCAAAGATGTATCATCTACCTCCCGAGCCCCCACCCCAGGACATCAGGAGGCCTGGAAGGTATTCCCTGGATCCCCCCTTTAAGGTCCATGAGCCTCAGACACTTCCCTTCTCGTAAAGAGTGCTGCCATTCTGCAGCTTGAGTGGCGACTGGGGTGCAGTGCACCATGAGAGCCCAGCCCTGACTGAGAAAGCTTGATGGAGATGGAACCACAGCATCAGATCTGAGCCCCAGACCCCAGGTCAGACAGAGCCAAAAGTTCTCCCTGCATTGTCCTCTCCTCTTCACGCTGCTCCTCACCAACCAGGCAGGACCAGAGAGATGGGGGCAGGATCCAGCACAACCGGAATAACTTTGGGGCTGGAACCCCAGTTCCCCATTCACAGGCCTGTCCCAGACCTAGACAGATCTGGGACCAAAAAGCTCCAGACTTTTCTCCCTATTAGCTCAGGGCTCTCTGCCCCCTAAAGACCAGCCAGAACAGGCGGTGAGTCCCTTGCGGGCAGCCCCCACAGAGCAAAGCTCTCCCTGCACACATTCCATGGATGTCCAGATGTGGCCCCTGACCCGCCTCCCCACCAGGCGCCCAAGCCAGCCAGCCAGCCCCACTTGGCGCTGGGGCGATGCCACCAAGCCTGTTGACAATGGCCACTTTGTGCACAGGAGCTCGGGGACAGCGTGGCGCGGGGAACCTAAGGCCGCCTCAGTTCGGGCCGAGCGGCCCCAGCACGGACCAAGTGTCTGACCCAAGGTCAGCAGCAGCAGCCGACCCGGGGCCCGGAGGGGCACACGGTGGGCGCGCGAAGGTTGGCAGAGCGCTGCGCCCCGAATCGGGCATGCACGGAGGGTCCCCGCATTGCACCCCGACGCCCGGGCCCGGGGGTCGGGCCGGCCGCTCCGGCTCACCGGACTTGGGCGGGTAGCGATAGGCCGAGTTGGCCTGGATGTCGATGTCCTCCACGCCAGCGATGCGGCGGCTCAGGATGGAGCCCATGGTAGCGCGGCGGCCCGGTGGGCCCGGGGTGGCTCCGCAGTCCTCACGCGGGCATGGCCCGGCCCGGCCGAGGCAGGCGGCAGCGACGCTCGGCCACGGCTACGGCCACGGCCACGGGCGCCTCGGCCTCGAGCCCACCCCCGGCTCAGCCCCAGGCCCGACGCCACTGCGGCCTTCCCCTGCCACCCCGCGGCACCTCGGGAAATGTAGTCCTTAGGCCGCCCTGCTGCGGGGGCGGCAGCGCTAGGCCGCCGCCGAGGAACTACATCTCCCAGGATGCACCGGGTCGGGCCCGCAGAGGTTGTTGATCGGCGCTTCGAGAGTGACCCATTGGACCTGCGCGTCGGGGGCATTGACGGCTGCGCTGCCACTGGGCTTTTCTGCTGGCGACACCCCACTCCGGTGGAGGGAAAAAGTTCCCAAAGGAAATCAGATCCCTGTCTTGCATTAAGCCGGCCTGGAGCCCCTCCGGTTCTCCCCACTTCCCAGGGCTTCTCTCCGACCCGCCTGCAGTGGGCACGTCTCTTTACCTAAGGGCTGTGGGGCTATTTTATTTTTTCGCCTTTTTTTTTTTTGGGGGGGGTCACACCCGGCAGTGCTCAGGGGTTATTCCTGGCTCCAGGCTCAGAAATTGCTCCTGGCAAGCTCGGGGGACCATATAGGACGCTGGGATTTGAACTGATGACCTCCTGCATGAAAGGCAAACGTCTTACCTCCATGCTATCTCTCAAGCCCCTATTTTTTCGCCTTTTTCATAGCTTCATGTCCAGAGGGGGTTATTATTATTTTTTTCTTAGTTTTTGATTTTTGATTTTTTTATTTTTGGGCCACATCCGGTGGTGCTCAAGAGTTACTCCTGGCTGTCTGCTCAGAAATAGCTCCTGGCAGGAACAGGGGACCATATGGGACACCGGAATTCGAACCAACCACCTTTGGTCCTCGATCGGCTTCTTCCAAGGCAAACGCCGCTGTGCTATCTCTCTGGGCCCAGTTTTTGATTTTTTGGGTCACACCCTGCAGCGCTCAGGGATTACTCCTGGCTCTAAATTCAGAATCGCTCCTGGCAGGCTCAGGGGATCATATGGGCTGCTGGGAATCGAACCAACCTCCTTCTGTATGCAAAGCAAATGCCCTACCTCCATGCTATCTCTTCGGGCCCCTTTTTCGCCTTTTTCATAGCTTAGCTTCATGTCCAGAGCGGTTACTTTGACAGACCTCCCTGGACAACCCCACAATCGGCCACAGACCTCTTGTCTGGGTTTGCAGGCACAGAAAGGCTAGCTTGGAGGTGCCATAACCGGGCGTGCCGGAATCCTAGCCAGGAGTTAAGGCGCTCGGGTTGCAGTTGCAGTGTGCTTGCGACTGGAAGCAGGCCAAAAAGGCTTGGTTTTCACCTGCTTTCCTGGACAAAGGGACAGGCCAAGCTAGATCACCTGAATGGAGAAAGCAGAAGGGAGAGTAGCGACAGGCTGGGTGTCAAATGGTAAATCCAGCACTGGCTAAAGCGAGCGCTACGGTTTCTGGAGGTCGGGATCTAAGAGGGATAAAGGCTCAGGCTGAGGGGCTTGTGGAACTGGGACAGAGCCTGGTGCTGATGAAGCAAACACAGCAGATGGTGGTAAGGCGGACAGTTCTCTGGCCTCTGTCCCATACCCCAGAACGGGATTGGCTTCTCCCGATGCCAGGCATCTTGCCCCAGAGTGCTGAAGACTCCAGCAGCCTGCATGATTTTCCTCCCTTCCATTTTCTCCCAGGGGTCACCTCATACATGCATACATACACATACATTTCCCTTTAGGGAAAGGGAGGACAGATACCAGGCAGAGTTTCTAACTCTGAGAACATGTTCTCTAAGTCTTGGCACAGGGCAGCTGCTTCCGTGAGTTGGCCACTTGACTGACACATTCCTCTTCCTATAGCTTTGGGAGTAATGTGTAATTTTTTTTCTTTTTGCCTCTGGCCACACACAACTGTGCTTAGTACTGTTCTTGCGCTCAGGAATCACTTCTGGGCTCAGGGGTCATAGGAGATGTCAGAGATCAAACCAGGTCAGCCCAACCGTGTGCAAGGCAAATACCCCACCCACGATGCTATTTCTTTAACCCCTTGAAATGTCTTTTTCTTTTTTTTTTGTTTTTGGTTTTGGTTTTTGGCCACACCCAGTGACGTTCAGGGGTTATTCCTGGCTATGTGCTCAGGAGCGCCTGGCTTGGGGGACCATATGGGACGCCAGGGTATCGAACCCTGGTCCGTCCTAGACTAGCGAGGGCAAGGCAGACGCCTTACCGCTTGCGCTATCTCCGGCTCCTGAAATGTCTTTTTCATGGTTTGTGAGCTGTGCTGGGGTATCATGCAGTGTGCAAGGAATTGAACCCAGGCCTCTCATGTACAAATGATGTATTCAAGCCTGCTGAGGAATAATTTTTCTGGAAGAGATAGTTTCTTTCCGATCTGGTATTCATTCTACTACTGACATTAATTGATTCATTTATTTCTTTAAAATGTATCCTGCACCTACTATGTAGCAAGCAATGAGTCTGGCAACCAGCCAAACAAGCAGAGATGAAGTGTTGGGCTGGGGAGTCCCACCACAAGGTTACTTCGTGTAGAAATACAACCTGGTAGGTTTGCAGGGAATGAAGTTACAAGAAATAGTGGGAGGGTCCAGAGTGATTTCACAGCGATAGGGCAGGGTGTTTGCCTTGCATGCAGTTGACATGGGGTGAACCCGCGTTTGAGCTCCAGCATCCTATATGGTCCCCCGAGCCTGCCAGAAGTGATTTCTGAGCAGAGAGCCAGGAGTAATCCCTGAGCGCTGCCAGGAGCAGCACACACAATAGGGCCCGGAGAGATAGCATAGCAGTGTTTGCCTTGCAAGCAGCCGATCCAGGACCAAAGGTGGTTGGTTCGAATCCCGGTGTCCCATATGGTCCCCTGTGCCTGCCAGGAGCTATTTCTGAGCAGACAGCCAGGAGTAACCCCTGAGCATCACCGGGTGTGGCCCAAAAAAAAAAAAAAAACACAAAACACACACACGAAATAGCAGGAAATAGAAATACCAGGGCAGATTCACACACACACACACACACACACACACACACACACACACACACACACACACACAAAAGAAATAGAGGGAAATAGAAATATTAGGACAGATTGACCTTTGGCCAATCCAGATTTGATCCCCA